>NC_091282.1:813076030-813448519 GCF_032444005.1 Ranitomeya imitator | reverse complement strand
GACACAGGTCGCTCAAAATGTGGCAGCTTACTTCATGGGCAGATGCCTTCTTGTCTGGGGTGAAGTGGACGAGAGAACTCCTGAACGTAGTAAGGCTGAATAGGGAGGACACTGCAGTACCAGATGGAACGGTACGAACAGGGCACCTACTGAAAGACGTAGGGAAGAGTACAGGGAAAGTGAAGGATGTGAATTGCATGGAACCCTACACTGATGCTGTATCTGAAATGGATGTGCTGCGAAAGGAAAGAAGTAAAGTTATTCGTTAAATTTGGACTGTGTCTTTTTTTGTGCACAATCATATGGAGGGGATCTTCAGGAACTCAGAGGAGACCCTGAAAGTGCAGAAAGCAGAGAGGAAAGTAAATTGACATTGTTTGTATGCGACTGGAGACCAGGGTGCACAAGAGCCATTGTTCTCAGACAGGACTACAGCCCTGTCGCTCCCTCACAATAGTACCAATCAACTGCAACATGATAAATAAGTAGTCATCCCGGTATTCTAGATAAACAAATACAGCATAATGTTATTGTATAATATAAGACATAGAAACCATCTATATGACACCAGAAAAACAAATGCAAATAAATAGCATAACCAAAAAGCCCCCTACTCCTAAATAGTTAAACAGTTACCTTATTTTTCTGACCATAAGATGCACTTTTTTCCTCCAAATTTGGGAGGAAAGTATGGGTGCGTCTTATGGTCGGAATGTAGCATGTGGAGAGGGGGGCAGCGGTGGAGTGGGATTGCACTGTGATCCCACTTGCAGGAGACAGAAAAATGTCCCTGCTTCCAGGAATCAGCTGGGGAAACCACATGGTCCCGATGATTAAGTGCAGTGAATATTCATTAGCCGCTTCCCCGCCCACCTGTCAGCTGAGCAGTGAGAGGGGAGCAGCAAATGAATACTCCACTTAAGCAGCAGACACACATGGTTTCCCCAGTGCTGGATTCCTGCAGCAGCTGGGGAGATTTGTGTGTCCAGTGGAGGAGCAGCAGCAGGGGCCAGAGGGGACAAGATCGCTGCATACCTGCCTGGGCTGGATGCTGAGTGCTGGGCATCAGGACCTGTGTGATGTCATGAAGAGGGCAGGCTGGAGCATCACATGGCAGCACAGAGTCCTCCCTCTTCTGATGTCATCACAGGTCCTTCAGACTCCCCACTAGAATCTGCTGGCTTCCTTTTATGACCTGTGCTGTGGAGAGGCAACAAGACGGAGGGCTCTGTGTCTGCAGTCATGGGATGCTTTTACCTCACCACAGTGTGGTTGGCTGCCACAATTAAGAGGTTAGTCTTTACAACACACAATAAAGCACTCTGCCACTCCTTTGGTGAACTATAACTCCCAGCATGCCATAGGATCTGCAGGACATGCTGAGAGTTATAGTACTCCCATGGGATTTCAAAGCAGCACTCCAGTGTTATATTGCAGTGCTGGAGTGGTGCTTTCAATATAAGCCCTGTGACCCCATTCTTATACTCACCCTCCAGCGTCTTCATATAGTACTGTATATACTCGAGTATAAGCTGACCCGAGTATAAGCCGACCCCCCTAATTTAGCCACAAAAAACTGGGAAAACTTATTGACTCGAGTATAAGCCTAGGGTGGAAAATGCAGCAGCTACCGGTGAATTTCAAAAATAAAAATAGATGCTCCATACCGTTCATTATTGCCCCATAGCTGTGCCATATAGTGCTCTGCACCGTTCATTATTGCCCCATAGCTGTGCCATATAGTGCTCTGCACCGTTCATTATTGCCCCATAGCTGTGCCATATAGTGCTCTGCATCGTTCATTTTTGACCATAGCTGTGCCATATAGTGCTCTGCACCGTTCATTTTTGTCCCATAGCTGTGCCATATAGTGCTCTGCACCGTTCATTTTTGTCCCACAGCTGTGCCATATAGTGCTCTGCACCGTTCATTATTGCCCCATAGCTGTGCCATATAGTGCTCTCCACCGTTCATTCTTGCCCCATAACTGTGCCATATAGTGCTCTGCACCGTTCTTTCTTGCCCCATAGCTGTGCCATATAGTGCTCTGCACCGTTCATTCTTGCCCCATAACTGTGCCTTATAATGCTCTGCACCGTTCTTTCTTGCCCCATAACTGTGCCATATAATGCTCTGCACCGTTCTTTCTTGCCCCATAGCTGTGCCATGTAGTGCTCTGCACCGTTCATTCTTGCCCCATAACTGCCATATAGTGCTCTGCACCGTTCTTTCTTGCCCCATAGCTGTGCCATATAGTGCTCTGCAGTGTTCATTCTTGCCCCATAACTGCCATATAGTGCTCTGCACCGTTCTTTCTTGCCCCATAGCTGTGCCATATAGTGCTCTGCACCGTTCTTTCTTGCCCCATAGCTGTGCCATATAGTGCTCTGCAGTGTTCATTCTTGCCCCATAACTGCCATATAGTGCTCTGCACCGTTCTTTCTTGCCCCATAGCTGTGCCATATAGTGCTCTGCACCATTCATTCTTGCCCCATAACTGCCATATAGTGCTCTGCACCGTTCTTTCTTGCCCCATAGCTGTGCCATATAGTGCTCTGCACCGTTCTTTCTTGCCCCATAGCTGTGCCATATAGTGCTCTGCACCATTCTTTCTTGCCCAATAGCTGTGCCATATAGTGCTCTGCACCGTTCATTCTTGCCCCATAACTGCCATATAGTGCTCTGCACCGTTCTTTCTTGCCCCATAGCTGTGCCATATAGTGCTCTGCACCGTTCTTTCTTGCCCCATAGCTGTGCCATATAGTGCTCTGCACCGTTCATTCTTGCCCCATAACTGCCATATAGTGCTCTGCACCGTTCTTTCTTGCCCCATAGCTGTGCCATATAGTGCTCTGCACCATTCATTTTTGCCCCATAGATGCTCCATATAAATCTGTGCCATTGCTGCTGCTGCAATAATAATAAAAAAAAAAGCCATACTCACCTCTCTTGCTTGCAGCTCCCGGCGTCTCGTCCCGGCGTCTCTCCGCACTGACTGATCAGGCAGAGGGCGCCGCGCACACTATATGCGTCATCGCGCCCTCTGACCTGCACAGTCAGAGCGCAGAGATGCCGGGAAGATGGAGCGGCGCCTGGCGGCTGGAACGGGGACAGGTGAATATAATACTCACCTAGTCCCGGCGCTCCTGACGCTGCCCCTGCCTGTCACACTGTCTCCGGGTGCCGCAGCTCTTCCTGTCAGCAGTCACTGGCACCGCTCGGAGGAATGAATATGTGGCTCCACCCCTATGGGAGTGGAGTCCATATTCATGAGTTTAATGAGCGGTCCCACGTGACCGCTGAAGAGGGGAGGAGCTGCAGCACCCGGAGACAGTGTGACAGGCAGGGGCAGCGTCAGGAGCGCCGGGACTAGGTAAGTATGCCTCGGCGCCCTCTCTCCCTCACCCGCCGACCCTGCCACCCACCGTGACTCGAGTATAAGCCGAGAGGGGCACTTTCAGCCCAAAAATTTGGGCTGAAAACCTCGGCTTATACTCGAGTATATATGGTACTTCACAGACACCATACTGGTGTTAGTAAATATTTTACCACTTTTTTTGCTTCAAATATTTTTTCCCTATTTTCCACCTCTAAAACCTGAGTGCATCTTATAGACCGGTGCGTCTTATGGTCTGAAAAACACGGTAAAATGTACATCTGTAACATATCAGTGGCCATAGCAAAATAAATAATAAAGTTACTAAAAGACAAAAAAAATAAAAAACAAAATAAATAAACAAATAAATAAACTACGAGTGTAGAATCTCTACAGCAGAACTAGTCTAAAGGCAGCTCATTAAAAGCTGGAAACCCCCCACTGATCATTCAATCCAAAAATCCAAATGGTTGTATAGTTCTGAGGGTACTGATCCAGCGACATTCCCTTTGGGCTAAATTGTTCATGAGATGGCCACCATGAATATCAAAATAATCAAAATAAATACCTCTGACTTTCATATCAATGACTCCAGATGGGTGAAATAATAGATAATAGAAACATAAAGTCTTAAATTTTGCAATTTCTTCTTTATGAGTATCATCCGAATTGATAAGCTTCGTTGTCCTTATATCTTTTACATGCTCCACAATACGAGCACGTAGTTGTCTCGATGTAAGACCTATGTAAATAAGGCCACATGGACAAGTCAGATAAATTGCAGATGCCATTTTGTAATCTATTTCATTAACAATTTCAAAGCTATGTAGATTTTAGGAATCACTGACAGTTTCAATTCTTATCATGTATTTGCATGAACTGCAATTGCCCCATTTAGGGCCTTACAGATAACATTTGATCTGGGAGAGACATAGTGGCTATGTGCTATTGTCTCACGATTCTGCTTTTCCTCTCTATAATTCGTGGTTGGTCCTCAATTTTGAGAGTTCAGGGTCCTGTTTTAATATTGGCCAAAAACGATTGAAAATGGTAGTCTTGTCCCTCCATTTACCATGATAATTCGTTATGATTCAAATCAGGAATCTTCTTTTTTTGATTGTTTATTAAGGAGAAGTATGTTACGGTCCATAATTTTAGCTTGTTGATATCCTTGACTGATATCAGAAAAATTATATCATCGACGAAGGATCCTGGAGGATACATCTTTGGCCTGAGTTTCAAATTCCTCAATAGAATCACAAATTTTCCTTGCTCTTATAAATTGTCCTTTGGGAATTGCTCTGATATTATGTTTTGGATGCACAGATTTAGCATGGAGTACCAAATTTGTACTTGTTTCTGTTCGATAGATGGTACTGTTGACACTTCCAAATTGATCAACTGTACGCTGAAGATCCTAAAATTCAGTTTTTTCTTTTTGTAATTTTTAAGGGAAGTTTGACATTCCAGTCATTGGTGTTCAGATATGTTAAAAATTTATCTTCTTCCAGTTTGTTACCCTGCCAAAAAAAGAGGACCTCGGTAAATAGCATCACAAGCATTTCCAGACTTGTTTCCATTAAGCACATTTGGGGTATCATTGGTCTACAATTGCAGAAGTAGCAGCGCATCTTAATGATTTGTATTCCAAAATGCATTTACAGTGCAGAACATTCTTTAGACAGCCATTAATAACCTCATTGATAGCATGCCATGGCATGTAAGTGTGTGTTTCTCCATGCAGTGCAAATACAATAATGAATAAATTTAAATGTTATGATTTTTTTTCCTCCAGTTTTTCATCATTTGCAATTATTAACATGACTATTGATCCTGTGATTTCCATAATTTCATATCTTTACTTTTTGGTCATGCAGTCTCAATGTTAAGGAGTGTAAAAAAGTAGTTAGCAATTATTTTGGACAGATTTAAAAGTTAAAGTTCACAGTTGAAATATAATAATTATGGGTATTTATTTACCCTTTTAAATGTTAGTTTTCTAAAAATGGACATTTTTTATTATTAGCTTTTACTTTCATCTATAAATGCTGTAGAATGATTGCTCTATTTCTTGCCAGCAATAACGATTTCCCTCCTTATGTAATCTGTATGTAAATAGTTCTGGACCAGTTGTCAGACCTATAATTAGTCTGACAGAGAAAATGGAACAAAAATGACATTCTAATCAAATGTTTTTATTTACAGTTGTATTTCCACAACTTTGAGTGCAATACAGCTATGAATCTAAAACATATATAATCTGAAGCAAGGTGATCTTGGCTTTCAGTGGTAACATAGTGTTGATTCCATGTATGAAGACGAACCCAGGGAATTCTGTTGTCAAATGTATCATCTATGAAATGTGAACAGATCCTGAAACCCAATGCAATGTCTTTAAGGCCATGTCACCAGCCTACATGCATAGTTTTAGAAGCAGAAGATGCTTCAGGAAAATGCTGGCAGTGTTTTTATCTGAAGAGTCTTTTCTGACGTCTTTCTAAATGCCTTTTGTGGGCGACTTTGCCACCTGCGTTCTTTTTTAATTCCATATATAGCATAGTGTCAGCTTCCAAGCAGAAGCCAGAAGAAAAATGGACCAATCACTTCTTTTAGGAGCTTCAAGGCTTTCGAAGACTGAAGCAATTAAAAAATATTACCAAAAAAAGTTGGAAAATATGCACAGCAAGCTGTTATAAGGTTGCCGTACAAATGTTAATTTATTTTAGCAGTTTTTAGCACTTTTTCAGATAAATTCCAGGCGTTATTAAAGTTTATCCATTGGGGGGTCGTGTACTTCTTCTCCTGTATGACATTGCCCAATCATAAACAAGCAAATATGCAAATCAGAAAAAGAACCTGTTTCACAATAGCTTAGAGTAGGGCTGGGGAACATCAAGCCCATTGACCATTTATGGCCCGGAGTGACCTTTTCTCTGGCCCCTGGGCAGATTCCTGGGGATCTTTGGGGTGCTTGGACCAGCAGCTGTGTTTTGATGGACACCGGCCTTATAATTTCTTCTTGCTCTGTGAGCAGGTACATACAGTGTTCACTACTGAACGCTGATGCACATGCAATGAAAAATTACATCCTGACACCAGTGCCAGCATCAGGTAGTAATTTGTGGGCAGAGGTAGCATACAGTTTGTATGGCTCACGAACGATGGTTGAATATCTAAATGGCCCTTGGCAGATAAAAGGCTTCCCACCCCTGGCTTAGAGCATGTTTCTCGATGTGTGAGATGTAATGACATTAAGCCCTGATCTGAGCTATTGTGGGTCATCTTCATTTTCTTCTGTGTGTTGTTACCTGATTATGATTGGTCAACATCAAACAGAAGGAAGAAGTACACACCCCAATTAAAAACTCTCTGATAACCCCCATTTTTACTTAATAAAAATTAACTCATTAGCTGTCAATTAACTTGATTGCTAATATCACTGCAATGGCGACATGTAAGTTAAAAAAAAAGTTTTATTCTGCTCTGCAGCCACTATTATATCATGCATCTGGTTCAACATGAAAAATGTGGTGAAAGGTCCTCTTTTAATGAATACTTTTAATAATACTACAGACATGTAATTCTTTGCTTAAAGAAAACCTGTCATCAGGATTATCCATGTTAAACTAAAAGTATGAACATAATCGTTATCTTTTACTGATTTAATAGATACCTTCAGTGTAGAAATCTGCAGCCTGGTTTTTATTAAATCATTAGAAGCTTTGAATTCCTAAACTCTTTGGACATCGGGGGTAGGACTGTGGGACAAACCTGTGGGTAGGGTGTTTGGCTCTACCACGGCCCCTCCGATGCCTCTAGTGTCTTTTTCTTCTTCCAAATTTAAATTTTGCGCTGGTGTTGTCATAGCTACAAGCGGTGCTTGCACAGATTGATCTGGTGGCGGGCTTCAGAAAAATGGTGCAGGTGGCAGCGCATGGCAGATTTAGGTCTCAAGCTCAAAGATGAGCCAAGATCTCATTCTGTACATGTGCCGTCACCAGCACCATTTTACTGAAGACCGCCAGAGGTCAACCTGCACATGCGCTGCCACCGGCACCATTTTCCTCAAGTCCACCACCAGATCAATCTGCACAAGCACTGCATGCAGCTAGGATGGCTCCAACACAAAATTTAAAGGAAGGAGGAAAATAAAGACGTCAGAAGCAGGGGAAGGGCATGGCAGTGCTGAAGGCCCTACACAAAGTCCCATGCTGATGCACTAAGAGTTTAGGAATCCAAAACTTCTAATGATGATTTACCAAAAACCAGCTGCATGTTTCTACAATAAAGATAAATCAGTATAATAGAGTCATTATGTCCATACTTAAGTTTAAATTAGATAATCATGAGGACAGGTTCTCTTTAAGTTGTAGATTTAAATTCCATGATGCTTCTTCACATATTGGCTTTTGTCAACAGTGCACTTATTCTTCTTGCTGTCCAATAAGTGTAAGGCTATGTTCCCATAATGAGTATTTACCGTATATACTTCGAGTATAAGCCGAGATTTTCAGTCCATTTTTGGGGGCTGAAAGTCCCCCTCTCTGCTTATACTCGAGTCATACCCAGGGGTCAGCAGGGGAGGGGGAGCAGGGGCTGTCTAATAATACTCACCTGCTCTTGGCGCTGTGCAGTCCCTGGTTCCCCGGCGCCGCAGCTTCTTCTTGTATTGAGCAGTCACATGGTACCACTCATTACAGTAATGAATATGTGGCTCCACCTCCCATAGGGGTGGAGCCACATATTCATTACTGTAATGAGCGTTACCATGTGACTGCTCAATACAAGAAGAAGCTGCGGCGCCGGGGAACCAGGGACTGCACAGCGCCAAGAGCAGGTGAATATAATGGGGAGGGGGAGCGCAGGGCTGCACGATATTCACCTTTCCTCATTCCAGCCTCTGCTCCGTCTTCAGCATCTTCTGCAGTGACGCTCAGGTCAGAGGGCGCGGTGACATGGTTAGTGCGCACCCTCTGCCTGAACATCAGTGCTTGAAGATGCTGAAGACGGAGCGGCGGCTGGAACGAGGAAAGGTGAATATTGAAAGTGCTGAGGGCCTGAGCAACGAGAGGTGAGTATGTGATTTTTTTATTTTTATTGCAGCAACAGCAAATGGGGCAAGTGTCTGTATGGAGCATCTTATGGGGTCATAATCATCATTTGTGCAGGATTATATGGGGCAAATATCTTTATGTTGCATCTTATGGGGTCATAATCAACGTTTGTGCAGCACTGTATGGGGCAAATATCTTTATTGAGCATTTTATGGGACCAAAATTAATGTTTGTCCAGCACTATATGGGGCAAATATCTGTATGGAGCATCTTATGGGGTCATAATTAACGTTTGTGCAGCACTATATGGGGCAAATATCTATATGGAGCATCTTATGGGGCCATAATCAACGTTTATGCAGCGCTATATGGGGCAAGTGTCCATATGAAGCATCTTATGGGGTCATAATTAACGTTTGTGCAGCACTAAATGGGGCAAATATCTCTATGGAGCATCTTATAAGGCCATAATCAACATTTGCGCAGCATTATATTGGGCAAATGTGTCTATGGAGCATCTTATGGGGCCATTATTAACCTTTATGCAGGATTATATGGGGCATATTTTAATATGGAGCATCTTATGGGGCCCACCATGAACTTTATGGAGCATTATATGGGGTGTATTTTGTATGGAGCCCATCATGAACCGTATGGAGCATTATATGGGGCTCCTGATTCAATATGGATATTCAAAAACACAACCTACTGATGTCTCAATTAATTTTACTTTTATTGGTATCTATTTTTACTTTTGACATTTACCAGTAGCTGCTGCATTTCCCACCCTAGGCTTATACTCGAGCCATTAAGTTTACCTAGTTTTTTGTGGCAAAATTAGGGGGGTCGGCTTATACTCGGGTCGGCTTATACTCGAGTATATACGGTAGTACGTTTCTGATGTTGCAGATTTTCTGCACTTATTAGCTAAATTAGGTTACTTGCATATTTATCATTGATTTTAGTTCGATTTTTTTCATGCTTTTTTATTGCTTTTTGATGCTGCATTTTCTCTTTTTGATATGTTTTAGGCTGTGTGCACACGTTGCTGATTTTTTGCGTTTTTTCGTGATAAAAATGCTAAAAAACGCAAAAAACAGCATACAATATGCATCCCATCATTTTGAATGAATTCCGCATGTTTTGTGCACATGATGCGTTTTTTCCGCGAAAAAAACGCATCGCGGTAAATATTGCAGCATGTTCATTAATTTTGCATTTTTTTGCGGATTTCCCACTATAAAATGCATTGGGAAATGTCCGGAAAAAAGCGCATCAAAAACGCATCAAAAACTCCGCAAAAACGCGCAAAAAGCGCATGCAGATTTCTTGCAGAAAATTTTAGGTTTTTCTCAGGAATTTTCTGCAAGAAATCCTGAACGTGTGCACATAGCCTTAAAGTTGCTTAAGCTGCTTTGTTTTTAATATTTACTGGTATTTAGCTTTGATGAAACATTATTGATACAGTCATGTGGGGAATAACATCACAGATTGTAAGCCTGCGAGCAGGATCTTCAGTCCTTTTGTTACCTTAGTTATGTTTATTTTGTAATGTCTTTATTGTCTGTACAAGTCCCGTTTAAAATGTAAAGCGTTGCGGAATATGTTGACGCTATAAAAATAAAAATACAAATTATTATTATTACATGGATTTTTAAAGCATTTCTACAGCAAAAACACACTTGTGGTTTTCCCATCTAATGCAATTCTATGGGAAAATTACACTAATAAAACTAAGTGTGCCTTCAGAAGACATTTCCATGTTGCTGATTTAAAAAAGGTCAGTTTATGCATAGTAAAAAATAAAAAAGGAAAAATTGGGTGAGTGCTATCCATCGCTTTGATGGATGGCACTTGTCCCCATGTTGTTCTATGGAACCATGCACAAGTCTGATTTTTCTCCTCAAATCGAGCCGTTCCCATCACTGATGACTTGTTTGCGAGGTTTTGATGGGTTGTCAGTGCTGATGCACAAGCAATCAGACAATCGCAGCTGCAAGTCCCCAAAGGTGGGTATAAAATCCAATAAAATGTGCAAAAAAGTTTTTTAAAATAAGAAAAAAAAAATCAAATCAACCGCCTTCTGTAACTGTGTACATGTACTGACCTGCAGAATTATATTACAGGTCAGTTTTAGGCTGCCGTCACACATTCAGTATTTTGGTCAGTATTTTACATCAGTATTTGTAAGCCAAAACCAGGAGTGGGTGATAAATACAGAAGTGGTGCATATGTTTCTATTATACTTTTCCTCTAATTGTTCCACTCCTGGTTTTGGCTTACAAATACTGATGTAAAATACTGACCAAATACTGCTAGTGTGATGGCAGCCTTACCGTGTAGTGAACATGGTAAATAAAAAAATAAAAAAATAAAAAAACAATTTCAATGCATTTGGAATTTGTATCCCTCTTTCCAGTGCATCACATGATAAAATGAATGATGTAATTCAAAATTACAACTTTTCCCGCATAAAACAAGCCCTCATACAGCTACGCTGATGTAAAAATAAAAAAGATATGGCTCTTGGAAAAAGAGGTGGAAAAAACAGAAATTAAAAAACAGAAAATCACAAGATCATGAATGGGAAAAAATTAAAAGCACTGCCTGGCAACGATCCCTTATAGTCTTGATCAGGCACACCATTCTGTGGTCCACACTAAACTTAATTCACCATGAATTTTATCAAGGATGCACACAGGGTCCTGGACTTGATGATGGCCATCTATTGTAGTGGCAATGAAACTGTATGTGTGGCCTATCAAATTTGGATGGTACTTTCCATAGGTAACATGGTCGAGTCCTGACCATTGATAACAAAGAATCAGGGTTCCATTCCTTAAGCGATTAGTCTCCACCCATGTGACATGGTGCCAATAAATGCCACTGGTGAATAAAGAACCTGTATTGGAGAATTGTGATCTGAAAATTTGGCAACAGATATTGCATCACCAGAAGATTTAGCCGTTGATAATTTAAATTAAATTCTGTTGAACATGAAATTTTAATACCAAATTTTGCCCTTTGTGCACATCCCTGTGCGGTGGCACATTCCTGCACAGAGTTCAACCAATTCAATATCACTCCATCCAAAAAAACAACAAATATTTGCAAAAAAATTGAAACTTTCGTCAAAGAAATTGAATTACTGGAATACCAAGAATTTACCTTTGTTAAGTTGCAACAATTTTAACCCTTTATGCCCATCCTTATATTGGACTTTCACCCCATATTCTGTCTGTCCAAAAATAATTTCATTAAAAATTAAGAGGACACTGATATGTACCAAAAATTTGAGCTGCGGAAAACAATTTTGCAGCTTCTTTTATACCCTTCAGTAAGTGACCCGCTGTCCTCATCAACTACCATTAGCACATTTCAAAATAACAGAAGCAGTTTGTATAATGCATAATAATATTTATCACCTTATTGTCTGATATTGCTTGTACATATGCAGCAACATTTTCATTTGTATATTCCATCAGGTTTCTGTTTCTCAAGTTAGTCAGTGGTTCAGTCATATCACTCTGTTGCTGCACATATGAATGGTTGAAGTGCCCATGCACTCTTTTTACGGAAGAAGAAACTGGGAGAGAAAAAGCGCAATAGGGTCTTATCTGATGACAATGGGTTGTCAGGGAAAGGGGAGATACACTCACCCTGCTAGGTTGCTAAGTGGCAACACATAATGAGCATGTAAAACAGCTGCTGCACAGATACCTGTCAAAAAAGGATGACCAAGGATACTGAAAGGAAGATGGCGGTATTCATGTGCTGTCTGAGGGAGAGAGGAGGGGAAAGGGAAAAGTTGGAGCTTGACACGCTGAGACATGCATTTGTGAGCCGTTGCAAATGAACATAACTGGTGGGTGCTGTACCTGCTGGTGATTTCAGCTGAAGTGAGGAAGGAGGAAGGGAATTTCCAGCACGTCCATACAGTGTAGGTAAAATTTCCAAGTTTATTAGAACATTTTAAAAAACAGTTTTTAAAAAAGAAGAGAGAAAGACTCTCTTAGTCATATAAGTTAAGGGCGCCGTGGTGCGCCAGAAATGCATCAGGCATAGAGTCTTTGTCTCTTCTTTTTTAAAAACTGTTTTCTAAAATGTTCTAATAAACTTGGAAATTTTACCTACACTGGATGGACGTGCTGGAAATTCCCTTCCTCCTTTCTGTATTCATGTGCTGCTCATATCCAAATATCAGTAAAATTAAAATATTTATTCAGACAAGTCAATGCGTTTTGAGGTCATGCAGGACCTCTTCATCGGGATAGGTTTTGTCCTGATAAAGATGTCCTGCGTGACCTCGAAACGTGTTGACTTTTAAACCTGTCTAAATAAATGTTTTAATTTTACTGATATTTGGATATCAGCAAAGCATGAGTGATAGCTCCATCTTCCTCTCCATACACTCTTTTGGCAATGAACACAACTTTGTTTTGGGGGTATATTTAAAAAAATTGTGTTGTGCAATCAAATTAAAAAAGTGTGTGACGTACAATGAGCATGTCTTACTTGACATAATTGCATGGCAGTGTGTTTTGGGCATTGCCTCTTATTAGGACTCCCAGATATAGTTGACTAGGAGTAGTGATGAGCGAATTTGTTTGAAAAACGATTGCCAAACGTAAATTCAGCACAAATTTGCCACATTAGGATTCGTGATCGGAAACCAGAGCAAAATTTTATAAAATCAGTAAAAATCGGTAACATTCGGTAAAAAGTGCGGGAAAATATTTACGTTGCCACAAAAGTATTTTCAGCACTTTCGCAATGATGATTGTGTATTATGAGCGTTTGACACATGTTTGATGAGGGGAGGGGTTTGCAGAGCCCAGAGGCGCAGCATTCTTGTAAACAGTAATTTTTCCCCCCTAACTTTATGTGTGCACATTGCGGCTAGCCAATCAGTGCACAGGAAACATCCACAATGTCCTGACACAACGGCTTGTATCATTGGCTGATGAAACCACATGTCCCTCTCCATATAAACAGCGGACATCTTGTTTTAGTGCCATTTTGACACTGTAAGCGCAGAGTGGCTGCTCCTGACGCTGGCACTGTTAGCAGCAAGATTTTAGCTACTTAATTAGGTGGTTGTATATCAGTCAGATAGTGTAGCTAGCTAGTGTCCAGTGTGGCTGATAAATTTACCTTCCAGCATTTTTTTTCTGGGCACAGACAAAGCCAGCAGGGTACATGTCCTACAAGTGTGTTGTGCACTGCTTCTATTCTGCTCTATGCCTGACTATAGCATTCTAAGTAATATTTTTTCACTAGCTAAATGTGAAACAGCCCTGACCTGACTTTCAAATAGTTTGTAACATCTACTTTATTATAATGACCTGATACAGAGGCCACAAAAAAAATGTCCTGTTCCGAATGTCATACAGTAGGGGACATCTGACTTTCAATTTATTTGTAGCATATCTTCTTTCTCAAACATGCCTCATCCAGACTCAAACAATTATTTATTTTGTGACTAACGCGATACAGCATGCCATATTTCACCTTGGAATTTATGGGAGCTGAAATTCAGCTGTTTGCAGAGGTGTTGCAAAGTTTAAAATCTAATATTTTTGTTGTTAATACTGTGCTCCTACCACAATATCTGAGTTACATGCCTAGGAAAAAGTGAGGCCACAGTGGAAGAGGAATTAGGCTTTGTGTTGTACAAGAGGTAGGTGGTAAGGGTAGTGAAAGCCCTAGTGAACCAACAACGTCACATCCTATGAAAAGACATCTGACAACTTCTGTTATTGGTCAGGCTACTCCACTACCTTTCTTTGGCAGATGCACAGAGGTACGCCTTGTTGATGTGGCCCAGAAAGAAAATGTGCTCAAGTGGATGGCCTCTCCTCCTCTTCCTCCACCTCAGACCCAGTACAGTCCAAAAAGGTGGCACCCGAATTCCCCTCGTTTCCCTCCATGTCCCAACTCTCCAACCTTACAACAGACTGTACAGAACCACAGATGGGTGAGTCTGAAAAGCTGTTCATACATTCTATGCCATGGTCATCAGAAATGTACTCACAAGTTTCACAGAGTCAAGAGGAGGAAATCTGCACCGATGCCCAACATTTTTTTAGCTTGGATCTGGGGCAGGACGAAGTAGGGTCCGAGCAGCATCCTGACCCTCGTCATCAGATGTTAACCCCTGGGGTGAGGTGATCCTGATAAAACTAAGATATCTGAGGCTCACACAGACTGTACTGTGATGTCAGGGCAGGAAGAGGAGGAGGGCGACTCCAAGAGAAATGTGATAACAGAGAGGATGATGATGATGAGGTGTTAGATCCCAGTTTGCATGAACATAGAGGCACCCAGCTGACTAGGCCATCTGAAGAGGAAGACGAGGAGGTTACATTGCACCATACGTCGCAGACACGGTGAGCAATACATCCTCAGGCACAACTGTGGCTGTGGCCAGCAGCGTCTGAGGGTCTGCAGCTCGCAGGGGTGGCAAATGTTGCCTAGCCTCGGCCTTTTTTGACACTGCAAAGGATGAGCCAACTCAGGTAATCTGCCAACTTTGAAAAAAAAACTAAGTAGAGGTAAAAAGTGCAATAATTTGACTACTAGATGTATGAATCTTCACATGCGCAATCATGCATTACTCTGGGAATCCCACTGAGCAAAAATGCAGACCAGCAGACCTCAACAACCATCAGCCGCCCCATCAATAGCATCTACATCTTCTTCCTCCTCCTCTGTTACCGTGCCAACTATTGAGACGCAGGTCTTTGACAGCAGAACCTTGGGTTTTTGACCCACTCCAGTCACGCTGACTGAGAGCCCGTCTTCAGCTGTAGCAGATGCAGACGTGCCTATTGTTTTAGACCCATCTCAGAGAATTAGCACACCACAACTTTCTCAATCCACCGTAACATCAAAGCCTGCACCTCTCTCACTATCCATCAGTTTGTCCAGTTCACAGTATTCCGCCCTCTCTCAGCACTGCAGCCAGCCAATGGTCCCGCAGTTGTGGACACCCGCTGCCAACAATTGTAGACCCAGGCGTCCGGCCCTTCGAGTTGGGTGATTTGATGACATGTGCCTGATCATGCTGGCGGTGGTTAGGCTCTTAGTGCTGAGGTCTCTGCTGATCTTGGCAAGGTTCTTCACATGTTGCAAATGAAAATTTGTTTGGTTTCAGAACTCTCTTTAAAGAAGTCCCACACTGGGGAACATCTAACTCTTTGATGGAGAAATTCATTGGTTTCTCCCTTTGGTCACCCCACTGACTCTTCCTGCCTGTTTCAGCGCTACCAATCCATCCCTCTCAGCACAGCTTGCCTTGCTCTGTATGCCAGCTGCCCAGGTTGTGTCGGTGACTTCGTCATCCTCCACTTCACCCTGGTCCTCCTGACTTCGTGACTTATCAACAACCTTATTGGCAACCGTGCCTCATCATCATCTACCTCCTTAGACAAAATGTACCATTCCCCATAATCTTCATGTAATTGTGGCTGCTCTAAGGTTTGTGCATCACTAAACAGCATCTCCTCTTGTCCCTGTTGAAACATGCAGGGTGATAGGCCCCAATCAAGGAATAATATTGTACAGAGCGTACTAGTGTGTGATCACTGGTCTCCGGGGACTGAATATGGTGGGAGGAAGGAGGATCAGAGTGAGGAGTTAGTGATCCAGACTGTTTTCTGGTGAGACTAGACTGCGTGGAAGACTGAGTGGTGCTGGCAAGCATGCAAGAAGCATTATCTGCTTTCCAACCGACCACCTGTTTGCACTGGTAAAGCTTCAGAAGTGGTGTCCCTTTCCCCTGTGAAAAGTGGAGCAGGAAACTATGTGTCATGGATGGGCTCCAGCAACAGGCGTACCCATACTTGACGCACGTTCTTGGCATCTGCATGCACCATCAACAGCACTTCCACTTCCCCGTCCCTTACCCCACACCTTACGCATTTTCTAATTGCTAAGTCTCCTGAAACCAAATTTCCTTTATTAATTAAAGCTACATTTTTTTAATGAGCAAAAAAAGTGGTCAACTATAGGAGGCCAAACAGTTTTTAAAAATGTTAAACCATCGTAAGTTTACACAGAGCACGATAAACTATATGGATGACAGTAGTCAATTATTTGAACATAAAAATTTGGTCAACTGTAGCAGGCCAAGCTGTTTTTAAAAATATTAAGCCACCATAATTTTACGTAGAGCACATTAAACTCTATGGATAACAATAGCCAATTTTTTAAATAAATAATGTCACCTGTAGCAGGTCAAGTGGTTTTAAAAAAACATTTTAAACCACAAGAATTTTACACAGAGCACGTTAAACTCCATGGATGACTAATTGAATCCAGAAAAAATTTAGAACTTTTTTTTGCAGTTTTATATATCATAATAATATAACACTAATCTCGATAAACCCTATGGATGACTGACTGAATCCAGAAAAAAACCTGAACATTTTTTTGGAGTTTTATATACCACTGCAATGGCGGTGCCTGTTTTTTAATAAAGTCTGATCATGAAATGCAGCTGGCAAATCACTTTATTGCCACGACTAGAGTTGAGCGACTTTTACTTTTTTCAGATCGAGTCGGGTTTCGCGAAACCCGACTTTGTCTAAAGTCGGGTCGGGTGAAATCGGCCGATTATTGCGAAAAGTCGGGGGCCGACTGAAACACGAAACCCAATGCAAGCCAATGGGGAATCAAAGTCGGCAGTGAGTGGAGGACAGGAAAACACCTACAGTGCCAATTTTAATGCCAAAAACATCAATTCTTATTACTTAAGCTTGTCAATCTTAATTTACTTTATAATAATAGTTAGGCATTGAAAACAGGGGGTCATTTGGCTAAAGTTGTGGGGGGGGGGGTAAGGCTAGCTCAAGATTTTCGTGGGCCCAGGAAACGCGGAATACGTCACGGCGGTAGAGCAGGGAGAGGTAAGTATTTCAACTTTGCAAGTGCTGTAATCCTGAGCAAGCAGGGGGGTCCCACTCGTTGGGACTGGCACAGGGCCCCTCATAGTATGGCGGTGTGCTTGTGGTGCCTCCCACTGGCAAAGACACTTTTGCGCACTATGAGGGGCCCTGTGCCAGTGACGTCACCAACGAGTATGCCCCCCCACCTGATGAAGGAACCTGCACTTTCATCTGCATCTTCCTCTTTGTCTGAAGTATATCCACTTTGTGAGAATTTGAATCTCACAGGATTTTTGCTTTTAAAAAAGCAGTTGGTTTGCACAGCGGTGTGCAAACAGCAATGCAGCTATCAGGGAGCCTTATAAGGCAACCTAATAAGCTACAGAGCTGATGCACAAAAATATAGCCTCCACTGTCCCTGCAAAAAAATGGTGGTGTTGGACACTGGAAATCGCTACAGCACAAGCAGTTTGGGGGTTAATCTTCCCTCCCTAACTATATCCCTTTTTCTGATGAAGCTGCAGCAACCTCTCCCTATGCTAAGATCGGCAGAAGTAAGATGGCGGCCGGTGTGCACGCCCCTTTATAGCCCCTGTGACGCCACAGAAAGCAAGCCAATCACTGTCATGCCCTTCTCTAAGATGGTGGGGACCGAGACCTATGTCATCACACTACCCACACTCTGCGTCCTCCTTCATTGGCTGAAAAATGGCGCTGAAAGCTTCACACGAAACGTGACTTTTGCGCGCAGGTCGCTGACCTCATGGCCGATCCCACACTAGGATTGGGTCAGGTTTCATGAAACCCGACTTTGCCGAAAGTAGGCGATTTTTTAATTTGTCCGATCCGTTTCGCTCAACCCTAGCCACGACCAAGATTGTTATGTCTATTATTGGCTGTGTTACAGGCCACCAAACATGCGGGGTGGAGATTCGAACTTCAAATCTGATCACCTGCCAATGCTTGTTGAGTGCCGAGTACAACCGAGCACCCAGATACTTGAGTGATATCCGAATATCACCAATCACGCTTTCTCATCCCTTATCATAAATCCAGTAGTATCCTGAGCATATTAATTTTAACATGAGTCTGTTACCTAGCAGCATAGGATATCTGTGTACTGATACAATAAGTACATTAACATTTACACAATACAATAGAGTGTGATATACAAAGGCATTTGTGCTAAAACATAACAGTGAAAATTCTGTTGTACCCTGCTTTGGGGTACCACATTAGTAGAAAGCATATCTCCAATTTTTGTATTGACTATTTCAATTTTGGAAGTAGCCTTGGGTGGGCTACAACTATTGTTCACAGACTGATAATTGTGCATGAGTACATCTCTCCTCTGCAACATCCGCTGATTTTATTCATGCTAAATGGCCCTTCCTTTCACTGTAATGCTATTATAAAATGCTTTGCTAGTTAAATGAGTATAAAGGTCATGTGTAAGTGTTCGTCATATGACAGATTTTACATCTCTGTCAAGGATAATTGAATTGAACAGCTCTGTGTAAATTTACAGCATGCGGCTGCCATCCTCTAAATTGTAACAGCCAGCTTTGTTTTAGTGGTGCAACACAAAATTTCATATCTAGATACAACTCTAATCTACTCACATGAAAAAAGGGGGAAGAAAAACATTTTTTTATTTCCCATAAGAAGAAAGAAAAATAAATAGGAGAAAGTTCTGATGCTTCATTTTCCCTGCAGCATTTAATCACAACTTCAAAGTTTAATTGCTCTTTTCATCCATCCCAGCAGAAAATAACAGTAATGGAAAGAGACAGGTCCAAAGATTAATTGTTTTTTTTCTTGGCATGTCCTTGCAAGGAGATAACCCTGTGTTCTGGAAGTCATTACAAAGAGAGATACAAAGTTGGCTCCTACCTAGTCCTTCTCTGACCTGGACCTCATTCATCCTATGGCAGCCAGCAAATATTAATATAGTCAGCTGTTCTGAGGATGCTTCATAGCACCTCCATGTCACAACATCTCTACTTCATTCTGCACATTATCTTTCAAATCAAACTTATGATAGTCTGAAAAGCAAGAATGAGATCCCAAAGGATAGCTGGTTATCGTAGCCATGCTACATCATTACAGATTTTTGGATGTGGGTAAGGTTGGTATCCAATCAAGAAGTCCAAATACAGCTCTGGCAAAAATTAAGTGATCACTGCAAAATGTTCAGTTTGTCTGATTTTTCTCTTTATAGATATATTTTTGAGTAAAATGTAAATTTTTCTTTTATTCTTTATACTACTAGCAACAAGTCTCCGAATTTCCAAGAAATAAATTTGGTATTTTTTTTCTGAAAAGGAGAAATGGTCAAAATTACAAAAAAAGAGTGCTTTCGGACCTCAAATAATGCAAAGAAAACAAGTTCATAATCGTTTAGATTATTAGCAATACTAATGTTTTAACTCAGGAAGAGTTCAGAAATCAATATTTTGTGGAATAACCATGATCTTTAATCACAGCTTTCATGAGTCTTGGCATGCTTTCCACCAGTCTTTCACACTGCTCCTGGCGCAAAAATGTAAGCAGTTCTTCTTTGTTTGATGGCTTGTGACTTTTCATCATCCTCTTGATTACATTCCAGAGGTTTGCAATGCGGTTCAGGTGTAGGATGCTAGCAGGTGCATAGGATGCAGTGACACACAGGAGGCAGAGGAAAGGCATTTTATGTAAAAAAAATAGTAGGTCAAGCAGGGGGATACTAATATAAAGGTAATAATAGTTTAACTTATCAGTCTCTGGGCCATGGTGGAAGGTGGCTGGAAGATCCCTCGGTGGCATCGCAGGCGGCGCGAGATATCTCCGATCCGGTCCCGCAGAAAGGCAATGCACGTGTCTCCTCATGGTGGTGAATCCTCCGGGTCTTTCGGCACGTGGTCTCCTGTTACGGGCACAGGATGTTGTAGAGGTGTTGGTCCACGGCATAGCGGACAAAGCAAACAATTCAGCAGACAAGGCCACAGAAGAAGTACACAGTCCAGAGGTCATGACCACAGGAACAGACCGGTTCTCAGTGGGAACCGCAGGGATATGACTGAGCGATGCCTCTGTGGTGGTCAGCGGAACGATGCTATGCAGTCCGTACTTGGCACTGTATGATGCGAAGATCTCTCTGGGCTGTGTATCGTCAGTCAAGATGGTTTTGCTAACTGGGTAATGGCACAGATAGCTGGAATGGGTAAGTCGAGAGGGAGTCAACTATCTCTGCGCTCACATGCTGGTACCCCACCAAAAGCCTTGTCTTCCCATGCACACCACTATTTAAGTCGGAGCCACCCCCACCAGTCAGGTGTCCTGGCCTTCTCCTGTTAGAAATCTCTTCCCCCCGGAATAATGGTGACAGTCCTGACAGTTCCGGCCAAAACACACAGGAGGGACCGTCAGCCTGGTCCTCCTCCCTACACAGGTCTGGAGATTGGGCTGCCCATTACAGGGTTTTGATGTGGTGGTCTCTTAATTTTTTCCAAAGCTGTACATAGTAATGTGATACCTTAACCACTTTTAAAAGTGTTTATATGCCTTATAAAAGAAAGAAACAAGCCAAACTAGCCACCAGAATTTGCTGTCCCCACTCTAGACATGCCGCACAGATAGTATTTAACTAGAAGAGATGACGTGTTGCCCACTTGACTTGTCACCTAGCCCTTCAGTCAATCTGCAATTTCACCAGTCAGGTCAATGGTGGTTAGAACAGCTGGAGCAGAGGATGGATTGCATGAGTAAATATGATGTAAAAGAGGTATTTTTAGATTTTTGTTGTCAGCACTATAGGAATATCATATGTTGTGCAATGTACACTAATTTGACACTAATATGCATCCCAGAATTTGAGGATTATTTGGGGGGTAATTATCGTTATTTGTACAAAATACAGTAAAACAAAAAAAAATGGAAAAATTGTTCTGGTTTTGGACTCTTTTTGCCTAAATAATACCTACAAAAGGAAGTAAATTTGGCAATAATTTATCTAAATAATCCCTACAAAAGGAAATAAATTTGGCAATAATTTACAAATTAAATATAGAGAAGTCAATTTGTCTCCCATGAGAAAACAAAATAACAAAACCGTTTGGGGTAGAGTAAAAAAACAAATGTTTTTCCAAAACATAAAAATTTGCTCTGGGCATATAGAGACCAACATATTTTCAGTTATAAAGAGTTAAAGGATATCTTAAAATGACCCATCTGATATATTTAAATGTGTCTTAAGACATATTTGTTCCCCAGGAAAATGTATCAGTCTTTTTTTATAAGATACCCAACCTGCCATTTATTCCTATCTAGTAAAACCCTTCTCTATAGGAACCAAGCAGTGCCTACATATTGAACTATTTTTTTAGTTGCTATGAGACTTGATTGAATCTTTTGAAGTTTGAATAAACCAGCCTCAACAATTTTTTTTAGAAAGAATTTGATTCTCTACTAAATAATTTGCAGCAACTCACAAGTGCTGCTAAGTCTATAATAGCCCAAAAATATGTGTAACACTCTGAGGTGTCATAGGACTGTGTCAAACCTCTTTGGAAAAAGTGAATAGCGCCCCCCAGAGTTGGAGTTTCTCTGGGGTTGCCGAGGGTAGTCGAGACCCCAGAGAACATGATTCGGGGGGGGTTTTACCGACCCTGGGTTGAGACCGCCGGTAATTAACCGTTTACCGGTGGCCGAAAACAAAACCAAAAAAAGCGATTTCCCATTTAATTTCTCTGTCCTCTGATGTGATCGCACATCAGAGGACAGAGAAATGGGGTCCCCGATACTCAGCCATTTCCCCCGATGCTCCTCGTGGCTCCCGATGGGCACCGCCAACTTTTTCCGGGGGAAAAATGGCGGGCGCCTGCGCAGTGCGCCGGCCGGCCCCCGGCAGATCTTTGGGGTCTCGACTGCCGGGGGTAGCCGAGACCCCAAGAACATGATCGGGGTCGGTTTTTACCGACTCCTGTTTTGCTCTACATTATAAACTTCTGTGAAGCAGCTGGGGGTTCATAGTGCTCACCACACATCTAGATAAGCTCTTTGTGGGGTCTAGTTTCCAAAATGGTGTCATTTGTGGGGGGTTTCTACTGTTTAGGTACATCAGGGGCTCTGCAAATGCAACATGACGCCCACACACCATTTCATCAAAGTCTGCATTTTAAAACGTCACTACTTCCCTTCCGAGCCCCGATGTGTGCCCAAACAGTAGTTTCCCCCCACATATGGGGTATCAGCGTACTCAGGACAAGCTGGACAACAAATTTTGGGTCCAATTTCTCTTGTTACCCTTGAGAAAATAACAAATTGCGAGCTAAAAAATCATTTTTGAGAAAAAAAAAAGTTTTTTTTATTTTCACTGCTCTGCATTATAAAGTTCTGTGAAGCACTTGGGCGTTCAAAGTGCTCACAACATATCTAGATAAGCTCCTTGGGGGGTCTAGTGTCCAAAATGGTGTTACTTGTGGGGGATTTCTACTGTTTAGTCACATCAGGGGCTCTCCAAATGCGACATGGCGTTCGATCTCAATTCCAGCCAATTCATATGGGATATCGGCGTACTCAGGACAAATTGCACAACAACTTTTCAGGTCTAATTTCTTCTGTTACCCTTGCAAAAATAATAATTTGTGAGCGAAAAAATAATTTTTGTGTAAAAAATGTGATTTTTTTATTTTGATGGCTTCACGTTATAAACTTCTGTGAAGCACTTGGGGGTTCAAAGTGCTCACCACACATCTAGATAAGTTCCATAAGGGGTCTAGTTTCCAAAATTGTGTCACTTATGGGGGGTTTCCACTGTTTAGGCACATCAGGGGCTCTCCAAACGCGACATGGCGTCCGATCTCAATTCCAGCCAATTCTGCATTGAAAAAGTCAAACGGCACTCCTTCTCTTCCAAGCCCTGCCGTGCGCACAAACAGTGGTTTACCTCCACATATGGGGTATCGGCGTATTCAGGAGAAATTGCAACAAATTTTGTTATTCATTTTCTCTTTTTACCCTTGTGAAAAAAAAAAATTGGTTCTAAAGTAAAATGTTTGCAAAAAAAAAGTTATATGTTCTTTTTTTTCTTCCACATTGTTTCAGTTGCTGTGAAGCACGTCAAGGGTTAATAAACTTCTTGAATGTGGTTTTGAGCACCTTGAGGGGTTTTGTTTTTAGAATGGTGTCAAGTTTGAGTATTTTCTGTCATGTACACCCCTCAAAGTGACTTTAAATGTGAGATGGTCCCTAAAAAAAATGGTTTTGTAAATTTTGTTGTAAAAATGAGAAATCGCTGGTCTACTTTTAACCCTTATAACTTCCTAACAAAAAAAAAAATGTTTCCAAATTTGTGCTGATGTAAAGTAGACATGTGGGAAATGTTATTTATTAACTATTTTGTATTTATATTTCCATAAATAATCGCAGGTAATATCAAAGAAATGTTTCACTAACATGAAGTACAATATGTCACAATAAACTCAGAATATCTCAGAATCACTGGGATCCGTTAAAGCGTTCCAGAGTTATAACCTCATAAAGTGACAGTGGTCAGAATCGTAAAAATTGGCTCTGTCATTAAATACCAAATTGGCTCTGTTACTAAGGGGTTAATAATGCCCAAGTGACCTCAACATATCTGGCTATGAGTAGACGGTTGGTAACTGATGGTAAACACGAGTCTGTTTAGTAACATAGCACAGACAAACCTTTCATGCTTTTCAATACTAAAAAATGGTCAAAAAACTATCTATCTATCTCAATCTTTTGTGATCAGGCACACTATTCTTTCATTCCTGGTAAGACCATGAGGAAGCATGAAAATTTACTGTCCGGGGATAACTCAGAATTCACCTACCTAGGTCTGTGGTCAACGTGAAACCTGATTGACCATATACTTTATGTACGATGCACAAAATGGTTCTGGATTTGCTCATGTCCACCATTTCATGTGACAATTACGTTATGTTTGTGTGTTCTATCAACTATGGATGATACTTTCTATGGGTAATATACTGTAGTATCCAGACCATTGAAAATAGAATAAGGGTTCTATTCCTTGAGTGATCACTCTCTAAATTCCAAGTGACTCAATGCCAACAAATGACATTGCTGGATGAAGAACCTGTGATGGAGAATTGTGATTTTGCACCTGAAGAACCAAGCAAATATATTCCTCTACCAGAGGAATTAGCTATTACTAATATTAATGAAATTCAATTGAACCTGAAATTCTTGACGAAGTGATGCCTTCTCAAGATAACTTTTTTAATGTGGCCATCTCTTGAAGATGTAATTGACAGAAAACTCTCACGGTGCTAGCATGGATGTCACCAAGGTCACCGCAGTTCAGCCCGGCTTGGAATACAGCCTCAGAGACATCACCGCTAGTCACTGACGCTGCACTCGCAGCAGTTCATTACCCAGTGGTTCTCAACCGTCCAGGTTGAAAACTGTTTTTCTCCCAAACATGGATTATGGCGTGGGACAGAACAATGGACAGGTATGGTATATTTTTGTTTTAATATTTTTGGTTTACTACAGGAGAACGAGGGCTTCGGAGGAATTAGGCGAGGTTGCAAGTATGGTTTAATTGAGATTATTAAAGGAGTCTTAAAATTAAATTTTTGAAAATTGCATGTATTTTTAAATTTTCAGCAAATATCAGATATTTTGATCAATATAATTGAAATATATACAGTATATAAACATAACCTAAGTATTCCCAAGTTATTACCACATAAAATGACAGTTCGTAATTGAAAAATGGGGCCTGGCCAATATGCCAAAACTGACTGGGCTAAGAAAGGGTTAAAGATAAACTCTCATTTTCACATTATTTTCGACTCACAGACTGCCTTTTTTCACTTGACATTATAGGCATATACATGTTTTCAGTTTGACATTATAGGCTTCAACATACTCCCTGCGTTCTTATTAAGATGCATTAAGTGCACACATGTACGGAAGTGGTGATTCCCCACAAGACCCATAACAGGTCCATCAAGTAGTAAAAAAAGGAATGATTTTCTTTTTCTGCCACTGCAATTAGTTGTTGTTTAATTACTCTCTGGAGATTAAATTTTATATATGGTGTAAATAACCAATAATCTTCATGAACAACTAAGCACTGTAATACGTTTAGGAAGGTCTGTTGGCTATTTACACTAAATACTACACTACATGACTATGTAAGTAACATTCTGAGGAGCAGCAAAATGTATTCTAGAATGTAAGTATTTAAAGAAACAAAATCTAGTATAAAGAAAAAAATCTTCTACATTAGAATTGTACTGGCAAATAATTGACTATAAATTGTGACAATGGTCCTGTCCAGTAGAGTTATATTGTTATCATATAGCTATTTAGAGGATTTTTTGCCTCATAAATAAGTTATTTAGACTGTGTTTAAAAAAGTTATTACAATAGGTAGAGATCGGGAGTACAAGTTTCACTATTACATAATGTGCAAAGTTTTCCAAAAATTACCCAAGGGGTCTGTATCATACATACTGAAAGAGATCGTGATGGGGATTTCACAATACATTTTGCAGTTATTAGAATAGGTATAGATAGGGAGTACAAGTTTCACCATTGTACAGTGTGCAAAGTTTTCCATAAATTACCCCAAGAGGTCCGTGTCATACACGCTGAAAGAGGCCATGGCGAGGACCTCAAATCACATTTAGCAGTTATTACAAGAGGTAGAGATAGAGAGTACAAGTTTCAGCATAGCACAATGTGCAAAGGTTTCAAAAAATTAGCCAAGGGGTCTCTCTCAGACCAGCTGAATGACGCCATTATGGGGACATCACAATACACTTAGCAGTTATTGCAATAGGTAGAGATAGAGAATATAAGTTTCACTGTTGCACAATGTGCAAAGAATTCAAAAAGTACAGAGAAGCTGGAATTCAGAGACTGCCCTCTGCTGCTCACTAAGCCTTGTCAACATATGGAAAGTCAAATTCCTGCATGTGGGCAGGTCACAAGTCAGTCAGTGACGAGACAAATTAAAGGGCTGCTGCAGCTAAGCTTGACCGGTGAAAGCCTGATATGACTTTTGGAAATGTGCGCTAACACAGTGTACCTTGGCAAGTAGGTCAGGCAAGTCAGGGTATGTCTTTAAAAAATGCTGTACAATCAAGTTCAACACATGGGCCATACATGGAACATGTACCAGCTTGCCGAGCTTTAAAGCCGCCAACAAGTTACGCCCATTATTGCACACTACCAGACCTGGTTGAAGGTTCAGCAGGGAGACACTGATTGGTCTTTTCTTTTATTCCTTTCAACAGCTCGGCTGCGTTGTGAGCTTTATCAGCTAAACAGATGAGTGTGCTTCCCCAAAGCAGTGCTGCAGTTTTTCCAGTTGGGGAGTGATGGGGAGGCTAGTTCCACTGAGGATGAGGAGGAAAGACAGGAAGTTGAATACAAGGAGACTGAATCCCTGATGGAAGTTATTATTATTATTATTATTATTATTTGTTTGTATAGAACCATTAGTTCCATGGTGCTGTACATGAGAAAGGGGTTACATACAGAGTTATAGATATCGTTTACAGTAAACAAATTTACAATGACAGACTGGTACAGAGAGGAGAGGACCCTGTCCTTGTGAACTTACATTCTACGCAATAATGGGGAAGAGATAGAAGGTCGGCGGTGCAGCAGCTCTGGTGGTGGTGAGGCGGCAGCTCGGGTGATGGTGAGGCAGCAGAATGGTTATTGCAGGCTGTAGGCCTTCCTGAAGAGATGGGCTTTCTGGTTCCGTCTGAAGGATCCGAGGGTGGTGGATAATCAGACGTGTTGAGGCATGGAATTCCAGAGGATGGGAGATATTCTGGAGAATTCTTGGAGGTGGTTGTGTGAAGAAAGAATAAGTGTGTTGGAGAGTAGGAGGTCTTGGGAGGATCGAAGATTGCGTGAGAGAAGATATTGGGAGATTAGTTCAAAGATATAGAGAGGGGACTGGTTGTGGATGGCTTTGTAGATCAGTGTTAGTAGTCTGAACTGGATTCGCTGGGAAATTGGGAGCCAGTGGAGGGATTTGCAGAGGGGAGAAACAGGGGAGTAGCGAGGAGAGAGGTGGATTAGGTGGGCAACAGAGTTGAGGACAGACTGGACTGGTGCAAGAGAGTTAGCGGGGAGGCCACAGAGGTGGGTGTTGCAGTAGTCAAGGCGGGAGATGATGAGGGCATGCACAAGAGTTATAGTAGATTGAGGGCTGAGGAAGGGATGGATTCTGGCAATATTTTTGAGTTGGAGGTGACATGAGGTGGCAAGAGTTTAGACTTGCGGATTGAAGGACAGGGCAGAGTCGAGAGTTACTCCGAGGCAGCAGATTATAGGTACGGGAGAGAGCGTGATGCCATTTACCATAATAGATAGATCGGGTAGGGGAGATACGAGAGGTAGAGGAAAGATGATGAGTTCGGTTTTGTCTACATTGAGTTTTAGGAAGCAAGAGGTGAAGAAGGAGGATATGGCTAATAGACACTCTTGGATTCTGGACAGCAGGGAGGTGACATCTGGGCCAGAGAGGTACAGTACAGACCAAAAGTTTGGACACACCTTCTCATTTAAAGATTTTTCTGTATTTTCAAGACTATGAAAATTGTAAACTCACACTGAAGGCATCAAAACGATGAATTAACACATTGTTAATTCATAGTTTTGATGCCTTCAGTGTGAATTTATAATTTTCATAGTCATGAAAATACAGAAAAATCGTTAAACGAGAAGGTGTGTCCAAACTTTTGGTCTGTACTGTAGATCTGAGTGTCATCTGCATAGTGGTGGTACTGGAAGCCATAGGACTTTATGAGTTGTCCTAGGCCAAGGGTATAGATGGAAAAATGTAGGGGCCCCAGGACAAAGCCTTGTGGGACACCAACAGAGAGAGGGTGGGATGAGGAGGTAGAGTGGGAGTGGGAAACGCTAAATGTGCGGTCGGAAAGATATGAGGCAATCCAGGACAGGGCAACATCTTTGAAGGGAAGAAAGAATCTGTAGCAGTAGGCAGTGGTCGACTGTGTGTAATTTTGATCAGGGCAGTTTCGGTGGAGTGGTGAGGGTGGAAGCCAGACTGGAGGTTGTCAAGGAGAGAGTTAGATGAGAGGTGGGAGGAAAGTTGAGCATGGACATGCTGCTCAAGGAGTTTTGAAGCAAAGGGGAGCAACAGGGCTAATCAGAGCAATCAGAGTCAGCTACAGCAGCACTAGACAAAAACTATAACTGCAGGAAGCAGTGGCGATAAATAGTCAACCTGAACCCAGACAGAGGCTGAGAAAGGTTAACTCTTGACATGACCTGACCGGGAAAAAGGGAAAACAGGACTAAAAACGCAGTCTGGATCATGACAGTACCTCCTCTCAAGGGGAGCCACTGGACCCCCAGGTTTCCTAGGATACCGTGCTTGAAACGCCCGAACCAATCGATCGGCATGAACCGATCACGCCGGGACCCAGGATTGATCCTCAGGACCGTAACCCTTCCAATGGACCAAATACTGCAGCAAACTGCGGACCATGCGTGAATCCTCAATCCTTTCCACCTCATACTAAATCTGCCCATCCACAGAAACCAGAGGTGGAGGGGATGGAGACTCTCATCAGAGGAAAGTACAAATGGCTTCAGGAGAGATTTATGGATCCGAAGAGACGGAGGTAGACGTAAACGAAAGGCAGCTGGATTGACAACTTCAATTACCTCATAAGGACCTCTAAACCTGTGACCTAGCTTAGCGGAAGGAACTTTCAGCCGAATGTTCTTGGTAGACAACCATACTTTATCTCCCACCAGGAATAGGGGTCCTGAATTATTATTATTATTATTATTATTATTATTATACATTTTTATAGCGCCATTTATTCAATGGCGCTTTACATGGGAAAACGGGGCAAATATAGACAAATACATTAAACATGAGCAAAAACAAGGCACACGGGTACATAAGGAGGGAGGACCCTGCCCGTGAGGGCTCACAGTCTGCAGGGGATGGGTGATGTAACACTATTAGAGGGTAGGGCAGGTTGTGCGGCGGTTCAGTAAGTTCAGGATCACTGCAGGCTGTAGGCTTGTCGGAAGAGGTGAGTCTTTAGGTTCTTTTTGAAGGTTTCTATGGTAGACGAGAGTCTGATGTGTTGGGGTAGAGAGTTCCAGAGTATGGGGGAGGCACGGGAGAAGTCTTGGATGCGGTTGTGGGAAGTAGAGATGAGAGGGGAGTAGAGAAGGAGGTCTTGAGACAAGTCAGGGGGTTCGTAACGGTCAGGAGCGGATAAGCCAAAAGACAAAGGAAAGAAACAGGTCAGGATACAAGCCAAGTCAAAACCAGGGAGTCTGCACACTAAAGGGAACACACTGGGTCAAGACTGGAATAGGAGAAAACAGAGACATGGGTTTAGACAGCAAATGCAACAGGGTTAATCAGAGCAATCAGAGTCAGCTACAGCAGCACTAGGCAAAAAATATAACTGCAGGAAGCAGTGGCGATAAATAGTCAGCCTGAACCCAGACAGAGGCTGAGAAAGGTTAACTCTTGACATGACCTGACCGGGAAAAAGGGAAAACAGGACTCAAAACCCAGTCTGGATCATGACAGTACCTCCTCTCAAGGGGAGCCACTGGACCCCCAGGTTTCCTAGGATACCGTGCTTGAAACGCCCGAACCAATCGATCGGCATGAACCGATCGCGTCGGGACCCAGGATTGATCCTCAGGACCGTAACCCCTCCAATGGACCAAATACTGCAGCGAACTGCGGACCATGCGTGAATCCTCAATCCTTTCCACCTCATACTAAATCTGCCCATCCACAGAAACCAGAGGTGGAGGGGATGGAGACCCATCAGAGGAAAGTACAAATGGCTTCAGGAGAGATTTATGAATCCAAAGAGACGGAGGTAAACGTAAATGAAAGGCAGCTGGATTGACAACTTCAATTACCTCATAAGGACCTCTAAACCTGTGACCTAGCTTAGTGGAAGGAACTTTCAGCCGAATGTTCTTGGTAGACAACCATACTTTATCTCCCACCAGGAATATGGGTCCTGTATTATTATTATACATTTTTATAGCGCCATTTATTCAATGGCGCTTTACATGTGAATACGGGGCAACTATAGACAAATACATTAAACATGAGCAAAAAACAAGGCACACGGGTTCATAAGGAGGGAGGACCCTGCCCGTGAGGGCTCACAGTCTGCAGGGGATGGGTGATGAAACACTAGGAGAGGGTAGGGCAGGTTGTGCGGCGGTTCAGTAAGTTCAGGATCACTGCAGGCTGTAGGCTTGTCGGAAGAGGTGAGTCTTCAGGTTCTTTTTGAAGGTTTCTATGGTAGACGAGAGTCTGATGTGTTGGGGTAGAGAGTTCCAGAGTATGGGGGAAGCACGGGAGAAGTCTTGGATGCGGTTGTGGGAAGAAGAGATGAGAGGGGAGTAGAGAAGGAGGTCTTGAGAGGATCGGAGGTTGCGTGTAGGTAGGTACTGGGAGACCATGTCACAGATACAGTGGGGCAAAAAAGTATTTAGTCAGTCAGCAATACTGCAAGTTCCACCACTTAAAAATATGAGAGGCGTCTGTAATTTACATCATAGGTAGACCTCAACTATGGGAGACAAACTGAGAAAAAAAAATCCAGAAAATCACATTGTCTGTTTTTTTATCATTTTATTTGCATATTATGGTGGAAAATAAGTATTTGGTCAGAAACAAACAATCAAGATTTCTGGCTCTCACAGACCTGTAACTTCTTCTTTAAGAGTCTCCTCTTTCCTCCACTCATTACCTGTAGTAATGGCACCTGTTTAAACTTGTTATCAGTATAAAAGGACACCTGTGCACACCCTCAAACAGTCTGACTCCAAACTCCACTATAGTGAAGACCAAAGAGCTGTCAAAGGACACCAGAAACAAAATTGTAGCCCTGCACCAGGCTGGGAAGACTGAATCTGCAATAGTCAACCAGCTTGGAGTGAAGAAATCAACAGTGGGAGCAATAATTAGAAAATGGAAGACATACAAGACCACTGATAATCTCCCTCGATCTGGGGCTCCACGCAAAATCCCACCCCGTGGGGTCAGAATGATCACAAGAACGGTGAGCAAAAATCCCAGAACCATGCGGGGGGACCTAGTGAATGAACTGCAGAGAGCTGGGACCAATGTAACAAGGCCTACCATAAGTAACACACTACGGCATCATGGACTCAGATCCTGCAGTGCCAGACGTGTCCCACTGCTTAAGCCAGTACATGTCCGGGCCCGTCTGAAGTTTGCTAGAGAGCATTTGGATGATCCAGAGGAATTTTGGGAGAATGTCCTATGGTCTGATGAAACCAAACTGGAACTGTTTGGTAGAAACACAACTTGTCGTGTTTGGAGGAAAAAGAATACCGAGTTGCATCCATCAAACACCATACCTACTGTAAAGCATGGTGGTGGAAACATCATGCTTTGGGGCTGTTTCTCTGCAAAGGGGCCAGGACGACTGATCCGGGTACATGAAAGAATGAATGGGGCCATGTATCGTGAGATTTTGAGTGCAAACCTCCTTCCATCAGCAAGGGTATTGAAGATGAAACGTGGCTGGGTCTTTCAACATGATAATGATCCAAAGCACACCACCAGGGCAACGAAGGAGTGGCTTCGTAAGAATCATTTCAAGGTCCTGGAGTGGCCTAGCCAGTCTCCAGATCTCAACCCTATAGAAAACCTTTGGAGGGAGTTGAAAGTCCGTGTTGCCAAGCGAAAAGCCAAAAACATCACTGCTCTAGAGGAGATCTGCATGGAGGAATGGGCCAACATCCCAACAACAGTGTGTGGCAACCTTGTGAAGACTTACAGAAAACGTTTGACCTCTGTCATTGCCAACAAAGGATATATTACAAAGTATTGAGATTAAATTTTGTTTCTGGCCAAATACTTATTTTCCACCATAATATGCAAATAAAATGTTAAAAAAACAGACAATGTGATTTTCTGGATTTTTTTTTCTCAGTTTGTCTCCCATAGTTGAGGTCTACCTATGATGTAAATTACAGACGCCTCTCATCTTTTTAAGTGGTGGAACGTGCACTATTGCTGACTGACTAAATACTTTTTTGCCCCACTGTATATGGAGGAACCAGGTTGTGGATGGCTTTGTATGTCATTGTGAGGATTTTGAACTGGAGTCTCTGGGCGATAGGAAGCCAGTGAAGGGCTTGATATAGGGGAGAGGCTGGGGAATAGTGGGGAGACAGGCAGATTAGTCAGGCAGCAGAGTGTAGGATGGATTGGAGTGGTGCCAGAGTGCTAGAGGGGAGTCCAGAGAGTAGGAGGTTGCAGTAGTCGAGGCGGGAGATGATAAGGGCATGCACTAGAGTTTTTGCGGTGTCGCGGTCAAGGAATGCGCGGGTCCGGGAAATATTTTTGAGTTTGAGAAGGCAGGAGGAGGCAAGGGCTTGGATATGTGGCTTGAAAGAGAGGACAGAGTCGAGGATCACCTCGAGGCACTGGGCGTGTGGGACTTGGGAAAGTGAGCAACCATTGACATTGATGGAAGGTCTGGTGGAGGGGTAGAGTGAGATGGGGAAAGATGATGAATTCTGTTTTGTCCATGTTCAGTTATAGAAAGCGAGCAGAAAAGAAGGCTGAAATAGCAGACAGACAGTGCGGGATTTTGGTAAGTAAGGAGGTGAGGTCAAGTCCGGATAGGTAGATCTGCGTGTCATCAGCATAGAGATGGTACTGCATACCATAGGATTCTATGAGCTGTCCCAGGCCGAAAGTGTAGATGGAGAAGAGTAGGGGTCCTAGAACAGAGCCTTGAGGAACACCGACTGACAAGGGGCGAAGTGAGGCGGTGGGGTGGGGAGGGAGACACTGAATGTTTGGTCAGTCAGATATGGTGATATCCAGGAAAGGGCCAAGTCGGTGATGCCAAGAGATGAGAGGATTTGTTGCAGAAGGGAGTGGTCCACAGTGTCGAAGGCACAAGACAGGTCCAGGAGAAGGAGGACAGAGTAGTGTCACTAGTGACTTTAGTTAGGGCAGTTTCAGTTGAGTGATGTAGATATAGATCGCTGCTTTTCTGCAAACTGTTTATGTTTGCCTTGAGGTCCCCCCAATGTACCTCTGAACCTCGCCCCATACCTCCTTCAGCCGTTGAATGGCTGAATCAGCCCCTGGACACCCCGAGTCCATCCTGGAAAACTCACCAAAATGGGGATGAAAGCCATAATTACAAAAGAATGGAGAGGTGTGCCCATGGACTGATTAATACGATTATTAGAGGCAAACTCAGCCACTGGTAGCAAAAAACACCAATTGTCCTGCTGGGATATGGCAAAACACCGCAAAATTTGTTCAAGAGACTGATTGGTCCTCTCCATCAGACCATTAGTTTCGGAATGATAGGGCGAGGAGAAAGCCAAAGTAATATCAGACCACAATTTTGCCATTGGAAGGAGGGAGATCAGTGATAAAGTCCATAGACAAATGAGTCCAAGGTCTATCCGGAATTGGCAATGTCACCAATTCCCCGGCCGGCCGGTTATGAGAGCTTTTAGCACGGGCACAAGTATCACAGGAAGACACAAACACGGTGACATCAGAAGCCATAGAGGACCACCAAAACAGCCTAGCAATAGCTCTATGAGTGGCCGAGATTACAGGATGCCCACTAATAGCAGAATCGTGGAACTCCTGGAGCACCCTCAACCGGTACTGGACGGGAACAAAGAGACTGAGCCTCCTGCTCCAATTCTGAGGACACCACAGCTACGACCACCCTGTGCTGAAGAATGGAGGAAGGAAGATCAGGAGGTGATATCGGATCCAAGCTGCGCGATAAGGCATCCACCTTGACATTCTTGGAACCAGGCGGAAAAGTGATAGATAAATTAAAGCGTAAAAAAAAGCAACTGCCTAGCCTGTCTGGGAGTCAAATGCTTGGCCGACTCAATATAAGACAGATTCTTGTGGTCCATAATCAACGTGATCCGATGAACAGCCCCCTCCAAAAAGTGCCTCCATTCATCAAAGACCAACTTGATAGCTAAAAGATTCCAATTCATCACAATTCCTCTCAGCCGGAGAGAATTTTTTTTTAGAAGAAAGCACAGGGGCTCAAGTTGTTCAAAAGGACAGGTCCTTGGGACAACACAGCCCCACCCCCACCTCCGACGCATCCATCTCAACGATGAACGGTTCAGACGGATCAGGCTGGACCAAAACAGGGGCAGACATAAAGCAATAAAACAAACGCCTCCACAGCCGGAGCTGACCAGTTGTAAAAACCCCTTAATGAATTTCCCATAATAGTTTGCAAAACCCAGAAAATGTTGAAGACTTTAAGTCTCAGGGTTGCACCCAATCCACAATGGCCCGTACTTTCCCAGGGTCCATACGAAACCCCCTGTCAGACTGAATGAACCCCACAAAGGACAATTCTTGGACAAAAACATGTGCATTTTTCAGGTTTTGCAAAGAGCAAGTTTTCTCGTAACCTATGGAGAACCGCACGTACATGATCCATGTGAACTTGTTTGTTAGATTAAAACACAAGGATATCATCTAAATACCTAAATACAACACCAAAAAAGTGCCCAATAAAATCAGGAAATACATGGTTGATAAAATACTGAAAAACAGCTTGTGCATTAGTGAGACCAAAGGGCATAACCAAATTCTCAAATAACCCTTCAGAAGTGAGAATTGCCATTTTCCACTCATCCCCCTTTCGAATACAGATTAGATTATATGCTCCCCTGAGGTCCAATTTAGAAAACCATTTGGCCCCCGACAATTGATTACACAAATCGAGGATGAGCGGGATAGGTATTTCTCACTGTGATTTTATTTAATTCCCAAAAATCAAGACACGGCAACAAACCACCATCTTTTTTAATTACAAAAAAAATCCAGTAGCCACAGAAGAGACAGAGGGACGGATGTGGCCTTTATGTAAGCTTTGAGAAATATACTCCTTCATAGCAATTCATTCCGGGCCAGAGAGGTTGAACAGATGGGCCTTGGACAAATTAGCACCCGACACCAGATTGCCGTAATAGTACAGTCAAAAGAGCAGTGTGGTGGTAAGACCTCGGCTTCCTTTTCAGAAAAAACATCCTCAAAATCCTTCAGGTAATCTGGAATACCTTCCAGATTAACGGCTGACACAAGTACAGTAGTAAGGCAACTTTTAACACAATTAGGACCCCGTTTGACAATGTCCCGAGATTCCCAATCTATCACGGGATTACGCAACCGTAGCCACGATAACCCCAACACCAGTCCCGCAGGCAGATTGTCCAGAACAAAACATGAAATAGTTTCCTGGTGCAAGAGACCCACTTTAAGGAGAAACTTCTCCAAGACAAATTTAATGACATTCTTAGCCAGCGGTGTTTGTCAATGGCAACAATATGAATAGGAGTCTCCAGCCTAACTGTCCCTAACTTACACTTGGTCACCAAATTAGAGTCAATTGACATGACCAGACCGGGGAAAAGGGAGAACAGGACTCAAAACCCGGTCTGGATCATGACAGTGTGATGTCCCAGCCTCTGACTCTGTCCCAGACTTCACCAACCTAACCCTGTGTGGCATCAGGGAAATGTATCTTCCCTGTCTACAAAAACAAGACAGGCTCTTTTGGCCAGGCCCTACTCTACTTTAACCTATTAAAAATTTCTTAAAATATCCAATATTCTTTTTACGTATATTTTTATGTATTTTCCTTAAGGGAATGAGTCACATCCTTTTTTTTTAATGATCATTAATACCACATACAAGGGACAAATACCAACACACCACAAGCAGACCACATATTACTACCGCATAGTGACCAAATACTACCACATACATGGAAGAAATACAGCCACACCATAGCCGGACCACATATTAACACCACCTAGCAACTGAATAATACCACATACAAGGAACAAATACCGCCACACCATGACCAAACCACATGCTACCACCACATAGTGACCGAATACTACAATACTGATCATTAAAAACCCACAATAGTAAGTGCCATTATTAACAGGTGCTCTGTATATAGTGTAAGTGTACAGGCAATACAGTGATCACCAGTGACATTATCCAAAAAGTAAGCTCTGGTAATAGTGTCAGTGTACAGGTAATACAGTGATCACCAGGAGCTCTGTATATAGTGTATAGTGTACAAATAATACAGTGATCACTGGTGACATTGTATACAGGAGCTCTGTATACAGTGTCAGTGCACAGGTAATACAGTGATCACCAATGATATTATACACAGGAGCTCTGTACATAGTATACAGTGTATAGTGTCAGTGTACAATTAACACACAGACTAACCAGTGATGTCTCTAGCTGAAGTCCTTCATCTTTGCTTTTCTTTTTCATGCAACGCAGACTGCCATCACTTCTTCCTGCCAGAACTCGTTTCTGCATAAAATAACACATAGTTACCTAGAACTTCACTACAAGAGCACATTCCCCACTTTCTCTTTCTTCTACACTACACAGCTGAATACACATGTGCACTCACCATTATTGTCATGTCTTCTCTCTCTCCCACCCTCTATTCATTATCAACTGCTTTCCCCCACATTTAATACATTATTTACTTCTCCACCATCAAAATTCATCATTATTTGCTCTCCCCACCCCACCCAAATAAATTCAATTCCTGTCCCCTGTCCCTCACCCTCAGTTCATAATTTGCAGTCTGCCGTTCTCCCCTCACTTCATCATTTGCAGTCCCCATCCCCCCTCATTTATCATTTGCAGTCTCCCTCACTTCATCATTTGCAGTCCCCTATACCCCTCCACTTCATCATGTGCAGTCCCCCCTCAGGCCCCAGCGCCGATGTGTGTGCTGCAGAGTACAGCATTTTAACGCACGATAGGGCCCAGTAAGCAGAAGCATAAGAGTGGGACCCCCTCTGTACTGCTTCTCACTGGCCCCATACAGTAGTAAGTGCAGTAATTCCCTGCCTTGTTGGGGGTAAAGGGGTTAATTGTGTAGAGAACTATGACACTGCCTCATTCACTTGAGAGGTTGCTTTGTTGCAGTTTTCTTAATAGCTTTCTCTATCATTTAATTCATTGGATCAGAATTCTAGAGGTTGGATCATAAAGTTATGATTTACGGTGGGTAAAAGAGGTATTGAACATGTCACTAATTTTCTATGTAAATACATTTCTAAAGGTGCTATTGACATGAAATTCACACCAGATGTTGCTGGTAACCCATCCAATTCACACATGCATATAAATCATCCGTAGATGTCCATAAACTAAATTATCTACTATATAATTGTCTAAGGGTCACTTCCGTCTTTCTGTCTGTCTGTCCTTCTGTCTGTCACGGATATTCATTGGTCGCGGCCTCTGTCTGTCATGGAATCCAAGTCGCTGATTGGTCTCACCAGCTGCCTGTCATGGCTGCCGCAACCAATCAGCGACGGCCACAGTCCAATTAGTCCCTCCCCAGCAGTCAGCGCCGGGCGCTGGCTCCATACTCCCCGCAGTCACCGCTCACACAGGGTTAATGCCAGCGGTAACGGACCACATTATGCCGCAGGTAACTCACTCCGTTACCGCCGCTATTAACCCTGTGTGACCAAGTTTTTACTATTGATGCTGCCCATGCAGCGTCAATAGTAAAAGCATCTAATGTTAAAAATAATTTAAAAAAATAAAAAATCATTATATACTCACCTTTCGCAACGCTCCGTGTTGTGAATTCTGTTGTCAAGCTCCCTCCTGTGGTCACGAATGGTACTTTGGCTGGTTCTGTCCATGGGCTTCCTCTGGTGGTTGTGAGTGGAGCTGCGGCTTCTGAGTTTCCTTCCACAGGTGACGAGGTTAATTCGTTAGCTGGCTGCTCTATTTAACTCCACTTAGATCATTGCTCCATGCCACCTGTCAATGTTCCAGTATTGGTCTAGTTCTCTCCTGGATCGTTCTTGTGACCTGTCTTCCCAGCAGAAGCTAAGTTCCTGCTTGTTTTTCTCTGGTTTGCCATTTTTCTGTCCAGCTTGCTATTTTGATTTTTGTCTTGCTTGCTGGAAGCTCTGGGACGCAGAGGGAGCGCCTCCGCACCGTGAGTCGGTGCGGAGGGTCTTTTTGCGCCCTCTGCGTGGTCTTTTTGTAGTTTTTTGTGCTGACCGCAAAGTTACCTTTCCTATCCTCTGTCTGTTCAGTAAGTCGGGCCTCACTTTGCTAAATCTATTTCATCTCTGTGTTTGTAATTTTCATCTTTACTCACAGTCATTATGTGTGGGGGGCTGCCTTTTCCTTTGGGGAATTTCTCTGAGGCAAGGTAGGCTTTATTTTTCTATCTCTAGGGCTAGCTAGTTTCTTAGGCTGTGTCGAGTTGCATAGGGAGCATTAGGAGCAATCCACGGCTATTTATAGTGTGTGTGATAGGATTAGGGATTGCGGTCAGCAGAGTTCCCACGTCTCAGAGCTCGTCCTATATTATTAGTAACTATCAGGTCATTCCGTGTGCTCTTAACCACCAGGTCCATTATTGTCCTTACCACCAGGTCATAACAGCTCCGGTGACCGCTCCATGCAAGCAGCAGGTTCCGGTGCAGTGTATGGGAGAAGGACCTGCCATGATGTCACGGTCATGTGACCGTGACATCATGACAGGTCCTTCTCGCGCAGGCGCGCAGGGCCTGTGATGATGTCGCGGTCACATGACCGTGGCGTCATGGCAGGTCCTTCTCGCGCAGGCACGCAGGGCCTGTGATGACTTTGCGGTCATGTGACCGCGACATCATCACAGGTCCTGTGCGAGAAGGACCTGCCATGACGTCACGGTCATGTGACCACGACGTCATCACAGGTCCTGCGCGCCTGCGCGAGAAGGACCTGCCATGACGTCACGGTCATGTGACCGAACTACAAGGGGCCCTCGGAAGGTAAGTATATGATTATTTTTTATTTTTTAACCTGTGACATACGTGGCTGGGCAATATACTACGTAGCTGGGGAATATACTACGTGACTGCCCAATATACTACGTGGCTCTGTGCTGTATACTACGTGGCTCTGTGCTGTATACTACGACACTGGGCAATATGCTACGTCACTGGGCAATATACTACGTCACTGGGCAATATACTACGTGGTTGGGCAATATACTACGTGGGCTATGCAATATACTACGTGGCTGGGCAATATACTATGTGGCTGGGCAATATACTACGTGGCTGGGCAATATACTACATGTGCTGTGCAATATACTACGTGGCTGGGCAATATACTATGTGACTGGGCAATATACTACGTGGCTGGGCAATATACTACGTGGTTGGGCAATATACTACGTGGGCTGTGCAATATACTACATGGACATTCATATTCTAGAATACCCGATGCGTTAGAATCGGGTCACTATCTAATGTGTAATAATGAGAAAAGACACAGGGAAAAAGTATTGAACACTCTTACTGATATATATTTAATACTTTGTACAAAATCTTTTGTTGGTGATGACCTGGCTTGTATATATGCACCCCCTGTTCTAGATGGTATATACGGACCCCTATACTGGCTGGTAAATATGCCCCCCATACTAGTATATATGGTTCTCCCCATTCTGGTATATATGATCCCACCATCCTGGTATATATGCCCCCCATCCTGGCATATATGCTTCCACCCATCCTGGTATATATGATTCCCCTTATCCTGGTATATATGTCCCCCATCCTGGCTGGTATATATGTCCCCATCCTGGTTGGTATATATGTCCACATCCTGGCTGGTATATATGCCCTCCCCATTCTGGGTGGTATATGTGGCCACCCCATCATGGCTGGTATATATAGCCCCTCCATCTTGTATGATATTTACGGGCCCCCATCCTGATATATATACTCCCCATCCTGGTATATTATGTATGGCCCAGCATCCTTGTATCCCCCCATTCTGATATACATGGCCCCCGCCCTGGTATACATAACCCTTATCATGGCGCCCAGATAAAAAAAATGATTCTACTCACTTTCCCCTTGCTCCTTCGCAGTGTCCTATTCTGGTGCTGGCAGGCTTCTCTGCATTGTGACACTGAGAAGATGGCGCCAGTAAAACAAGATGTCTGCTTTTTATATGGCCAAGGACATGTGAATACGGCAGCCAATCACAGAAGACCTTGTGTCATGACGTTGTAGATGGTTTATGCGCACTGATTGGCTGCCGTAATTTACACACATTAAGTTATTATCATACAGTATCACTTTCCTAAGTAATACCAAAAGCATTTGTGGACACGCAATGATTTGACCGAAGTACGACAACTTTGAATAAAAATTCACATGAATCTGAACCCGAATGTGCTATGTTCGTGCCAAATTTGAAATTGGTGAATGTTTGCCCAAGAAATTCGCTCATCTGTATAATTTGCCACAATGTTAGAAAATTTGGCCAAAAAAATGCACTATGATTGCATTGTGTAAACTCACCCTTACTTGTCTTTCCATAGAGTAGGTTATCAATATCATTTTGGTGGGAGACTAATTCTTGGTACTACTGCCTATAAGCTGATTAAAAGGGTCATAGGCTATTATTGCAATGCCATATTCTCGGTTTGCATATTGCCAAACCTTTTGCAGTGGATGTACAGATGTCTCAGCCCATGTGACTGCTGCTATTGATTTATGAGTAATCTGCTGCAAAATCTGTAAAATATGGTTTTGTTGTAGAAACACTTTTATGGTAACTATTTTTGGGTATAAATTTTTGTGTAGCCTTAAGAAGAAAAATGTCAAACACAAATGTCTACTAATCAACTCACTTTAGCGGTGCAACACTCTGTCTCTTATTATTCTCAAAAGACAGTATGAAAGTATATAAAGAATATGATGTACAGTTGTGCGAGTTTTTGGTGTGTGTGCACTACTCATATTTATTTAAGTCATTGTATGTGTGATTCATTATAATTAGCTTGAATAGTAAATATCATCTGTAATTAATTTATTCGTACACAGATTATCCAGTCTCGGAAGTGTCCATAAGAGGGTGAACAACTAATTTAGTTTTTTAATGAGGACCATCTGTGTTGGAAAAGCACTGAATCATAATAATATAATAATAAAACAGGCACTGTTGTGGTGTAGAAATTCCACTTTCAAAACAACACAAGATGGTCTCCCAGCACAACAAATCGTGGGCAGTATCGTCTTTCTCATCGCTGCTGCTTTCACTCCTCATTGTGCTTTCCAGTCTACTGCCCACTTTTCTGTATCAGAGATGTTTTCCTTTTTTTCACTCCTGTTTGTCAGTCACTAGTAATTGTTGCGTTGCTAAGATGCATATCTGTAAATCCATACTTGGCTTGATATTATAATGCTAATTCTGAGGTCCAGAAGAGCTTCTGGGCTAATGTTAGGTTTAGGATGGAGAAGCAAACCATATGCCTCTGCTTGAGACTTGTCTGCATGACCTAAAAAAAGAGCCAAGGAAGTGCGCTTGGTGGCAGTGCTCATGATCACCACTGTGGGAGAAATTGGCAAGGGTGCAGAACACGACTCAGACCAGCATGCACTCTGTTGGAGTTGGCTGACAAAATGGACAAGACTGGTTCTTTTTCTTGCTCATTTAAAATAAGCTGCTAAACTGGAAGATATGTAATGAAATGCAGTATTCTTGTAGATACAAGTTTAAATGGTAGCATGACAAAAGTTTGATGTATTCCCAACAAACAGATTTCTGTTTGATTTAATCTCACTTTATCGAAATACTTTATAACAGAAGTAACTCTCATTATTTCTGTCTGGGCAACTTATGTACAAAATAACATGTATGTAGCCATACATCGCATTTGTTTATAAAAAAAATCCAAATTAAATAAAATCATAACAGGATTCATTTAAGCAAACTGGAAATAACCAAGAGCTACTTTTTTTTCTAGTAAACGCACAATTGCTGGACTTCCGAGATCAACCTAACAGTTTAGCACTTAAGGGGAACCCGTCACCAGTATTTTAGTGCGTGAACCAATGACACTACCTTTCTTAGCGCCTGTACTGCATTACACAAATGTGTCCATCATCTCCTAACTCCTCCTGTATAACACCAAAAATACATTTTTAGTTTCCTCACACTGTATGCTTTTGGTCCAGTCTGCCCCCAAAAGCAGTCCTCTGTCCTTGATTGATGTAGATGACAAGTCCAGAATCATGCACATAGTCAAAAGAAATCTTGCGCCTGCTCATTAGCATCGTTGTCTCGCGCAGGAGCACTTTGCTCTGCCCTAGTGCGGGCAGAGCACAAAATGTTACTGTGCATGTGCCTGGGAATCATCTGTAATATTTTGGCTCTGCTCTCAGTAGGGCAGAGCAAAGTTTGCCTGCACGAGTCGACGATGCTCATGCACATGGAGCACCTGCCTGGGCCTAGGGGTACTCGGTACTGGGTCTGGTCATCATTAAAGGGTGGTCATGGTAGCAGTAACCCTGTCTGTGGCCCTGGACATCCAAGTAAAAAGGGGATTATTGAATAAAGAATAAAGTTTGTAAAGTTTGTTTGTGAAGTCACCTATGGTATTCAGTCAGGGATGACCAACGCTGCTTAAAGGGGTCCACTGGGGTGATGTTATGGCAGCAGGGATGGCATGGCTTTGCACAGGTGAAGCTGGGTCCCCAGGGCTCCCAGTGTAATAGGTAATGATGGTGTAGTGCCAGAAAGAATCAGCGGACACAAGGCTGCAGTCTCTTTACCTTTTTACTGATGAAAGGCAGCCACAGTCCAGGGTACGGATCACAAGGATGGTGTGGTCTGGCCGGCCTGGAAGCGATTCTGAGATCCTCCCTAGCTAGGTGCATTTGGAAGCCTTTCTTTCCGTGCTGTGTTGTAGTTCCTTGCTGCCTTAGGCCTCACACAAGGTCCTCACTTTCTCTCTGTCCCCTTTGTTGTTAGGACACTACCCACATGGCAGGTAACTTGAGTCTTTTTACAGGGGTCTCTCAGGATGACTCCGGGCTCTATGTGTTACTGTGCCTTCGGGTGTTAATGGTGGACAGGTGACCTGCAATCTACTGTCCGCTGGTTTCTGACATGGGGCATAGAGCTACCCCCACAACCTCGGTCTTCCGGCTACCGGTATTCTGCGCTTCAGAGTGGAGGAAGCTCTGTCGCAGCTTCCCTCCAGCTCTTTACTTTGCCTTTGCTCCTTCCTCCTTCAGAATATCTGCAAACTGTTACGTTCCTCTCTTTTCCTTACCAGGAGCTGCAGGTCTGCTCGTCTGCACGGCGCCAGCTCTCTTCCTGAACTCTGTGTCTGCTTCCACTCTCTTCACTCTCCTCTCACAGACTCACTGACTCACTCCTCCTCCAGCGAAAATATATCTAGAGAAGCCACCCACAAACTGGATTAGAGCTCCCGCTTCTGGTCTGGATTCAGAACTGTGTTCCATGTGCTGATTACCTGTTAAAGGGATCCTTCCTCGCTTCCAAGCATGGCATCACTCTCCCCAAAAGGAAAGCAATACCACTGTAACAACCGGTTACCTGGGGTGTTACACACAGGCATCAGATTTCTTTTGGCTTTGTGGAAAATGTTGGATGAGTCAGGCATATCAATCAAAGCCAGAAGACGGCTCTTGGGGGCAAGGAGGCACAGACGCCAAGAACTGGACCAAAAGCATTTACATAAAGTGGTGGCAAAATAAATGCTCTTTTTTGCTGGTAAACCTGGGGAGTTAGGGGATGATGGACACATTTGTGTAATGCGTTTGCAGGTGCACAGAAACATGTTGGCATTGGTTCACACACTAAAACACTGGTGACGGGTTCCATTTAAACCTTTATTTTTCTGGACTATCAGGAGTCTTAAAGGGAGTCTGTGAGTGGGATCAACTTTCCTAAGCCATCTATATCAGCATGTAGGTCATAGGAAGCTGAATGAAATGATACCCTGATATCTGCAATCCGATGTCTTATTCCAGAGAAATCCATATTTCTCATACATCTAAATGAGCTGTTCCAGGCTATGGGTAGGATGGGTAGGACACTGATCTGCATGAGAATCTGTCTTCAGAGCTTATTTTTAATAAAAGGGAGTGTTACCAGTGTGAGACATGTAACTAATAGGGATAAGTGAATGGCTTGGATACCTGGAGCGCTCCCGATAATCAGCTGTTCAGCGCAGCAGCTGCATGTGTCGAGGCTGTGTGACAGTTACAATACATGCATGGAGAGCATGCTTGTGGCTACTGTCACGCAGCTGCAACACATGCAACCGCAGCACCGAACAGCTGATTATCGGGAGTACTCCAGGTATCTGGGTTCCCGATGCAGCTATTCAGTAAGTGCTACAGTTATTCAGATAAGGATTTATCCAAAGCTATTCGATCTTCCCTAGCAAGTAGCAACTAACACATACCAGTAGAACTGAACTTTGTCTTCTTACAAACAGGTTAGTAGCTATAGCTCTGCTGTATTGCAACAATACAGCAACCCTGTCTGCCTGTGAGATGGAGGCTGAAGCACTGAAAGGATACCTGCAGATGTGTCAATTAAACATATATTCACACACAGCTCTGCAGTTGCAGTTGCCTGAAAAGGTTGTGCAACAAAATATTAAATTAAGGGTACCATAATTTCTGTCCAATCCTATTTCATGAGTTTTATGGTTTTTTAATTCTGTGGAAGCTTGGTTGAAGAGCAATGTCTGACTTTCATTTGTTCATTTTCATAGATTTTTAAATTATTATTTTGTCAGATTCAAATTATTTCTGTGACCATTGTGGGTTTTTCTGTCATTAAACGAGGGGTACCAACAATTTTGACCATGTGTGTAGATGGCTTAAGAGGGTAAAATAGTAACAATAATAATTTTTAATTACATAATGCCAACAGGAGGAGTAAGGATATGTGCAGACGATCAGTAAATACATGCGGATTCACCTGCGTTCAATAGACTGCAGTGATTTTGACGCAGTGAACATGCTCTGCATCCAAATCCAAAGCACTGCCAGTTCCTGATAGTCTGCACATACCCTGAGGGCCCTGCTCGAAAGCTTACAATCTATAAGGAAATAAGAGGACACAATAGGTAGAACGTGCTTGTTATGTCTAGCCATCATAATAATCTAATATATAAAGCTGAATCTGTGTGTGTGTGTATGTCCGGGATTGGCATCTGCACCGTCGCAGCTACAGCCACAAAATTTTGCACAGTCACACATCTGGACCCCGAGATACATAGGCTATGTTGTGAGGCAAAATTTTAACCCCGCGCGTTCCAATTCACCAAACAATTTTGCCCCTATCTACATAATAGGGAAAAAGTTAAAGGAAAAGTGTTAGAGGCAAATTGACAGCTGCCAGATGTGAACAAGGGGGACTTAAAGAGTGAAAGCGATGGCTCCAAAGAATATATACCGTACAGTTGCTAAGGTGGGGCCCCGACATGGGATACTCACCACACACGGGGATATGAACACACACACAAAATGCGCCACACAATACCACGTGCTTGAACACATATACCACCCTCAGCACACATTTCACCACACATACACCAACCTCGCCACATAAAAGTCGAAACACAAGAGTCGCCGCTCAAAACTCACCACGCACAAAACTCGCCACATGCAAAACTAAGCTCACGCAAAACTCGCCACACGTGCAAAACTCACCTCATGGAAAACTCGCCACATGCAAAACTTGCACACGCGGAAAAATTGCCACATGCACAAAAGTTGCAACACATGCAAAAGTTGCCTCACACAAAACTTGCACATACTCAAAACGCACCACACATAAAACGCGCCACGAGCAAAACTCGCCATGCGCAAAACTTGCTGCACACAACTTGCTACACTAACCTGTCACATGCAACTCGACACACAAAAAATTGCTACACGCATGTCGCCACACAAAACTCATCTCACAAAAGTCGCTACATGTATGTCGCCACATGCAACTCAACACACACAACTTGACACATGAAACTCGCCCTAAAACACACACAAGTCTGGTATTATCCTTCAAAAATAGAAATCTGATTAATAAGCAGACAAACTAAAAGAGCAACAAATGTACCATACAGGAAATACGGCAGCTGTCAGTCACATGACCTATCTATTATGTGTATATGTGAGCTAATATATACTGCCAGGGGGGAGGGCTTCCTGTTGGCTGGGGATTTATCAGGCTGCCAATTTAGCTTACAAGTACTGAGGTAAAAATACTGAGCAAATAACGTGTGAACGAGGTCTAATACAGGAGGAGATGACACACAGATATATACTGTATACAGGAGGAGATGACACACAGGTATATACTATAAACAGGGGAGATGACACACACATATATACTATATACAGGGGAGATGACACACAGGTATATACTATATACAGGAGGAGATGACACACACATTTATAATATAACGCTGGGAGCGTCACTCTGTCCGAAGCCTTTATAGACTGCGCAGGCGCAAGCGCCGGCGCAGTCTGGCCCCCACAGAGTGACGCTCCCTGGAGATCGCGGTATGCGTAAGCACTGAACGCATACCGCGATCTCCACCGGAGAGTCAGGGACCGCCAGGAGGGTAAGTATATTCACCTTTCCCCGTTCCAGCGCTGCGTGCGGCTCCGTCTCCCGGCTCCTCTGCTGTGACAGTTCAGAGGGCGCGATGACGCGCTTAATGCGCGCCGGCGCCACCCTCTGACTTACCAGTCACAGGCAGAGGAGCCGGAGTGTGTCTTCAAGAAAATGGCGCCGAAAAGCGCGGACTGCGCAGGCGCCGATTTTTGCTGCCGGAATCGGCGCCTGCGCAGTCCGCGCTTTCCGGCGCCATTTTCTTGAAGACACACCTGCAGTGGAGCCGGACGATAGGTGAGTATGGTATTTTTTTTTTTTATATGGCAGCAGCATACGGGGGCATACACACTGGAGCGTCTTATGGGGGGCATATAATACAATGGTGGCGCAGGATGGGAGCAGCACATGACAGAACGGGGGCAGGATGGCAGCAGCATATGACAGAACGGGCGCAGGATGGCAGCAGCACATGACAGAACGGGCGCAGGATGGCACAGCACATGACAGAACGGGCGCAGGATGGCAGCAGCACATGACAGAACGGGCGCAGGATGGCAGCAGCACATGACAACGGGCGCAGGATGGCAGCAGCACATGACAGAACGGGCGCAGGATGGCAGCAGCACATGACAGAACAAGCGCAGGATGGCAGCAGCACATGACAGAACGGGCGCAGGATGGCAGCAGCACATGACAGAACGGGGGCGCAGGATGGCAGCAGCACATGACAGAACGGGCGCAGGATGGGAGCAGCACATGACAGAACGGGCGCAGGATGGGAGCAGCACATGACAGAACAGGGGAGCAGGATGGGAGCAGCACATGACAGAACGGGGGCGCAGGATGGGAGCAGCACATGACAGAACGGGGACGCAGGATGGGAGCAGCACATGACAGAACGGGGGCGCAGGATGGGAGCAGCACATGACAGGATGGGAGCAGCAAATGACAGAATGGAGGCGCAGGATGGGAGCAGCACATGACAGAACGGGGGCGCAGGATGGGAGCAGCACATGACAGAACGGGGGCGCAGGATGGGAGCAGCACATGACAGGATGGGGATGCAGGATGGAGCAGCACATGACAGAATGGGGGCGCAGGATGGAGCAGCACATGACAGGATGGGGACACAGGATGGAGCAGCACATGTCAGGATGGGGATGCAGGATGGAGCAGCACATGACAGGATGGGGACATACTATATACAGGGGAGATGACACACAGATATATACTATATACAGGAGGAGATGACACACAGGTATATACTATATACAGGGGAGATGACACATATGCTATATACAGGAGGAGATGACACACAGATATATACTATATACAGGAGGAGATGACATACAGGTGCATACTATATACAGGAGGAGATGACACACAGGTATATACTATATACAGGAGCAGATGACACACAGGTATATACTATATACAGGAGGAGATGACTTACTGGTATATACTATATACAGGAGGAGATGACACACATATATACTATATACAGGAGGAGATGACATATAGGTATATAGAGGAGGAGATGACATACAGCAGGTATATACTATATACAGGGGAGATGACATACAGGTTTATACTATATACAGGAGATGACACATGGGTATATACTATATATAGGAGGAGATGACATACAGGTATATAGTATATACAGAAGAGATGACATACAGGTATATACTATATACAGGAGGAGATGACACATAGGTATATACAATATACAGGAGGAGATGACATACAGCAGGTATATAATATTTACAAGGGAGATGACATACAGGTATATAATATATACAGGAGATGACATACAGGTGTATACTATATAAAAGGGAGTTGACAAACATGTATATACTGAGGTGAAAATGAAAAGGTGTGAGTGCAAAATGAGAGGAGTGAGGGAAAATAGTGGAGTGATCGGAAAATGACAGATGTGAGGTCAAAATGACAAGTGTTAAGGGGGAATGAGAGGAGTGAGGGGGAAAATAAAAGGAGTGAGGGGGAAAATGAGAGGTGTAAGGGAGAAAATGAGAGATGTGAGGGGGAAAATGAGAGGCATGATGGGAAAATAAGAGAATTGAGGTGCTATAACTAACCACAGATATTTACTATGCCCAGGCAACGCCGGGCTCTTCAGCTAGTAAAGCATAATAAGAATAATAAAGAAGAGTTCTCCTATTCAGCAGCATGATCCGGTCATCAGCCAGGATATAACCAACAAAAAAAAATAGCACTCTATGATATTTGATTTGCATTACTGCACTAGAAAATTTGAAAAACTGAGAATACTTAGCACATAATTTGGCCAAATTGTGTACCCGGCAGCCATAATAAGGCGATTCTCATTGCAGGGAACTTATCTATTGTTAATCCTCTCTTAGACTGAAGTCTACATTGAAGTCTCTCAATTTTTCATATTTTCTTGGGCAGTATTAACCCCTTTACCCCCAAGGGTGGTTTGCACGTTAATGACCAGGCCAATTTTTACAATTCTGACCACTGTCCCTTTATGAGGTTATAACTCCGAAACGCTTCAACGGATCCTGGTGATTCTGACATTGTTTTCTCGTGACATATTGTACTTCATGATAGTGGTAAAATTTCTTTGATAGTACCTGCGTTTATTTGTGAAAAAAACGGAAATTTGGCAAAAATTTTGAAAATTTCGCAATTTTCAAACTTTGAATTTTTATGCAATTAAATCACAGAGATATGTCACACAAAATACTTAATAAGTAACATTTCCCACATGTCTCCTTTACATCAGCATAATTTTGGAACCAATTTTTTTTTTTGTTAGGGAGTTATAAGGGTTAAAAGTTGACCAGCAATTTCTCATTTTTACAACACCATTTTTTTTTAGGGACCACGTCTCATTTGAAGTCATTTTGAGGGGCCTATATGATAGAAAATGCCCAAGTGTGACACCATTCTAAAAACTGCACCCCTCAAGGTGCTCAAAACCACATTCAAGAAGTTTATTAACCCTTCAGGTGTTTAATAGGAATTTTTGGAATGTTTAAATAAAAATGAACATTTAACTTTTTTACACAAAAAATTTACTTCAGCTCCAATTTGTTTTATTTTACCAAGGGTAACAGGAGAAATTGGACCCAAAAAGTTGTTGTGCAATTTGTCCTGAGTACGCTGATACCCCATATGTGGCAGTAAACCACTGTTTGGGCGCATAGGAGAGCTCGGAAGGGAAGGAGCGCTATTTGACTTTTCAATGCAAAATTGACAGGAATTGAGATGGGACGCCATGTTGCGTTTGGAGAGCCACTGATGTGCCTAAACATTGAAACCCCCCACAAGTGACACCATTTTGGAAAGTAGACCCCCTAAGGAACTTATCTGGATGTGTGGTGAGCACTTTGACCCACCAAGTGCTTCACAGAAGTTTATAATGCAGAACCGTAAAAATAAAAAATCATATTTTTTCACAAAAATTATATTTTTGCCCCCAATTTTTTATTTTTCCAAGGGTAAGAGAAGAAATTGGACCTCAAAAGTTGTTGTCCAATTTGTCCTGAGTACGCTGATACCCCATATGTAGCAGTAAACCACTGTTTGGGCGCATGGGAGAGCTCGGAAGGGAAGGAGCGCAGTTTGACTTTTCAATGCAAAATTGACAGAAATTGAGATGGGACGCCATGTTGCGTTTGGAGAGCCACTGATGTGCCTAAACATTGAAACCCCCCACAAGTGACACCATTTTGGAAAGTAGACCCCCTAAGGAACTTATCTAGAGGTGTGGTGAGCACTTTGACCCACCAAGTGCTTCACAGAAGTTTATAATGCAGAACCGTAAAAATAAAAAATCATATTTTTTCACAAAAATTATATTTTTGCCCCCAATTTTTTATTTTTCCAAGGGTAAGAGAAGAAATTGGACCTCAAAAGTTGTTGTCCAATTTGTCCCGAGTACGCTGATACCCCATATGTGGCAGTAAACCACTGTTTGGGCGCATGGGAGAGCTCGGAAGGGAAGGAGCGCCGTTTGACTTTTCAATGCAAAATTGACAGGAATTGAGATGGGACGCCATGTTGCGTTTGGAGAGCCACTGATGTGCCTAAACATTGAAACCCCCCACAAGTGACACCATTTTGGAAAGTAGACCCCCTAAGGAACTTATCTGGATGTGTGGTGAGCACTTTGACCCACCAAGGGCTTCACAGAAGTTTATAATGCAGAGCCATAAAAATAAAACAAAATTTTTTTCCCACAAAAATTATTTTTTAGCCCCCAGTTTTGTATTTTCCCTAGGGTAACAGGAGAAATTGGACCCCAAAAGTTGTTGTCCAATTTGTCCTGAGTACGCTGATACCCCATATGTGGGGGGAACCACCGTTTGGGCGCATGGGAGGGTTCGGAAGGGAAGGAGCGCCATTTGGAATGCAGACTTAGATGGAATGGTCTGCAGGCGTCACATTGCGTTTGCAGAGCCCCTAATGTACCTAAACAGTAGAAACCCCCCACAAGTGATACCATTTTGGAAAGTAGACCCCCTTAGGAACTCATCTTGATGTGTTGTGAGAGCTTTGAACCCCCAAGTATTTCACTACAGTTTATAACGCAGAGCCGTGCAAATAAAAAATATTTTTTTTTCCACAAAAATTATATTTTAGCCCCCAGTTTTGTATTTTTCCAAGGTTAGCAGGAGAAATTGGACCCTAAATGTTGTTGTCCAATTTGTCCTGAGTACGCTGATACCCGATATGTGGGGGGGAACCACCGTTTGGGCGCATGGGAGGGCTCGGAAGGGAAGGAGCATCATTTGGAATGCAGACTTAGATGGATTGGTCTGCAGGCGTCACATTGCGTTTGCAGAGCCCCTAATGTACCTAAACAGTAGAAACCCCCCACAAGTGACCCCATATTGGAAACTAGACCCCTCAATGAACTTATCTAGATGTGTTGTGAGAACTTTGAACCCCCAAGTGTTTCACTACAGTTTATAACGCAGAGCCGTGAAAATAAAAAATCTTTTTGTTTTCCCACAAAAATTATTTTTTAGCCCCCAGTTTTGTATTTTCCCAAGGGTAACAGGAGAAATTGGTCCACAAAAGTTGTTGTCCAATTTGTCCTGAGTACGCTGATACCCGATATGTTGGGGTAAACCCCTGTTTGGGCACACAGGAGAGCTCGGAAGGGAAGGAGCACTGTTTTACTTTTTCAACGCAGAATTGGCTGGAATTGAGATCGGACGCCATGTCGTGTTTGGAGAGCCCCTGATGTGCCGAAACAGTGGAAACCCCCCAATTATAACTGAAACCCTAATCTAAACACACCCCTAACCCTAATTCCAACGGTAACCCTAACCACACCTCTAACCCTGACACACCCCTAACCCTAATCCCAACCCTATTCCCAACTGTAAATGTAATCTAAACCCTAACCCTAACTTTAGCCCCAACCCTAACTGTAGCCCCAACCCTAACCCTAACCCTAGCCCTAACCCTAGCCCTAACCCTAGCCCTAACCCTAGCCCTAACCCTAGCCCTAACCCTAGCCCTAACCCTAACCCTAACCCTAGCCCTAACCCTAGCCCTAACCCTAGCCCTAAGCCTAACCCTAGCCCTAGCCCTAACCCTAGCCCTAACCCTAGCCCTAGCCCTAACCCTAGCCCTAACCCTAGCCCTAACCCTAGCCCTAATGGGAAAATGGAAATAAATACATTTTTTTTTATTTTTCCCTAACTAAGGGGGTGATGAAGGGGGGTTTGATTTACTTTTATAGCGAGTTTTTTAGCGGATTTTTATGATTGGCAGCCGTCACACACTGAAAGACCCTTTTTATTGCAAAAAATATTTTTTGCAATACCACATTTTGAGAGCTATAATTTTTCCATATTTTGGTCCACAGAGTCATGTGAGGTCTTGTTTTTTGCGGGACGAGTTGACGTTTTTATTGAAAACATTTTTGGGCACGTGACATTTTTTTATCGCTTTTTATTCCGATTTTTGTGAGGAAGAATGACCAAAAGCTAGCTATTCATGAATTTCTATTGGGGGAGGCGTTTATACCGTTCCGTGTTTGGTAAAATTGATAAATCAGTTTTATTCTTCGGGTCAGTACGATTACAGCGATACCTCATTTATATCATTTTTTTATGGTTTGGTGCTTTTATACGATAAAAACTATTTTACAGAAAAAATAATTATTTTTGCATCGCTTTATTCTCAGGACTATAACTTTTTTATTTTTTTGCTGATGATGCTGTATGGCAGCTCTTTTTTTGCGGGACAATATGACGCTTTCAGTGGTACCATGGTTATTTATATCTGTCCTTTTGATCGCGTGTTATTCCACTTTTTGTTCGGCGGTATGATAATAAAGCGTTGTTTTTTGCCTCGTTTTTTTTTTTTTTTTCTTACGGTGTTTACTGAAGGGGTTAACTAGTGGGACAGTTTTATAGGTCGGGTCGTTACGGACGCGGCGATACTAAATATGTGTACTTTTATTGGTTTTTTTTTTTTATTTAGATGAAGAAATGTATTTATGGGAATAATATTTTTTTTTTTTTTCATTATTTTGGAATATTTTTTTTTATTTTTTTTACACATTTGGAAAATTTTATTTTTACTTTTTTACTTTGTCCCAGGGGGGGACATCACAGATCAGTGATCTGACAGTTTGCACAGCACTCTGTCAGATCACTGATCTGACATGCAGCGCTGCAGCCTTCACAGTGCCTGCTCTAAGCAGGCTCTGTGAAGCCACCTCCCTCCCTGCAGGACCCGGATCCGCGGCCATCTTGGATCCGGGGCTCGAGCAGGGAGGGAGGTGAGGAGACCCTCGCAGCAACGCGATCACATCGCGTTGCTGCGGGGGGCTCAGGGAAGCCCGCAGGGAGCCCCCTCCCTGCGCGGTGCTTCCCTGCACCGCCGGCACATCGCGATCATCTTTGATCGCGGTGTGCCAGGGGGTAATGTGCCGGGGGCGGTCCGTGACCGCTCCTGGCACATAGTGCCGGATGTCAGCTGCGATAAGCAGATGACACCCGGCCGCGATCGGCCGCGCTCCCCCCGTGAGCGCGGCGGATCGGCTATGACGTACTATCCCGTCCAGGGTCAGATAAGCCCAGGGCACCTCGACGGGATAGTACGTCTAATGTCACAGAGGGGTTAAAGCAATTCAAATTTTATATATTTCATTTTTTTGTGCTACAGAGTGTTACTTTATTTGTTGGTTATAAATTGAGCTGGCTATTCTTAGTAAGCACCTGTTCACACCTGATTTTGTCTGTCAGTCTGTCAGGATATGTCTGAGTGCAGTTACGGTGTGCTATTTGGTGCATGGAGGATGTGGAGACAGATGAGTAAGCAGGACTAAAGATGGGCGAACAGACCCCGAACATGGACTTTTCCAGGAATTCCGTTTTACTTTTTTGGGTTCAGAAACCCAAATATCGGGTGTTTCCCACACTGTTTACATGACAGCCGGAGAAACAATGCCAGCTCTGATTGGTGGTAAAATCATTACCGCCATTCAGAGAGCTGTGGTTTCCACGCTGTCAAATGACAGTGTAAGCCAGCGGCTGTTATCAGTGGTTAAAAAGGTTGCCTGTGCTAGTTATCAAAAACAAAAGAGACCCCATGTCTTTTTTTTTAATGTATTTACAGTGTGTACGGAAAGTATTCAGACTCCTTTAAATTTTCACACTTAGTTTCATTGCAGCCATTTGGTAAATTCCAAAAAGTTCTTTTTTTTTCACATCAATGTACAATCTGCACCCGATCTTGACTGAAAAAAACAGAAATGTAGAATTTTTTGCAAATGTAATAAAAAGAAAAACTGAAATATCACATGGTCATAAGTATTCAGACAGTTTGCGTAGACACTCATATTTAAGTCACATGCTGTCCATTTCTTTGTGATCCTCCTTGAGATGGTTCTACTCCTTCACTGGAGTCCAGCTGTGTTTAATTAAACTGATAGGACTTGATTTGGATAGGCATATACCTTTCTATATAAGAACTCACAGCTCACAGTGCATGTCAGACCAAATGAGAATCATGAGGTCAAAGGAAATGGCCAAGGAGCTCAAAGACAGAATTGTGGCAAGGCACAGATCTGGTCAAGGTTACAGCAGAATTTCTGCAGAACTCAATGTTCCTAATAGCACAGTGGCCTCCATAATCCTTAAATGGAAGAAGTTTGGGACCACCTGAAGTCATCCTAGACTTGGCCATCCTGAGCAATCGTGGGAGAAGAGCCTTGGTGAGAGAGGTAAAAAAGAACCCCAAGATCACTGTGGCTGAGCTTCAGAGATGCAGTAGGGAGATGGGAGAAAGTTCCACAAAGTCAACTACCACTGCAGCCCTCCACCAGTCAGGCCTTAATGGCAGAGTAGCCCAATGGAAGCCTCTCCTCGGTGCAAGACATATGAAAGCCCGCATAGAGTTTGCTAAAAAACACAAGAAGGAATCCCAGACTATGAGAAATAAGATTCTCTGGTCTGATGAGATGAAGATAGACCTTTTTGGCGATAATTCTAAGCAGTATGTGTGGAGAAAGTCAGGCACTGCTCATCACCTGCCCAATACAATCCCAACAGTGAAAAATGGTGGTAGCAGCATCATGCTATGGGAGTGTTTTTCAGCTACAGGAACAGGAAGACTGGTTGTCATTGAAGGAAACATGAATGCGGCCAAGTTCATAGATATCCTGGATGAAAATCTCTTCCAGAGTGCTCTGGACCTCAGACGTGGCTAAAGGTTCACCTTCCATCAAGACAAGAACCCTAAGCACACAACTAAAATAACAAAGTAGTGGCTTCAGAACAACTCTGTGACCATTCTTTACTGGCCCAGTCAGAGCCCTGACCTAAACCCAATTGAGCATCTATGGAGACCTGAAAATGGCTGTCCAACAATGTTCACCATCCACCCTGACGAAACTGGAGAGGATCTGCTAGGAAGAATGGCAGATGATCCACAGATCCAGGTGTGAAAAACTTGTTGCATCATTCCCAAGAAGACTCATGGCTAGCTCAAAAACGGTGCTTCTACTCAATACTGAGCAAAGGGTCTGAATACTTATGACCATGTGAAATTTCAGTTTTTCTTTTTAAATAAATTTGCAAAAATTACTACATTTCTGTTTTTTTCAGTCAAGATGGGGTGCAGAGTGTACATTAATGAGAAAAAAATGAACTTTTTTGAATTTACCAAATGGCTGCAATGAAACAAAAAGTGAACAATTTAAAGGAGTCTGAATACTTTCTGTATCCACTGTATTTATTTAATTATAACACATGCTTCGGCTAATGAATACTCTCACCAGTGGCACCTGCTCTTGTTGTTTTTAGTTACCGCAAGCTGGTGGGAGTAGTACTCTCTCATCAGTCGACGCCTGTGACCAGAGATATCCTTTTTATCGCCCGTCACAGCTAATGGTTTACACTGTCATATGACAGCATGGAAACCTCAGCTCTCAGACCGGCGGTGATGATGTTACCACCAATCAGAGCCCGTATTTTCCATGCTGTCATGCAGATGACATTGTGGCAATCAACGGATGTTTGGGCCCCCGTTTATCTGAATGGGGTCCAGAGATTGGTTCTATTCTCGTACCTGAACCAAACCATTTTTTAGATGTTCGGCCAGACCCAAACATCCACGGGTTCGCCCATCACTAGACAGGAGCTGATTATAATTATCATTAGAGATGAGCAAGCACTGAAATACTTGGATGGTTGTTACTCAAACCAAGCAATTCCTAAAGCTCGTTTCGAGTAACAAGTATAAGGGGAGTCAATGAAAAATCTGAGCATTTTTCCGGCAGACCCTACAAAGAGGTCTGAGTAACAGTGAAAATGTTGAAGTGGATGGAAAAACAGCTGAATGGAAGGAGAGCACCATGGGGAAGGCCTCTGGAAACATTTATAACCTCCAGATCGCTGCTGAGAACAATGGTGTCAAACTTTAACTCAACTTTAATGACTTATAAAAAAAACATTCAAAATTGACAATAAATTGGAGTTTACATGAAAAATGTTAAGAAACATTCTTTCCTGCATAATGACTTTTATATAAGGCAACATTTAACCCCTTAGGGTATGTGTCCACGGTCAGGATTGCATCAGGATTTGGTCAGGATTTTATGTCAGTATTTGTAAGCCAAAACCAGGAGTGGAACAATTAGAGGAAAAGTATAATAGAAACATATGCACCACTTCTGCATTTATCACCCACTCCTGGTTTTGGCTTACAAATACTGACATAAAATCCTGACCAAATCCTGATGCAATCCTGAACGTGGACACATACCCTTAAGCCCGAGGGTGGTTTGCACGTTTTAATTTTAGTTTTTAGTGGTATAATGAACGGGCCAATTTTTACAATTCTGACCACTGTCCCTTTATGAGGTTATAACTCTGGAACGATTCAACGGATCCTGGTGATTCTGACAATGTTTTCTTGAGACATATTGTACTTCATGACAGTGGTAAAATTTCTTTGATATTACCTGCGTTTATTTGAGAAAAAAATGGAAATTTGGGGAAAATTTAGAAAATTTTGCAATTTTCCAACTTTGAATTTTTATGCCCTTAAACCACAGAGATATGTCACACAAAATACTTAATAAGTAACATTTCCCACATGTCTACTTTACATTAGCACAATTTTGGAACCAAAATTTTTTTTTGTTAGGGAGTTATAAGGGTTAAAAGTTGACCAGCAATTTCTCATTATTACACCATTTTTGGTGGGGGACCACATCACATTTTAAGTCATTTTGAGGGGTCTATATGATAGAAAATAAGCAAGTGTGACACCATTCTAAAAACTGCATCCCTCAAGGTGCTCAAAACCACATTAAAGAAGTTTATTAACCCTTCTGGTGCTTCACAGGAATTTTTGGAATGTTTAAAAAAAATGAACATTTAATTTTTTTTCACAAAAAATTTACTTCAGCTCCAATTTGTTTTATTTTACCAAGGGTAACAGGAAAAAATGGACACTAAAAATTGTTGTACAATTTGTCCTGAGTACCCAGATACCCCATATGTGGGGGTAAACCACTGTTTGGGCGCATGGCAGAGCTCGGAAGGGAAGGAGCGCCATTTGACTTTTCAATGCAAAATTGGCTGGAATTGAAATGGGATGCCATGTCGCGTTTGGAGAGCCCCTGATGTGCCTAAACATTGAGACCCCCCACAAGTGATACCATTTTGGAAAGCAGACCCCCTAAGGAAGTTATCTAGATGTGTGGTGAGCGCTTTGACCCACCAAGTGCTTCACAGAAGTTTATAATGTAGAGCCGTAAAAATAAAATATATTTTTTCACAAAAATTACATTTTCACCCCCAATTTTTTATTTTCTCAAGGGTACCAGAAGAAATTGTACCCCAAATATTGTTGTGCAATTTGTCCTGAGTACGCTGATACCCCATATGTGGGGGTAAACCACTGTTTTGGTGCATGGCAGAGCTCAGAAGGGAAGGAGCGCCGTTTGACTTTTCAATGCAAAATTGGCTGGAATTGAGATGGGACACTATTGTTGCGTTTGGAGAGCCCCTGATCTGCCTAAACATTGAAACCCCCCACAAGTGACACAATTTTGGAAAGTGGACCCCTAACAAGTGACCCTATATTTTAAACTAGAGCTCCCAAGGAACTTGTCTAGATGTGTTGTCAGGGGAGCTGCTATCATGAGGCAAGTTGAGTACTTTGCCTCAGGCGGCGGAGCATCCTTAAAGACAGGGGGCGGCAGAGCGGCAGTCAGAACACATGGTGCCGACTCTCCCTGTAATCCCTGCTCTGACACTTGCTGACAGTGCAGTGTCACAACAACCTAACATGTGGCGTGCCAAGCATGTGACTGTTACCTACCCGGGCTGAGGTGCAGAAGTGGTGCCCAGTCTCCTGACCTGCTGGGACTCACACATTGCTGGGAGTCGGACTAGCTGCAGAGCAGTAACCGGCAGTAAGTAACTGTAAAAAACATCACCTGCTACTCACGCCCCCCCCCCCCTCACATGCTGCTGCTGCACAGCTCTGTCACGGTTCACAGCTTCCCTCCATCAGACTTTCAGAAGTAGATAAGCTATGTGAACCAGTTGGGGTTTTCAGATCTGAAAGCAGTAAGGAAGTGGGATATAGAAATGTTGGTGTGTGTTACCCTATGTGGATGAGCTGAGGTTGTCAGATAAGACTTATTTGTACTGATTTTACTATGTGAGGGGGCGCCGTTTTGCAGTTCGGCTCAGGCAGCAGAGAGGCAAGGTTCACCCCTGTGTGTTGTGAGAACTTTGAACCCCCAAATGTTTCACTACAGTTAATAACGCAGAGCCGTGAAAATAAAAAATCTTTTTTTTCCACAAAAATGATCTTTAACACCCAGTTTTGTATTTTACCAAGGGTAACAGGAGAAATTGGTCCCCAAAAGTTGTTGTCCAATTTGTCCTGAGTATGCTGATACCCCATATGTGGGGGGTAACCACCGTTTGGGTGCATGGCAGAGCTCGGAAGGGAAGGAGCGCCATTTGGAATGCAGACTTAGATGGATTGGTCTGCAGGTGTCACGTGGCATTTGCAGAGCCCCTGATGTACCTAAACAGTAGAAACCCCCCACAAGTGACCCCATATTGGGACCTAGACCCCAAGGAACTTATCTAGAAGTGTTGTGAGAACTTTGATCCCCCAAGTTTTTCACTACAGTTTATAACGCAGAGCCGTGAAAATAAAAATAATTTTTTCCTACAAAAATGTTTTTTTTAGCCCCCCAAATTTTTATTTTCCCAAGTGTAACAAGAGAAATTGGACCCCAGAAGTTGTTGTCCAATTTGTCCTAAGTACACTCATACCCCATATGTTGGGGTAAACCCCTGTTTGGGCACATGAGAGAGCTCGGAAGGGAAGGAGCACTGTTTTACCTTTTCAACGCAGAATTGGCTGGAATTGAGATCGGACGCCATGTCGCGTTTGGAGAGCCCTGATGTGCCTAAACAGTGGAAACCCCCAATTCTAACTGAAACCCTAACCCAAACCACACCCCTAACCCCAACTCGAACACACCCCTAACCCTAATCCTAACCATAACCCTAACCACACCCATACCCTGACACACCCCTAACCCTAATCCCAACCGTAAATGTAATCCAAAACCTAACCCTAACCCTAGCCACAACCCTAATCCTAGTCCTAACCCTTGCCCTAGCCCTAACCCTAGCCCTAACCCTAGCCCTAGCCCTAACCCTAGCCCTAACCCTAATCCTAGCCCTAACCCTAACCCTAACCCTAATGGGAAAATGGAACTAAATACATTTAAAAAAAAAAAATTCCCCTAACTAAGGGGGTGTTGAGGAGGGGTTTGATTTACTATTTATAGCAGGTTTTTTAGCGGATTTTTATGACTGGCGGCCATCACACACTAAAAGACGCTTTTTATTGCAAAAATATTTTTTTGCATTACCACATTATGAGAGCTATAATTTTTCCATATTTTGGTCCACAGAGTCATGTGAGGTCTTATTTTTTGCGGGACGAGTTGACGTTTTTATTGGTAATACTTTCGGGCATGTGACATTTTTTGATCGCTTTTTATTCTGATTTTTGTGAGGCAGTATGATGAAAAAAACGGCTATTCATGAATTTCTTTTTTTTTTTTGGGGGGGGGGCGTTTATACCATTTCGCCTTGGGTAAAATGGATAAAGCAGTTTTATTCTTCCGGTCAGTTCGATGACAGCCATACCTCATTTATATCATTTTTTTTATGTTTGGGTGCTTTTATACGATGAAAACTATTTTATAGAAAAAATTATTATTTTTGCATCACTTTATTCTGAGGACTATAACTTTTTTATTTTTTCACTGATGATGCTATATGGTGGCTCGTTTTTTGCGGCACAAGATGATGTTTTCAGCAGTACCATGGTTTGTTTTTTTATTTAGATAAAGAAATGTATTTATGGGAACAATTTTTTTTCTTTATTTAAGAATTTTTTTTTTTTTACACAACTAAATATTTTTTTTTTACTTTATAACATTGCCCCAGAGGGGGCATCATGTTATAAGGTCAGATCGCTGTTGTTTTGTTTTTTTATTTAGATAAAGAAATGTATTTATGGGAACAGTTTTTTTTACTTTATTTAGGATTTTTTTTTTTTTTACACAACTAAATATTTTTTTTTAACTTTATAACATTGCCCCAGGGGGGGCATCATGTTGTAAGGTCAGATTGCTGATCTGACACTTTGCAGAGCACTGTGTCAGATCAGCGATCTGACATGCAGGGCTGCAGGCTTGGTAAGCCACCTCCCTGCAGGACCCGGATGCAGCCCCGTGGCCATTTTGGATCCGGGGCCTGCAGGGAGGAGACGCTCGGTACAAGGTGAGCACATCGCCTTGTACCGAGGGTCTCAGGGAAGCACGCAGGGAGCCGCCGGCTTCCCTATGCCGCCGGAACACTGCGATCATGTTTGATCGCAGTGTGCCGGGGGTTAATGTGCTGGGGGTTAATGTGCCGGGGGCGGTCCAAGACTGCTCCTGGCACATAGTGCCAAATGTCAGCTGCGATAGTCATCGGCCGTGCTCCCCCCGTGAGCTATGACGTACTATCCCGTCACTGCAAATTAAATCCCAGGTCACCTTGATGTGATAGTATGTCAAATGGGATTAATGGGTTGAAAAGTATTTTTTTTAAATAATAATTTAAGCAAATTAAAACTGAAATCTTGGAAAAATTTGCAATTTTCAGTGTTATTTATGAAGGAAGCAAGAACTGACAAAAATGTTATGTGAGAGGGACTCAGATACACCCTGTGTTAGACATAAAGGAGGGCCTCATACACATTCTGTTCAAATTGTCATGCAGTAGTACTCCTAGACTTACACTGCAAAGCCTTCCAAGAATTACAAGAAGGGTCATATATAGTCTTTTGAAGGCACCAACAATAGTAGTACCTCATTCAAATATTGTGAGCAAAGTATAGTTCTGGTGCTCCTCCACTTAAAGTTTTGCACAGTGCAAAGCTTGCCAAAAATTACAAGTTGGGTTATCCATGCACCCTTGAAAGCACTGACTGTAGTACATCATTCAAATATTGTTAGCAAAGTATAGTTGTGGTACTCTTCCACTGATGAAAGTTTTGCACAGTGCATGGCCTGCCAAAAATTTGAAGCAGAGTATCCATACAACCTTGAATGCAACAACTGGATGGCCTCATTAAAATAATAAAAAAGTGTATACCTGTAACAGATGAATTTTGTTTTTATTTCAAACCAACAAAATTTCACATAAAGTACCAGGCCAATCAGTTTTTAAAAATTTAAACTCCCGGTAATTTCACATAAAGCATGTTAAATTGTGTGGATGAATTATTGAATCTATAAAAACTTTTTATTTTTTTTTATTTTTTTTATAAAACAACGAAATGCAAAAGAAAGCAGGTAATACTATATGGATCAGAAATTGAATCAATAAAAATGTTTTCAATGTTTTTTGGCAGTATATTGAAATGTAACAGAAAGCACATAAAACTGTATAGATGAGTAATTGAATTCAGACAAAATTTCACTGCCTTTTTGTAGTGTTATATACTCATATAGGGATGGCTGAGCGAATATGCTCTGTGATACTTGGTTATCATTCATGTATCATGTTACTTGGATATACTCGTTACTTGGTGAGAGATAGGTGGTACTCTATGTAAAACTCAAATCCCCACCCCCCCTGTTTGGCGCATGTTACACAGCCAATAAGCATGCAGGGATTGCCTGCGCATCACTGTGATTTAGCTTAGGGAGGGAGAGAGAGTCACATGAGCAGGGAGAGTTACGGAATAAATTCAGTAGAAAGGGATTAGGACTGTGCAGTCCATTGCCATATATATAGCTGCATTTTTGGGGGGTTGAAAAAAAATTGAATATATTTTGATCCATTGAGAACTACATGATTTGTGTTACTTTTTTGTTTTATTTAACACTCCAAAAAATTGTAAACAAATTTCTCTCAGTTAAATTTCTTATCCATACACTATTCTGTGTTCTAGATTTTTTTTTTTATATAAAACACTCCAAAAAAAGCGTTTAAAATGTTTTCAGGGTAAAATTTGTCACCCATACAGTATTAGGCCGGGGTCACACTAGGCGTACGAAAATACGGTCCGTTTTTTTTACGGCCGTAATATGCCGTAATGTTCCCAAAATAGTGATCCGTATGTCATCCGTAGGCAGGGTGTGGCAGCGTATTTTTCGCATGTCATCCTCCGTATGTAATCCGTATGGCATCCATACTGCGAGATTTTCTCGCCGGCTTGCAAAATGGACTATCACTTATCAGTACCCTACCTGCCAGCGGAGGTTGGCACCCTAAACCTGCGCAGTGGCGCCCCCGCTCACTGTCGACTGTCCCTCCTGATCTATTAGACCTTATTCAGGAAGGGAAAAGAAAAATGTATGTGTGTGGTTTGAGAGGAGGCACTTAATCTGGAAGGTACATGCCTGGTGCATGTGTCCTGTATCGTGATGGACAACACAAAGCTAAGTAGCGGTCTCTGATATTACTGTATACTCTTGATGAACCATTTGAATTATTATATCCTCTGCAAAACCCTTTTTTTTTTTTTTTTGGTTCACTACGCTCTCACGTTTTCAGTACCCTACGGCATCAAGGGTCCCGAATTTTCTGATAGGGCTATCACTGTTGGGACAGCCGTCAAGGAGTGGGGGCACCATTGCGCAGGTCTAGGGTGCCAACCCCCGCTGACAGGTAGGGTGAGTGTGAGGGACAGTATCTATTTAAACACCTAAACCCTCCTCTCAAAACCACACACATACATTTTTCTTTTCTCTTCCTGAATAGGGTCTAATAGATCAGGAGGGACATTCGACGGTGAGCGGGGGTGCCACTGCGCAGGTTTAGGGTGCCAACCTCCGCTGGCAGGTAGGGTACTGATAAGTGATAGGCCATTAGGGATAGGCACCCCCCTAGGTTTGTTTTCTATTTTCAAGTGTCTATTATTTGGTGATGGTTTTGTATGCACTATGTTTTTAAAGTGATTGGTTAATAAAGAGATTTTTTAGTCTTTTGGGGTTTTTTTCTGTGAGACTGTTAAATTAATAAATCCTTGATTATTGGTTTTTTCTCTGTGAGATTCTTGCAAAACGGACATACAATGGATCCATGGGCTTAAATATTCGTTAAAACATATATACAGTCTATATATACGAGTATATACTGTTTATATATGTCAGTGAGACAAACATATATATATATATATATATATATATATATATATATTTATATTTCATACAGCGCTAGATAGCAGAAAAGCCGGTAATTCAATTGCCGGCTTTTGCTATCTCCTTCATAAACCCGACATGATGTGAGACATGGTTTACATACAGTAAACCTTTTCATATACCTTTTTTTTTTGCATATTCCTCACTACTAATGTTAGTAGTGTGTATGTGCAAAATTTGGGCACTCTAGCTGGTAAAATAATCGGTTAAATCGCGGAAAAAACTGGCGTGGGCTCCCGCGCAATTTTCTCCGCCAGAGTGGTAAAGTCAGTAACTGAGGGAAGATATCAATAGCCTAGAAAGGGACCATTGATATTGCCCCCCTGGCTAAAAACATCTGCCCCCAGCCACCCCTGAAAAGGCACATCTGTAAGATGCGCCTATTCTGGCACTTGGCCACTCTCTTCTCACTCCCGTGTAGAGGTGGTATATGGGGTAATGAAGAGTTAATGTCACCTTGCTATTGTAAGGTGACATTAAGCCAGGTTAATAACGGAGAGGTGCCAATTATGACACCTATCCATTATTAATCCAATAGTACGAAATGGTTAATAAAACACACACACATTATTAAAAAATATTTTAATGAAATTAAGACACATGGTGTTTTAATATTTTATTATACTCTTAACCCCTTAGCGACCGCCGATACGCCTTTTAACGGCGGCCGCTAAGGGTACTTAAACCATAGCGCCGTTAATTAACGGCGCTGTGCAAAAAAGTAAATAGCGCCCCCCAGAGGCCGATTTTCTCCGGGGTCTCGGCTGCCGGGGGTAGCCGAGACCCCAGAGAACATGATTTGGGGGGTTTTTAACCCACCCCGCATTTGCGATCGCCGGTAATTAACCGTTTACCGGCGATCGCAAAAAAAAAAAAAGCGATCTCTTCTTAATTTCTCTGTCCTCCGATGTGATCGCACATCGGAGGACAGAGAAAAGGGGTCCCAGGTGGCCCCCCAATACTCACCTAGCTCCCCCGATGCTCCTCGTGTCTCCCGGTGGGCGCCGCCATCTTCAAAATGGCGGGCGCATGCGCAGTGCGCCCGCCAGCCGGCATCGGGAGAATCTTTGGGGTCTCGGCTGCCGGGGGTAGCCGAGACCCCAAAGAGCATGATCGGGGTCGGTTTTACCGACCCCTGTTTTGCGATCGCCGGTAATTAACTGTTTACCGGCGACCGCAAAAAAAAACAAAAAACTAAAGTGTAATTCTCTGTCCTCTGATGTGATCGCACATCAGAGGACAGAGAAATAGGGGGATTCGGGGACCCTACAATACTCACCTGTGTCCCTGGATCCTCTTGCTGCTCCTCCTGGCTGCCGGCAGAAGAAAATGGCGGGCGCATGCCCAGTGCGCCCGCCATCTGTCTCCATCTGCCGGCCGGCAGGAGAACAGCAGTTGGGGCTAAAATTAGGGTTAGGGGTAGGGTTAGGGGTAGGGGTAGGGTTAGGGTTATGGGTAGGGTTAGGGTTAGGGGTAGGGTTAGGGGTAGGGTTAGCGGTAGGGTTAGGGGTAGGGTTAGGGTTAGGGGTAGGGTTAGGGGTAGGGTTAAGGGTAGGGTTAGGGGTAGGGGTAGGGTTAGGGGTAGGGGTAGGGTTAGGGCTAGGGTTAGGGTTAGGGCTAGGGTTAGGGCTAAATTTAGGGTTAGGGTTTGGGCTAAATTTAGGGTTAGGGTTGGGGCTAAATTTAGGGTTAGGCTTCTTTCACACTTACGTCGGTACGGGGCCGTCGCAATGCGTCGGCCCGACATACCGACGCACGTTGTGAAAATTGTGCACAACGTGGGCAGCAGCTGTAGTTTTTCAACGCATCCGCTGCCCAATCTATGTCCTGGGGAGGAGGGGGCGGAGTTACGGCCACGCATGCGCGGTCAGAAATGGCGGATGCGGCGTACAAAAAAACGTTTCATTGAACGTTTTTTTGTGCCGACGCTCCGCCAAAACACAACTGATCCAGTGCACGACGGACGCGACGTGTGGCCATCCGTCACGATCCGTCGGCAATACAAGTCTATGGGCAAAAAAAGCATCCTGCGGGCACATTTGCAGGATCCGTTTCTTGTCCAAAACGACGGATTGCGACGGAATGCCAAACGACGCAAGTGTGAAAGTAGCCTTAGGGCTAGGGTTAGGGTTGGGGCTAAAGTTAGGGCTAGGGTTGGGGCTAAAGTTAGGGTTAGAGCTGGGATTAGGGTTTGGGTTTGGATTAGGGTTGGTATTAGGGTTAGGGTTGGCATTAGGGTTACGCTTGGGATTAGGGTTAGGTTTGGGATTAGGGTTAAGGTTAGGGTTGTGATTAGGGGTGTATTGGGATTAGGGTTAGGTTTGAGGTTAGGGTTGAGATTAGGATTAAGGGTGTGTTGGATTTAGGGTTTTGATTAGGGTTATGGTTAGGGTTGACATTAGGGTTGTTTTGGGGTAAGGGTTGTTATTATGGTTAGGGTTAGTGATTAGGATTATGGATCAGGTTGGGATTAGGGTTAGGGGTGTGTTGGGGTTAGGGTTGGAGCTAGAATTGGGGGGTTTCCACTGTTTAGGTACATCAGGGGGTCTCCAAACACGACAGCCAATTTTGCGCTCAAATGGTGCTCCCTCCCTTCTGAGCTCTGCCGTGCGCCCAAACAGTGGGTTACCCCCACATATGGGGCATCAGCGTACTCGGGATCAATTGGACAACAATTTCTGGGGTCCAATTTCTCTTGTTACCCTTGTGAAAATAAAAACTTGGGGGCTACATTATCTTTTTTGTGAAAAAAAAAAAAATTTATTTTCACGACTCTGCATTCTAAACTTCTGTGAAGCACTTGGGCATTCAAAGTTCTCACCACACATCTAGATAAGTTCCTTGGGGGGTCTAGTTTCCAAAATGGGGTCACTTGTGGGGGGTTACTACAGTTTAGGTATATCAGGGGCTCTGCAATCGCAACATAATGCCCACAGACTATTCTATCAAAGTCTGCATTCCAAAAAGGCGCTCCTTCCCTTCCGAGCTCTGCCGTGCGCCCAAACAGTGGTTTACCCCCACATATGGCACATCAGCGTACTCGGGATAAATTGGACAACAACTATTGCAGTCCAATTTCTCCTGTTACCCTTGTGAAAATAAAAACTTGGGGGCTACAATATCTTTTTTGTGGAAAAAAAAATATTTTTTATTTTCACGACTCTGCATTCTAAACTTCTGTGAAGCACTTGGGCATTCAAAGTTCTCACCACACATCTAGATAAGTTCCTTGGGGGGTCTAGTTTCCAAAAAGGGGTCACTTGTGGAGGGTTTCTACTGGTTAGGTACATCAGGGGCTCTGCAAACGCAACATAATACCCGCAGACCATTCTATCAAAGTCTGCATTCCAAAACGGAGCTCCTTCCTTCCGAGCTCTGCCGTGCGCCCAAACAGTGGTTTACCCCCACATATGGGGTACCAGCATACTCAGGACAAATTGGACAACAACTTTTGGGGTCCAATTTCTCTTGTTACCCTTGTGAAAATAAAAACTTGGGGGCTAAAAAATCTTTTTTGTGGAAAAAAAAATATTTTTTATTTTCACGGCTCTGCATTATAAACTTCTGTGAAGCACTTGGGCATTCAAGGTTCTCACCACACATCTAGATAAGTTCCATGGGGGGTCTAGTTTCCAAAATTGGGTCACTTGTGGGGGATTTCTACTGTTTAGGCACATCAGGGGCTCTCCAAACGCGACATGGCGTCCGATCTCAATTCCAGCCAATTCTACATTGAAAAAGTAAAACAGCACTCTTTCTCTTCCAAGCTCTGCGGTGCGCCCAAACAGTAGTTTACCCCCACATATGGGGTATCGACGTATTCAGGAGAAATTGCACAACAACTTTTGTGGTCTAATTTCTCCTGTTACCCTTGTGAAAATAAGAATTTGTGGGCGAAAAATCATTTTTGTGTAAACAAAAGCGATTTTTTATTTTCACGGCTCTACGTTATAAACTTCTGTGAAGCGCTTGGGGGTTCAAAGTGCTCACCACACATCTCGATAAGTTCCATAAGGGGTCTAGTTTCCAAAATGGTGTCACTTGTGGGGAGTTTCCACTGTTTAGGCACATCAGGGGCTCTCTAAACGTGACATGGCGTCCGATCTCAATTCCAGCCAATTCTGCATTGAAAAAGTCAAACGGCGCTCCTTCACTTCTAAGTTCTGCGGTGCGCCCAAAAAGTGGTTTACCCCCACATATGGGGTATTGGCGTATTCAGGAGAAATTGCATAACAAAATTTATGGTTACATTTCTGTTTTTACACTTGTGAAAATAAAAAAAGTGGTTCTGAATTAAGATGTTTGCAAAAAAAAGTTAAATGTTCATTTTTTCCTTCCACATTGTTTCAGTTCCTGTGAAGCACGTAAAGGGTTAATAAACTTCTTGAATGTGGTTTTGAGAACCTTGAGGGGTGTAGTTTTTAGAATGGTGTCACACTTCATTATTTTCTATCATATAGACCCCTCAAAATGACTTCAAATGTGATGTGGTCCCTAAAAAAAAAAATGGTGTTGTAAAAATGAGAAATTGCTGGTCAACTTTTAACCCTTATAACTCCCTAACAAAAAAAAATTTTGTTTCCAAAATTGTGCTGATGTAAAGTAGACATGTTGGAAATGTTATTTATTAACTATTTTTTGTGACATATCTCTCTGATTTAAGGGCATAAAAATACAAAGTTTGAAAATTGCAAAATTTTAAAAATTTTCGCCATATTTCCATTTTTTCATAAATAATCGCAAGTAATATCGAAGAAATGTTACCACTACCATGAAGTACAATATGTCACGAAAAAACAATCTCAGAATCAGCGGGATCCGTTGAAGCGTTCCAGAGTTATAACCTCATAAAGTGACAGTGGTCAGAATTGCAAAAATTGGCCTGGTCATTAAGTACCAAATTGGCTCTGTCACTAATGGGTTAATCCACCTGAAGACCCTTGTCACCTGAAACAAAGTTAAAAAAACAAACAACAATATTCCATACCTTCCGTCGTTACAGTCTTGTCCCACGCTGTAAATCCATCTGAAGGGGCTAAATCATTTTACACCCAGGAGCTCTGCTAATGCAGCTGTGCTCCTGACTGTAAAACTTGGTGAATGAATGGAATGCAGGGGAATGTACTGTAGTTACCTCGAGTCGCGGTGATGCGCCCTCTGCTGGATGAACTCATCTGAACTCGAGCCTGGGAACTTTTCAGAATATTTTCCCACGCTTGAGTTCATATGAGTTCATCCAGCAGAGGGCGCATGACCACGACTCGAGGTAACTGCAGTTGTACAGTAAGGAGCACAGCTGCATTAGTAGAGCTCCTGGGTGTAAAAAAAAAAAAATACTACAACATACTACATACATACTACATACATACAACATACTACACATACATACAACATACTACATACATACTACATACATACTACATACTACATACATGCTACATACATACTACATACATACATACATACAACATACTACATACATACTACATATATACTACATACATACTACATACATACATACATACATACTACATACATACTACAAACTACACACATACTACATACATACTACATACTACATACATACTACATACATACTACATACATACTACATACATACTACATATATACTACATACATACATACTACCTACATACTACATACTACATACATACTACATGCATTCATACACTACATACAATACATACATATAGACAGACAGTACATTAAACATAGAGTACATACTCACCATCACTTGCCACTTTGTTAACCGAAGCCAGTGTCATCAGTAAAAAATAATTAAATAACAAACAACCAATATACTCCCTGATCCGCAGAAATCCACGAGAGTCCCATGATGATCTGTGGAGAACGGCAGCATCAGCTGTTGCGACCACTCCCCAGGGGCTCCAGGAACACAATGACAGGAGGAAGGTATCCTGCCGCACGGTACTCCTCCGCCGCTGTAAAAAAATAGTCCCTAGTCTCACTTTTGGCATTGCTATGTGAGAAATTTTCCCACGCAGCAATTGCCATAAAGTGAGACTTTGAACTATAGTAACCTCAGTGATGCACTGCAGGAGCCATGGTCTCCTGTCAGTGTGTCACTGAGGGTCCTATAGAGCAGTGACATCACCCGATGTCACTGTTCTATAGGGGAGATCGTCGTGGGACACTCGTTATTTATTGGACTATGGCAGACAGGTAGAAAACGGTTTATTATTTTACATTTTTTACAGGTGCTGAAGTATGGTAAGTATGGTTAAATGAAGAATATTAAAATACTTTCTTCCTAATGTGTGTGTTTTATTAACCCTTTATTACTATTGGATAGGGTTGAGCGAAACGGGTCGAACATTTTCAAAAGTCGCCGACTTTTGGCTAAGTCGGGGTTTCATGAAACCCGATCCGACCCCTGTGCGGGGTCGGCCATGCGGTACGCGACTTTCGCGCCAAAGTCGCGTTTCAATGACGCGAAAAGCGCCATTTCTCAGCCAATGAAGGTAAACGCAGAGTGTGGGCAGCGTGATGACATAGGTCCTGGTCCCCACCATCTTAGAGAAGGGCATTGCAGTGATTGGCTTGCTGTCTGCGACGTCACAGGGGCTATAAAGAGGCGTTCCCGCCGACCGCCATCTTACTGCTGCTGATCTGAGCTTAGGGAGAGGTTGCTGCCGCTTTGTCAGAAGCAGGGATAGCGTTAGGCAGGGTCCATTAACCACAAAACCGCTTGTGCTGCAGCGATTTGCACTGTCCAACACCACCCTCGGTGTGCAGGGACAGTGGAAGTTTTTTTTTTTTTTTTTCCCCTCAGCGCTGTAGCTCATTGGGCTGCCCTAGAAGGCTCCCTGATAGCTGCATTGCTGTGTGTACGCCGCTGTGCAAACCAACTGCTTTTTTCAAAGCACAAATCCTCTTGTTCCTTCCTTTCTGCACAGCTATCTTTTTTGTTTGTCCACACTTTTTATTTCATTTGTGCATCAGTCCACTCCTTATTGCTGCCTGCCATACCTGGCTGAGATTACTGCAGGCAGGGAGATAGTAGCTGCCTGCCATACCTGGCTGAGATTACTGCAGGCAGGGAGATAGTAATTGTAGGACATTCCCTGTGTTTTTTTTTTTTTTTTTTTTGGTGGGAGATTAAGATTGGCAATTTGGCATTTCTGCTAGAGTGCCATCCCTGTGTGTGCCATCTCTCTCACATAGTGGGCCATAGAAAGCCTTTTCATTTTTCTGTATTTTTTTTTGTGGGGTGTATAAATTCTCCCTGATAAAAATACAGTGGGAGATTAATATTGGCCTTTGGGCTTGTGTGCCAGTCCTGAGTGTGCCATCTCTCTCACAAATAGTGGGCCATAGAAAGCCTATTTTATTTTTTTTGGGGTTTTATAAATTCTCCCTGAAAAAAAGGGAGATTAATATTGGCCTCTGGGCTTGTGTGCCAGTCCTGAGCGTGCCATCTGTGCCAGCCCTGAGCGTGCCATCTCTCTCACAAATAGTGGGCCATAGAAAGCCTATTTAATTTTTTTTTTGGTTTTATAAATTCTCCCTGAAAAAAAGGGAGATTAATATTGGCCTCTGGGCTTGTGTGCCAGTTGTGAGCGTGCCATCTGTGCCAGTCCTGAGCGTGCCATCTCTCTCACAAATAGTGGGCCATAGAAAGCCTATTTAATTTTTTTTTTTGTTTTATAAATTTTCCCTGAAAAAAGGGAGATTAATATTGGCCTCTGGGCTTGTGTGCCAGTTGTGAGCGTGCCATCTGTGCCAGTCCTGAGCGTGCCATCTCTCTCACAAATAGTGGGCCATAGAAAGCCTATTTAATTTTTTTTTTGGTTTTATAAATTTTCCCTGAAAAAAGGGAGATTAATATTGGCCTCTGGGCTTGTGTGCCAGTTGTGAGCGTGCCATCTGTGCCAGTCCTGAGCGTGCCATCTCTCTCACAAATAGTGGGCCATAGAAAGCCTATTTAAATATTTTTTTGGTTTTATAAATTCTCCCAGAAAAAAAGGGAGATTAATATTGGCCTCTGGGCTTCTGTGCCAGTCCTGAGCGTGCCATCTGTGCCAGTCCTGAGCGTCCCATCTCTCTCACAAATAGTGGGCCATAGAAAGCCTATTTTTTTTTTTGGGGGGGTTTTAGAAATTCTCCCTGGAAAAAAAAAGGGAGATTAATATTGCCCTTTGGGCTTGTGTGCCAGTACTAAGCGTTCCATCTCTCTCTCTCTCTCTTAGTCAGTGGGCCATAGAACGCCTATTTTTGGTTTTATTTGTTTTCTAAATTCTCCCTGAAAAAATCATTTTATTTTATTTGGTTTCTAAATTCTTCCTGACAAAATCATATTTTTTTTATTATTTTTTTTTCTAAAGTCTCCCTGAAAAAAAAAAAAAAAACAGTGGGAGATTAATATTGGCCTTTCTGCTTGTGTGCCAGTCTTGACTCCTGGGTGCGTCATCTCTCAGTCAGTGGGCCATAGAACGCCTATTTTTGGTTTTATTTGTTTTATAAATTCTCCCTGAAAAAATCATTTTATTTTATTTGGTTTCTAAATTCTTCCTGATAAAATCATATTTTTTTTATTATTTTTTTTTCTAAAGTCTCCCTGAAAAAAAAAAAAAAAAAAAAAAAAAACAGTGGGAGATTAATATTGGCCTTTCTGCTTGTGTGCCAGTCTTGACTCCTGGGTGTGCCATCTCTCTCTCTCTCTCTCTCTCCAATTGTGGTCCATAGAAAGCCTATATTTTTTTTCCTTGATTTGGGTTCCAAAATCTACCAGAGAAAATAACTCCATCAATCATTGGTAGAAAAATATTGGCCTCTGGGCTTGTGTGCCACTCCTGATTCCTGTGTGCGTCATCTCTCAGTCAGTGGGCCATAGAACGCCTATTTTTGGTTTTATTTGTTTTATAAATTCTCCCTGAAAAAATCATTTTATTTTATTTGGTTTCTAAATTCTTCCTGATAAAATCATATTTTTTTTATTATTTTTTTTTCTAAAGTCTCCCTGAAAAAAAAAAAAAAAAAACAACCAAAAAAAACAGTGGGAGATTAATATTGGCCTTTCTGCTTGTGTGCCAGTCTTGACTCCTGGGTGTGCCATCTCTCTCTCTCTCTCTCTCTCTCTCTCTCTCCAATTGTGGTCCATAGAAAGCCTATATTTTTTTTCCTTGATTTGGGTTCCAAAATCTACCAGAGAAAATAACTCCATCAATCATTGGTAGAAAAATATTGGCCTCTGGGCTTGTGTGCCACTCCTGATTCCTGTGTGCGTCATCTCTCAGTCAGTGGGCCATAGAACGCCTATTTTTGGTTTTATTTGTTTTATAAATTCTCCCTGAAAAAATCATTTTATTTTATTTGGTTTCTAAATTCTTCCTGATAAAATCATATTTTTTTTATTATTTTTTTTTCTAAAGTCTCCCTGAAAAAAAAAAAAAAAAATCAACCAAAAAAAACAGTGGGAGATTAATATTGGCCTTTCTGCTTGTGTGCCAGTCTTGACTCCTGGGTGTGCCATCTCTCTCTCTCTCTCTCTCTCTCTCTCTCTCTCTCCAATTGTGGTCCATAGAAAGCCTATATTTTTTTTCCTTGATTTGGGTTCCAAAATCTACCAGAGAAAATAACTCCATCAATCATTGGTAGAAAAATATTGGCCTCTGGGCTTGTGTGCCACTCCTGATTCCTGTGTGCGTCATCTCTCAGTCAGTGGGCCATAGAACGCCTATTTTTGGTTTTATTTGTTTTATAAATTCTCCCTGAAAAAATCATTTTATTTTATTTGGTTTCTAAATTCTTCCTGATAAAATCATATTTTTTTTATTATTTTTTTTTCTAAAGTCTCCCTGAAAAAAAAAAAAAAAAACAGTGGGAGATTAATATTGGCCTTTCTGCTTGTGTGCCAGTCTTGACTCCTGGGTGCGTCATCTCTCAGTCAGTGGGCCATAGAACGCCTATTTTTGGTTTTATTTGTTTTATAAATTCTCCCTGAAAAAATCATTTTATTTTATTTGGTTTCTAAATTCTTCCTGATAAAATCATATTTTTTTTATTATTTTTTTTTCTAAAGTCTCCCTGACAAAAAAAAAAAAAAAAAAAAAAAACAGTGGGAGATTAATATTGGCCTTTCTGCTTGTGTGCCAGTCTTGACTCCTGGGTGTGCCATCTCTCTCTCTCTCTCTCTCTCCAATTGTGGTCCATAGAAAGCCTATATTTTTTTTCCTTGATTTGGGTTCCAAAATCTACCAGAGAAAATAACTCCATCAATCATTGGTAGAAAAATATTGGCCTCTGGGCTTGTGTGCCACTCCTGATTCCTGTGTGCGTCATCTCTCACTCAGTGGCCCATAGAAAGCATATAGTTTGTTACATTTGTTTTCTAAATTCTCCCTGCAAAAATCAATGTTTTTTTTTGGGGGGGGTTTCTAAAGTGTTCCTGAAAAAAATAAAAATAAAAAAAAAATAATAGTGTGACATTAATATTAACATTTGTGCTTCAGTGACAGTCCTGCGTGTGGGGCATCTCTCTAATTTGCAGCCACCAAAAAAAGAGTGTGTAACATTGGGCCTGATTTTCGCTGTGGTCTCACCAACCTGTAAAGGGGTAGCTAAATCATACTGAAGTTATAGCTCACCGTGTAAGTTGTGTGACTGCAACAAATAACGTTAGTTTGGTTACGTTTTTAAAACAATGAGGAAGTCTAGTGGAAGAGGTCGTGGCCGGGGGCGTTCATTGTCAGCTGGTAATGAGGGTAGTGGTAGTGGTGGAGCATCAGGTGGTCGTGGGGAAAAAAATATTGCACCTAAGTCTGGAGCTGTGGAGCCAGGTTCGTCGTCCGGCTACACAAGGCCTCGAACGCTCCCTTTTCTGGGATTAGGAAAACCGCTTTTAAAGCCGGAGCAGCAAGAGCAAGTTTTGGCTTATCTTGCTGACTCAGCCTCTAGCTCTTTTGCCTCCTCTCGTGAAACTGGTAAAAGTAAAAGCAGCGCGTCGTTAGTGGATGTTCACGGTCAGGGACAAGTCACTTCCTTGTCCTCTTCAGCAAAAACAACAACAGAGAAGAATGCAGCAGGCGACACAACGGGTTACTCCATGGAGCTCTTTACACATACCGTCCCTGGCTTAGAAAGTGAAGCAGTTAACAGTCCATGCCCATTACAAATTGAATCTGACATGGAGTGCACTGACGCACAGCCACAGCCAGACTACTATGCTGGTCCTTTGACTCAGACCACAACATTGCCCTCGCAGGGTGCTGATCAAGAATCAGACCCTGATGAGACTATGTTGCCCCATCACGAACGCTATACCACCGAACGACACGGTGACACAGACGAAGTTGCGCAGGAGGTACAAGAAGAGTTATTAGATGACCCAGTTCTTGACCCCGATTGGCAGCCATTGGGGGAACAGGGTGCAGGCGGCAGCAGTTCTGAAGCAGAGGAGGAGGAGGGGCCGCAGCAGGCATCAACATCGCCACAGGTTCCATCTGCCGGGCCCGTATCTTGCCCAAAACGCGTGGCAAAGCCAAAACCTGGTGGAGGACAGCGTGGCCATCCGGTTAAAGCTCAGTCTGCAATGCCTGAAAAGGTATCCGATGCTAGAAAGAGTGCAGTCTGGCATTTTTTTAAACAACATCCAATTGATCAGCGCAAAGTCATCTGTCAAAAATGTTCTACTTCCTTAAGCAGAGGTCAGAATCTGAAAAGTCTCAATACTAGTTGCATGCATAGACATTTAACCACCATGCATTTGAAAGCTTGGACTAACTACCAAACGTCCCTTAAGGTTGTTGCACCCTCGGCCAATGAAGCTAGTCATCAACGCAACATCCCTTCCGGCAGTGTAGGACCACCATTTAGCGCACCACCTGCTGTATCTGTGCAGGTATCTTTGCCAGGCCAAAGCAGTCAGGGTCAGGGAATCACCAGTTTCGTAGTAGGAAACACTGCATCTAGGGCACCGGCGGCAACAATACCATCTCCCACCGTCTCTCAGTCTGCCATGTCCACCGGCACCCCCGCCAGTTCCACGATCTCCATCTCTCCAGTCCAGCTCACCCTACATGAGACTATGGTTAGAAAAAGGAAGTACTTAGCCTCGCATCCGCGTACACAGGGTTTGAACGCCCACATAGCTAGACTAATCTCGTTAGAGATGATGCCCTACCGGTTAGTTGAAAGCGAAGCTTTCAAAGACCTGATGGACTACGCTGTACCACGCTACGAGCTACCCAGTCGACACTTTTTTTCCAGAAAAGCCATCCCAGCCCTCCACCAGCATGTTAAAGAGCGCATCGTCCATGCACTCAGGCAATCTGTGAGCACAAAGGTGCACCTGACAACAGATGCATGGACCAGTAGGCATGGCCAGGGACGTTACGTGTCCATCACGGCACACTGGGTAAATGTGGTGGATTCAGGGTCCACAGGGGACAGCAAGTTTGGGACAGTTCTGCCTAGCCCACGGTCTAGTAAACAGTTGTCTGTAGCCGTTCGCACCCCCTCCTCCTCCTCCTCCTCGTCCTCCTGCAGAAGCAAGAGCTCGTCCACAGACCGCAGTCGCACAAACACTCCATCCGCACCTGCCACAGTTGCACACCAGGTCTCCCATTATGGGGCAGCTACTGGCATACGTCAGCAGGCTGTATTGGCTATGAAGTGTTTGGGCGACAATAGACACACCGCGGAAGTTCTGTCCGAGTTCTTGCAGCAAGAAACGCAGTCGTGGCTGGGCACTGTAGATCTTGAGGCAGGCAAGGTAGTGAGTGATAACGGAAGGAATTTCATGGCTGCCATCTCCCTTTCCCAACTGAAACACATTCCTTGCCTGGCTCACACCTTAAACCTGGTGGTGCAGTGCTTCCTGAAAAGTTATCCGGGGTTATCCGACCTGCTCCTCAAAGTGCGTGGACTTTGCGCACATATCCGCCGTTCGCCTGTACACTCCAGCCGTATGCAGACCTATCAGCGTTCTTTGAACCTTCCCCAGCATCGCCTAATCATAGACGTTGCAACAAGGTGGAACTCAACACTGCACATGCTTCAGAGACTGTGCGAACAGAGGCGGGCTGTTATGTTTTTGTGGGAGGATACACATACACGGGCAGGCAGTAGGATGGCAGACATGGAGTTGTCAGGTGTGCAGTGGTCGAAGATTCAAGACATGTGTCAAGTCCTTCAGTGTTTTGAGGAATGCACACGGCTGGTTAGTGCAGACAACGCCATAATAAGCATGAGCATCCCCCTAATGCGTCTGCTGATGCAAAGTTTGACGCACATAAAGGATCAGGCGTCTGCACCAGAGGAAGAGGAAAGCCTTGATGACAGTCAGCGATTGTCTGGTCAGGGCAGTGTACATGACGAGGTACCGGGCGAAGAGGAGGTGGAGGATGAGGAGGATGATGGGGATGAGTATATTTTTAATGAGGAAGCTTTCCCGGGGGCACGGGAAATTGGTGGCGTGGCAAGGCTGGGTTCTGGTTTTTTGAGGGACACAAGTGACGTAGATTTGCCTGCAACTGCCCCTCAACCAAGCACAACCGCAGATTTGACAACGGGAACTTTGGCCCACATGGCGGATTATGCCTTGCGTATCCTCAAAAGGGACACACGCATTACAAAAATGATGAACGATGACGATTACTGGTTGGCCTGCCTCCTTGATCCTCGCTATAAAGGCAAATTGCAAAATATTATGCCACATGAGAACTTGGAACTAATATTAGCAACAAAACAATCAACTCTTGTTGACCGTTTGCTTCTGGCATTCCCTGCACACAGCGCCCGTGATCGTTCTCACACGAGCTCCAGGGGCCAGCAGACCAGAGGTGTTAGAGGGGCAGAAATCAGAAGTGGCGTTGGCCAGAGGGGTTTTCTGACCAGGTTGTGGAGTGATTTTTCTATGACCGCAGACAGGACAGGTACTGCAGCATCAATTCAAAGTGACAGGAGACAACATTTGTCCAGTATGGTTACAAACTATTTTTCATCCCTTATCGACGTTCTCCCTCAACCGTCATTCCCATTTGATTACTGGGCATCCAAATTAGACACCTGGCCAGAATTGGCAGAATATGCATTGCAGGAGCTTGCTTGCCCGGCAGCTAGTGTCCTATCAGAAAGAGTATTCAGTGCTGCAGGTTCAATACTAACAGAAAAAAGGACTCGTCTGGCTACCCAAAATGTAGATGATCTAACCTTCATTAAAATGAACCACAACTGGATTTCAAAATCTTTTGCCCCACCCTGCCCGGCTGACACCTAGCTTTCCTATGAAAAGGTCTTGCCTGTGGACTATTCTGAATGACTTTTCCAATCTCGTAATTTTCTTCACCTGATTGTCCAGCATACGACATGTTTCCACCTCACGAAATGGCCAAACTCCCCACACGGGGCCGTGCTATCGCCACTTTGCGCTTGGACCCTTGAGAGTGCTGTTTGTCTGAAGAGGTGGGTGTGGCCGCTTTTGGTCGACGGCACTGCCACTGGGTCCCTCATAGTACAATAAAGTGTCTCTGGCGGTGGTGGTGCGCACCCAACGTCAGACACACCGTTGTAATATGAGGGGCCCTGTGCCTGTACCGCCGGCCACAAGCCAGTTCCCCCCCCAGCTCAAACAGTGCTCTACCACTAGCAAAATTATCTCTCACAGCTTCACCAATGTGTAGTCTAGGCGCTGACATCCTTCAATGCCTGGCACTGACAATACCATTGTTTTGACATTTTTGTTATGTTAGGCCTTCGAAGCCTGTCTGCGGTCCCTTCTTTCTACAACTACTACACTGACCAGGCCACTGCTGGCCGTGTTACCCTGGAACCAATTTAAAAGTGCCTATAGTCAGCCCAATTTTGTTATGTTAGGCCTTCGAAGACTGTCTGCCGTCACTCCTTCCACTAGACTTCCACTGACCATACACTGCTGCCCATGTACCCCTGGAACCAATTTAAAGTGCCTACAGCCAGCCCAATTTTGTTATGTTAGGCCTTGGAAGCCTGTCTGCGGTCACTCCTTCCACTAGACTTCCACTGACCAGACCACTGCTGCCCATGTACCCCTGGAACCAATTTAAAAGTGCCTACAGCCAGCCCAAGTTTGTTATGTTAGGCCTTCGAAGCCTGTCTGCGGTCACTCCTTCCACTAGACTTCCACTGACCAGACCACTGCTGCCCGTGTACCCCTGGAACCAATTTAAAAGTGCCTACAGCCAGCCCAAGTTTGTTATGTTAGGCCTTGGAAGCCTGTCTGCGGTCACTCCTTCCACTAGACTTCCACTGACCAGACCACTGCTGCCCATGTACCCCTGGAACCAATTTAAAAGTGCCTACAGCCAGCCCAAGTTTGTTATGTTAGGCCTTGGAAGCCTGTCTGCGGTCACTCCTTCCACTAGACTTCCACTGACCAGACCACTGCTGCCCGTGTACCCCTGGAACCAATTTAAAAGTGCCTACAGCCAGCCCAAGTTTGTTATGTTAGGCCTTGGAAGCCTGTCTGCGGTCACTCCTTCCACTAGACTTCCACTGACCAGACCACTGCTGCCCGTGTACCCCTGGAACCAATTTAAAAGTGCCTACAGCCAGCCCAAGTTTGTTATGTTAGGCCTTGGAAGCCTGTCTGCGGTCACTCCTTCCACTAGACTTCCACTGACCATACACTGCTGCCCATGTACCCCTGGAACCAATTTAAAAGTGCCTACAGCCAGCCCAAGTTTGTTATGTTAGGCCTTCGAAGCCTGTCTGCGGTCACTCCTTCCACTAGACTTCCACTGACCAGACCACTGCTGCCCGTGTACCCCTGGAACCAATTTAAAAGTGCCTACAGCCAGCCCAAGTTTGTTATGTTAGGCCTTCGAAGCCTGTCTGCGGTCACTCCTTCCACTAGACTTCCACTGACCAGACCACTGCTGCCCGTGTACCCCTGGAACCAATTTAAAAGTGCCTACAGCCAGCCCAAGTTTGTTATGTTAGGCCTTCGAAGCCTGTCTGCGGTCACTCCTTCCACTAGACTTCCACTGACCAGACCACTGCTGCCCGTGTACCCCTGGAACCAATTTAAAAGTGCCTACAGCCAGCCCAAGTTTGTTATGTTAGGCCTTGGAAGCCTGTCTGCGGTCACTCCTTCCACTAGACTTCCACTGACCAGACCACTGCTGCCCGTGTACCCCTGGAACCAATTTAAAAGTGCCTACAGCCAGCCCAAGTTTGTTATGTTAGGCCTTGGAAGCCTGTCTGCGGTCACTCCTTCCACTAGACTTCCACTGACCAGACCACTGCTGCCCATGTACCCCTGGAACCAATTTAAAAGTGCCTACAGCCAGCCCAAGTTTGTTATGTTAGGCCTTCGAAGCCTGTCTGCGGTCACTCCTTCCACTAGACTTCCACTGACCAGACCACTGCTGCCCGTGTACCCCTGGAACCAATTTAAAAGTGCCTACAGCCAGCCCAAGTTTGTTATGTTAGGCCTTGGAAGCCTGTCTGCGGTCACTCCTTCCACTAGACTTCCACTGACCAGACCACTGCTGCCCGTGTACCCCTGGAACCAATTTAAAAGTGCCTACAGCCAGCCCAAGTTTGTTATGTTAGGCCTTGGAAGCCTGTCTGCGGTCACTCCTTCCACTAGACTTCCACTGACCATACACTGCTGCCCATGTACCCCTGGAACCAATTTAAAAGTGCCTACAGCCAGCCCAAGTTTGTTATGTTAGGCCTTCGAAGCCTGTCTGCGGTCACTCCTTCCACTAGACTTCCACTGACCAGACCACTGCTGCCCGTGTACCCCTGGAACCAATTTAAAAGTGCCTACAGCCAGCCCAAGTTTGTTATGTTAGGCCTTGGAAGCCTGTCTGCGGTCACTCCTTCCACTAGACTTCCACTGACCAGACCACTGCTGCCCGTGTACCCCTGGAACCAATTTAAAAGTGCCTACAGCCAGCCCAAGTTTGTTATGTTAGGCCTTGGAAGCCTGTCTGCGGTCACTCCTTCCACTAGACTTCCACTGACCAGACCACTGCTGCCCATGTACCCCTGGAACCAATTTAAAAGTGCCTACAGCCAGCCCAAGTTTGTTATGTTAGGCCTTCGAAGCCTGTCTGCGGTCACTCCTTCCACTAGACTTCCACTGACCAGACCACTGCTGCCCGTGTACCCCTGGAACCAATTTAAAAGTGCCTACAGCCAGCCCAAGTTTGTTATGTTAGGCCTTGGAAGCCTGTCTGCGGTCACTCCTTCCACTAGACTTCCACTGACCAGACCACTGCTGCCCGTGTACCCCTGGAACCAATTTAAAAGTGCCTACAGCCAGCCCAAGTTTGTTATGTTAGGCCTTGGAAGCCTGTCTGCGGTCACTCCTTCCACTAGACTTCCACTGACCATACACTGCTGCCCATGTACCCCTGGAACCAATTTAAAAGTGCCTACAGCCAGCCCAAGTTTGTTATGTTAGGCCTTCGAAGCCTGTCTGCGGTCACTCCTTCCACTAGACTTCCACTGACCAGACCACTGCTGCCCGTGTACCCCTGGAACCAATTTAAAATTGCCTACAGCCATGTTTTATTATTTTAGGCCTTCGATGCCTGTCTGCGGTCACTCCTTCCACTAGTCCTCCACTGACCACACCACTGCTGCCCGTGTACCCCTGGAACCAATTTAAAATTGCCTACAGCCAGCCCAATTTTTTTATTTTAGGCCTTCGATGCCTGTCTGCGGTCCATTCTTTCAACTACTACTACACTGACCAGGGCACTGCTGCCCAAGTACCCCTGGAACCAATTTAAAATTGACTACAGCCATGTGTTAATATTTTAGGCCTTCGATGCCTGTCTGTGGTCACTCCTTCCACTAGGCCTCCACTGACCACACCACTGCTGCCCGTGTACCCCTGGAACCAATTTAAAATTGCCTACAGCCATGTGTGATTATTTTAAGCCTTCGATGCCTGTCTGCGGTCACTCCTTCCACTAGGCCTCCACTGACCACACCACTGCTGCCCGTGTAACCCTGGAACCAATTTAAAATTGCCTACAGCCATGTGTTATTATTTTAGGCCTTCGATGCCTGTCTGCGGTCACTCCTTCCACTAGGCCTCCACTGACCACACCACTGCTGCCCGTGTACCCCTGGAACCAATTTAAAATTGCCTACAGCCAGCCCAATTTTTTTATTTTAGGCCTTCGATGCCTGTCTGCGGTCCATTCTTTCAACTACTACTACACTGACCAGGGCACTGCTGCCCAAGTACCCCTGGAACCAATTTAAAATTGACTACAGCCATGTGTTAATATTTTAGGCCTTCGATGCCTGTCTGTGGTCACTCCTTCCACTAGGCCTCCACTGACCACACCACTGCTGCCCGTGTACCCCTGGAACCAATTTAAAATTGCCTACAGCCATGTGTGATTATTTTAGGCCTTCGATGCCTGTCTGCGGTCACTCCTTCCACTAGGCCTCCACTGACCACACCACTGCTGCCCGTGTAACCCTGGAACCAATTTAAAATTGCCTACAGCCATGTGTTATTATTTTAGGCCTTCGATGCCTGTCTGCGGTCACTCCTTCCACTAGGCCTCCACTGACCACACCACTGCTGCCCGTGTACCCCTGGAACCAATTTAAAATTGCCTACAGCCAGCCCAATTTTTTTATTTTAGGCCTTCGATGCCTGTCTGCGGTCCATTCTTTCAACTACTATTACACTGACCAGGGCACTGCTGCCCGTGTACCCCTGGAACCAATTTAAAATTGCCTACAGCCATGTGTTATTATTTTAGGCCTTCGATGCCTGTCTGCGGTCACTCCTTCCACTAGGCCTCCACTGACCACACCACTGCTGCCCGTGTACCCCTGGAACCAATTTAAAATTGCCTACAGCCATGTGTTATTATTTTAGGCCTTCGATGCCTGTCTGCGGTCACTCCTTCCACTAGGCCTCCACTGACCACACCACTGCTGCCCGTGTACCCCTGGAACCAATTTAAAATTGCCTACAGCCATGTGTGATTATTTTAGGCCTTCGATGCCTGTCTGCGGTCACTCCTTCCACTAGGCCTCCACTGACCACACCACTGCTGCCCGTGTACCCCTGGAACCAATTTAAAATTGCCTACAGCCAGCCCAATTTTTTTATTTTAGGCCTTCGATGCCTGTCTGCGGTCCATTCGTTCAACTACTACTACACTGACCAGGGCACTGCTGCCCAAGTACCCCTGGAACCAATTTAAAATTGACTACAGCCATGTGTTAATATTTTAGGCCTTCGATGCCTGTCTGCGGTCACTCCTTCCACTAGGCCTCCACTGACCACACCACTGCTGCCCGTGTACCCCTGGAACCAATTTAAAATTGCCTACAGCCAGCCCAATTTTTTTATTTTAGGCCTTCGATGCCTGTCTGCGGTCCATTCTTTCAACTACTACTACACTGACCAGGGCACTGCTGCCCGTGTACCCCTGGAACCAATTTAAAATTGCCTACAGCCATGTGTTATTATTTTAGGCCTTCGATGCCTGTCTGTGGTCCCTCCTTCCACTAGGCCTCCACTGACCTGTCTACTGCGGCCCGTGTACCCCTTGAACCAACCTAATAAAATATTTAAAAAATTAATTTGATTATAAAAAATAAGATCGTGTTGAGATCTCAAATGCAGACATTTTAACAATCAAAACAAACACACAACAAATATCTGGAACTGTACTACAAAGGTCCAACAGCTACAATTTCTTTCTCCTGCAAGAAGTTAACTGAAAGTTTTTTGGAGTTGTTAACACAGATATGGCATCCACCGAGTGTTGTCCTGTCGCGTCTCCTTTAAATTATTTCCAATAAGATGTTAAACTATTAATTTAATAAAATCAATAATTAAAAAAATAATTGAGTAAGTCAAAAGCACATTGCAAATAAACATTAATTACAAATCAAGAAGCATGGCGCGTCCGAGGGTGAGTAGATACCGAATAAGAATATAATCACCCTCGGACGCGCAATGCTTATTTACAACAGCCTTCCTTCCTAAGAATCAGCCCTTCCGTGGTGTAGAGAGAGGTTGTGTTACACTCCAAGGTGTTCCCCAGGTTGCCTTTCCTGAGCTTCTATCTTCAGGCTCTCATTAAATTGTGGTTAAATGGAACAACTGCATTTGGCGTACTAGTTGGTTTGGGGCCTACTATCGGTGTCTGCCACTCCTTGCTGTTCTCCTGGTTTCCTGTCCTGAAATTCCATTTTCAGCCTCTCGTTAAGTAGTTGTTAATGTTAGACTGCATTTGGCCTACTAGTTGGGTTGGGGCCTACTATCGGTGTCTGCCACTCCTTGCTGTTCTCCTCCACTGAACAAAGCTGTGCCGCCTGTTTACTACGGTTGCCAATTTTGAACTGCATTTCGACTACTTACTGATTTGGCCCTACTCTCTGTGTCAGCCTCTCATTCCAGTTGTCCTCCACTGCAATGCCCCCTGGTTATTCCTGTGTTACCAATTTTGAACTGCATTTAGCCCACTTTCTTCTTTGGGCCTATATCTGTGTTTCCACTTCATCGTGCCCATTGCCCAGCCAGTGATAGATGAGTCTGCTGGTACATTGACCCATAACGCAACATTCCCCGTGCACGCTACACAACAACATTGTGACCCTGCTGAAAGTCAGGTTGCTCTTCCCGCATACCATACCACCTTACACGGGGACAAAGAGGAAGGTGCAGATGAAAGTGCAGGTTCCTTCATCAGGTGGGGGGAGGAATACTAGTTGGCGACGTCACTGGCACAGGGCCTCTCATAGTACGCAAAAGTGTTGCTGCCGGTGGGAGGCGCCCCCGCCGTGCAAACACACCGCTGTACTTTGAGGCGCCCTGTGCCAGTGCCAATGCCAACGAGTGGGTCCCCCCCTGCTTGCTCAGGATCACAGCACTTGCAAAGTTGAAATACTTACCTCTCCCTGCTCCACTGCCGTGACGTGGTCCAGATTTACTGGGCCCACTAATTACTTGAACCAGCCCTACCCCCCACAACTTTAGCCAAATGACCCCCAATTTCAAATGCCTTCCAATTATTTTAAGGTAAATTACGCTTGACAAGCTTCATTAAGAAGAATGGATGGTTTTGACATTAAAATGGGCACTCTAGGTGTTTTCCTGGCCCCCACTCACTGCCGACTATGCTGCCCCATTGACTTGCATTGGGTTTCGTGTTTCGGTCGATCCCGACTTTACGTCATAATCGGCCGATTTCACTCGACCCGACTTTGGACATAGTCGGGTTTCGCAAAACCCGGCTCGACTCTAAAAAGGTCAAGGTCGCTCAACTCTACTATTGGATCAATAATGGATAGGCGTCTTATTGACGCCTCTCCTTTATTAATCCGGCTTAATGTCACCTTACAATAGCAAGGTGACATTAACCCCTTATTACCCCATATCCCACCGCTACACGGGAGTAGGAAGAGAGGGGCTAAGTGCCGGAATTGGCCATCTTACAGATGCGCCATTTCAGGGGTGGCTGCAGACTGGTATTTTAATAGCTAGTAAAGGCTACGCAGACAGCTGCGGGCTGATATTCATAGCAGGCTACAAATATTGGCCCCCGGCCGTCGGCTTTCCCCCTCTGGTGCAGAAAATTGTGCGGTAGCCCACGCTGGTATTTTCCTTTTTTTTTTTTTCAAATTCAACGCTCATTAAGGCCGCTTTCACACTGTCGTCGGTATGTGTTCGTCGCTATGCGTCGGGCCGACATACCGGCGCACGTTGTGAAATTTGTGCCCCAACGGGTGCAGCGGATGCAGTTTTTCAACACATCCGCTGCCCATTCTGAAGTCCGGGGAGGAGGGGGCGGAGTTTCGGCAGCGCATACACGGTAAAAAATGGTTTACGTGACGGGCAAAAAAACGTTCCCTTGAACATTTTTCGTGCCGACGGTCCGCCAAAATAGGACAGATCCGTTGCTAATACAAGTATATGGGTAAAAAACGCATCCTGCGAGCACATTTGCAGGACGCATTTTTTTCCAAAAACGACGGATTGCTAAAAACGCAAGTGTGAAAGTAGCCTTAGAAACATCGGCTTTTCTATTATATATCTATAGATATATCTAAGAATTCCAAAAAAGAGGCAGCACTCCATTGTTTCAGTGGGAAAATGTTAATCAACCCACATGTCTGGATGACGTTTCGGCTACAAATGAGCCTTTCTCAAGCCATTTGTAGCCAAAACGTCGCCCAGACATGTGGGTTGATTAAATCCTGCACATTTTCCCACTGAAATAATGGAGTGCTGCCTCTTTTTTGGAATTTTATGGAGCTTGGATAATCATTGGACAGGTTGTCTGGGGGCCTTGCACACGAAGATAAGTATTTATATTGTGCTGTTCCTTTTTTTGTTTCTATATGGATATATCTATCTATAGATATATTTATAGATATAGAAAAATACAGGAACAGCATCCAGTACTACCTCAATGATGTGCAGAGCTCTCCCAACCAGCAGTCCAAATGGCCTCCAATAATAATATCAAAAAAAGAAAAGCAGCATCATTGAAAAAGGATTCTCATATCGAAACGTTGCCACGCCTGCTCAGGCAATAAAGTCCACTTTTTGTATCATTTTTTGTGCTGCTTTTCTTTTTTTGATATTATATTTATAGATAGATATATCTATAGATACATAGATGTATCTATCCATATATCTGGCTGCTTTCACACATCAGGTTTTTGCCGTCAGGCACAATCCGGCGAGTTGTGAAAAAAAGGATCAGTTTTTCCTGCCGGATCCGTTTTTTTCGCCGGATCTGTTTTTTTCCACCGGATCCGTTCTTTTCCGCCGGATCCATTTTTCTCTGCCAGATCCACTTTTTCCACCGGATCCATTTTTTCCGCTGGATCCATTCTTTTCCGCCGGATCCGTTCTTTTCCACAGGATCCGTCCTTTTCCGCCGGATCCATTTTTCTCTGCCAGATCCACTTTTTCCACCGGATCCATTTTTTCCACCGGATCCATTCTTTTCCGCTGGATCCGTTCTATTCCACAGGATCCATTTTTTTCCGCCGGATCCATTTTTTCCACCAGATCCGTTATTTTCCGCTGGATCCATTCTTTTCCGCCTGATCCATTCTTTTCCGCCGGATTCGTTTTTTTCAAAACTCGCCGGATTGTGCCTGACGGCAAAAACCTGATGTGTGAAAGCAGCCAGATATATGGATAGATTCATCTATGTATCTATAGATATATCTTTCTATAAATATATCTACAGTATAGATCGATATATCCATAGATATATAATAGAAAGGCCGATGTTTCTAAGGCTACTTTCACACTTTTGTTTTTAGCAATCCGTCGCAATCTGTCGTTTTTGGAAAAAAACGGATCCTGCAAATGTGCTCGCAGGATGCGTTTTTTACCCATAGACTTGTATTAGTGACGGATCGCGACGGATGGTCACACGTCGCGTCCGTCGTGCAATGGATCCGTAGTGTTTTGGCGGACCGTCGGCACGAAAAAACGTTCAAGTGAACATTTTTTTGTCCGTCGCATCCGCCATTTTCTACCGCACATGCGCGGCCAAAACTCTGCCCCCTCCTCCCTGGACTTCAGAATGGGCAGCAGATGTGTTGAAAAACTGCATCCGCTGTCCATGTCGGGGCACAAATTTCACAACGTGCGTCAGTACGTCGGCCCGACGCATGGTGATGGACCCGCACCGACGCAAGTGTGAAAGAGGTCTTAATGAGCGTTTAATTTAAAAAAAAAACAGAAAAAAAACAGCGTGGGCTCTCGCGCAACTTTCTGCACCAGAGGGGAAAAGCCGATGGCTGGGGTCAAATATTTGTAGCCTGCTATGAATATCATCCCGCCTTTACTGGCTATTAAAATAGGGGGACCCCCCAAAAAAATGACGTGGGGTTCCACTATATTTTATATCCAGAAAGGCTACGCACACAGCTGCGGGATGATATTCATAGCCTAGAGAGGGGCCATGGATATTGCCCCCCCCCCCCCCGGCTACAGATACCAGTCCGCAGCCGCCCCAGAAATGACGCATCTGTAAGATGCGCCAATTCCGGCACTTAGCCCCTCTCTTCCCACTCCCGTGTAGTGGTGGAGTATGGGGTAATAAGGGGTTAATGTCACCTTGCTATTGTAAGGTGACATTAAGCCAGGTTAATAAAGGAGAGGCGTCAATAAGACGCCTATCCATTATTAATCCAATAGTAATAAAGGGTTAATAAAACACACACATTAGGAAAAAAGTATTTTAATATTCTTCATTTACCATACTTACCATACTTCAGCGCCTGCAAAAAACGTAAAATAATAAACCATATACTACCTGTCCGCCGTAGTCCAATTAATAACGAGTGTCCCACGACGATCTCCCCTATAGAACAGTGACATCAGGTGATGTCACTGCTCTATAGGACCCTCAGTGACACACTGACACGAGACAATGGCTCCTGCAGTGCATCACTGAGGTTACTATAGTTCAAAGTCTCACTTTATGGCAATTGCTGCGTGGGAAAATTTCTCACACAGCAATGCCAAAAGTGAGACTAGGGACTATTTTTTTACAGCGGCGGAGGAATACAGTGCAGAAGGATATTTTCCTCCCGTCATTGTGTTCCTGGAGCCCATGGAGAGCGGTCGCATCAGCTGATGCTGCCGTTCTCCACGGGAGATCGTCGTGGGACTCTCGTGGATTTCTACGGACAGGGATTATATTGGTTGTTTGCTATTTTAATCTTTTTTACAGGTGACACTGGCTTCAGGGATCAAAATGACAAGTAATGGTGAGTATATTCTCTACGTTTAATGTTCTGTATGTCTGTATGTATGTATTGTATCTTGTATATGAATGTACTATCTATGCAGTATGTATGTAGTATGTATGTATGTAGTAAGTATATTTTGTTTTTGTTTTTTTCATTCAACACATTAGCCAGATGATGGGACTACTACTGTCCCATCATTGGCTAATTTGTCTATCAATGTCACTGTAGCAGGCATCAAGTCCCATCGGACAATGCCTGCACACACGCACAGACCCCCGGCAGCCCGCACAGAGCCCCGGCAGCCCGCACAGAGCCTCGGCAAGCCCGTACAGACCCCCGGCATCCTGCACAGAGCTCTGGTAGCCTGCACAGAGCCCCGGCAGCCCGCACAGAGCCCCGGCAGGCCACACAGAGCCCCGGCAGGCCCGCACAGACCCCCGGCAGCCCGCACAGAGCCCCGACAGCCCACACAGAGCCCCAGCAGGCCCGTACAGACCCCCGGCAGCCCGCACAGAGCCCCAGCAGGCCCGCACAGACCCTGCTTGCACACACAGACACACACAGTGTCCGCCCATGCACCGCCCACAATCTCCCCCCCCTCTGGAACAGGATGTAGAAGGACAGAAAGGGCTTATTTACATTCCAATATTTGTGTCCCACTGACTTGCATTGGTATCGGGTATCGATATCGGCGATATCCAATATTTTTGGGATATCGTCTGATCCAATTCAAAACTTCTGGATATCGGAAGGTATCGCTCAACACTAGTGATGAGCGAATGCATTCGGCACTATTCGTTACTCGCACGAATAGTATGCTCGGTGAGTAATAAGGTATTCACCTCGGTATATTCGAGTTACCTGCCCAGCATGTTTGGCGCTTTATACGCAGCCAATGAACATGCTGGGCTGGATTGCCAATCATAGTAATGCTGGTGCCATCTTTGGTGTGGCATTACTATGACTGGTGGGCCTTACAGCATCATAGGGGATATTTTATTGCTGCCGATGCCATCTTGTGCACATTGCAGTCGGAAACAGCATAGAGAGATCATAGTGTGAGCGTAGGGAGAGTGATAGAAGCATATAGGGAGATTTATTCATTCCAAAAAGCTCTTTTAAGAGCTGAAGATTGTGAAGATTAGTTGTTTGTTAGGTGCAGAAAGAGTAGGGAGAGATTTAAAAGGAGGGAGAGCAAAAGGCAAGCACCTGGGCGTTTTATCATCATTGCAAGTACATACTACAGAGCTCTATTATTTTCCACATGTTGTATAGTTTAATATTAGGAACAGACTGTGGGATTAGGAGGAAATTGGGAGGGTTTCATCCAATATCATAATATACAAATCAGCTCTTGATAGAGGCAAATACAGTAATATTAGGTAGTACCAGCATATACAAAACAAAACCATTTTTTTGGAGCTACATAATTTTCCTGTGTAGCAGGTAAAAAAATATATATCTTTTTCTACAGATAAATGATATTCATCAGTGCCAGCATATATCCATTTTAAAAGCTAATTGCTAAATAATATTTCTCGGCTATTGCTTACATACCTAATATCTCTCTAGCAGTTGTGCGAATGGCTCAAAACCTGTTGAGCTACGAAAACATCACTATTTACCAGTAATTTCCCTGTGTCTGCTGTTGGCGTGTCTCATAAAGGCGATGTAAAAAAATCCCCCAAAATTTCTATTGGTTAAAAAATTATCGTATTTTTATATCAGTTGTGCATCTGGAGCAATCCAGGTAGAGATAAGCAAAAGTCAAAATTTGCCAGTGGCAATAATTTTGATTAGTCCGCTGTTGCAGTGCATCAGCAAGGCAATATTAAGAAAATCTATTGGTTTAATAAATAGCGTATCTTTAGCAGTTGAATGCAGATAGAGATAAATTAAGCAAACGTCACAATTTACCAGTGGCAATAATTTTCATTACTCCGCTGTTGCAGTGTGCCAGCAAGGCAATATAAAAAAAATCATAATTTTCTATTGGTTTAATAAATAGCGCATCATTATTTAGCAGTTGTGCGAATTGTGCAACGCCTGCAGAGATACGCAAGAGTGACTATTTACCTGTAATTGACTTCAGTCTGCTGTTGCTGTGTCTAATAAAGTTGAGATCTGAAGAAAATAGCCACACGTTGCTAGATTGAATTTGTACATAAGACCTTTGTGAGGGTACTTGTGAAAAATAAAGCCATTTTTTCGTAAGCATAATGCATTCAATATGAGAAAGGGTGACATTAAGGGACGTGGATGTTGCTCGCCAAGGCCATATGACTGTATCTCGTTATAGCTTCTTGTCAAAATATGGTCAGCACGCTACACCACTAATGAACGCAGACAAGTGCGAGAATGTTGTGGGTTGGAAGGCAGACAAAGACAAAGGCTCCAGTGTGTTGACAAACAGCACCATGAAGTCTTCCACACAGTCCAGTCACAGTAGTCAAGAGGCTGGGCCTTTGAATCCTCGACCTGGTCCTCATTCCTCCCACAATCAAGAGTCCCGGGAGACATATGACTCCAACGCTGGGCAATCTGATTAACTGTTTACATTCCCTTGCAATTAGTCAGGCCTCTCAACATGTACCATTAAAGAGGGTCATGGGGAGGTGGAGTGCAGTGATGCCCAAACTTTTGAGCACCCATGGCCAGGAGAAAGCCATGTTGGGGATGGTCAATTCATGTCTGAAAAGGTGGAGGATAATCATGACGCACAGTTGCCATCAGGTCAGCTTTAAATCGCAACTCAGAAGGAGGATCAGATTGAGGAACTGGAAGATGACATGGTCGATGATGAGGCCACTTATCCAACCTGGCACAGTGGCATGTCTAGCGAGCACAGCAGTACAGAGAGGGATGGATCCACAGCAAGAAAACAGGCAAGAAGAGGTAGTGGTTTGACCTGAGATAGAACTTGGTCAACTTCTCCACAGAGCGCCCCCACTTGGCTAGATAACAGGCATTGTTCCCTTGTATGGCAGTTTTTTTCTGAAAGTCCTTCAGATAAAACAACTGTAATTTGCAGCATCAGCCAAACCAAGCTGAGAAGAAGCAAAAACACTGCCAACCCGCAGCGGAGCAGACCAGCACCAGAGGGATCACATCGGAAGCAGGTATGGAGAACAACTCTGCCCCGGTGACCGACCCCGCTCCAGTGACTGCTCCTGCCCTTGCTGCTGACCCCACTCAAGTGACTGACCTTACCGCAGCCACCGACTGTGCCACTCTGCAGACCGAGGAGTCACTGGTGGGCCCACTCTCAGCACCATCAGCCCCCTGACATGGATGGGGCCATTACAATGTTCCCTGGGACCAGGTATCCAGTATGGAGCGGTTTATGAGAGCACCACTGAAACCCATAGGCACACCACTGGAGGTGAGAGCAGGGGGGTAGTATTTAAGTGGGACAATCCAGGAGCAGAACTGATTGGGTTCCCTGGGGAGGTCCAACCAGAGGGGTCCCACATAGAAGTCCTCAGCTGGGAGGAATATGGCCAGCGCCTAGAGATAAGATTGGATCCCAGGATGAGAGGGAGTAGCATCCAGGTGCTACCAAAGAAGCAACAAGATTAATTAAGAAAAGTGATATGACTGTGAATAGTTAAAATTTGTTTAACCCCTTCACGACATGCGCCATACTAGTACTGCGCATGTCGCGTTTCCCCCTTTGATGTGGGCTCTGGTGGTGAGCCCACATCAAAGTCGCAACATGTCAGCTGTTTTGTTCAGCTGACATGTGCGCGCAATAGCGGCTGGTGAAATCGTGATTCACCCACCGCTATTAACCTGTTAAATGCCACTGTCAAATGCTGACAGCGGCATTTAACTGCCGCTTCCAAGCTGCGCGGCCGGAAATGAGCGCATCAGGATGGTAACCATAGAGGTCCTTGAGACCTCTATGGTTACTGATGCCGGCCTGCTGTGAGCGCCACCCTGTGGTCGGTGCTCATATCAAGCCTGCATTTCAGCTACATAGCAGCGATCTGATGATAGCTGCTATGTAGCTGAGCCGATCGAGTGGTGCCAGCTTCTATCCTCACATGGAGGCTATTGAAGCATGGCAAAAGTAAAAAAAAAAGTTTTTAAAAATGTGAAAAAAATATAAAAGTTTAAATCACCCCCCTTTGGCCCCATCCAAAATCAAACCTACACAAATATGGTATCACCGTGTTCAGAATCGCCTGATCTATCAATAAAAAAAAGCATTAGCCTGATCGCTAAACAGTGTAGTGAGAAAACAAATTGAAACGCCAGAATTACGATTTTTTGGACGCTGCGACATTGCATTAAAATGCAATAACGGGTGTTCAAAAGAATGTATCTGCACAAAAGTGGTATAATTAAAAACGTCAGCTTGGCATGCAAAAAATAAGCCCTCACCCATCCCCAGATCACGAAAAATGGCGACGCTATGGGTATCGGAAAATGGCGCTTTTTTTTTTTTTAGCAAAGTTTTGAATTTTTTTCACTACTTATATAAAAAATAACCTGGACATGTTAGGTGTCTATGAACTTGTAATGACCTGGGAAATCATAATATTTTGCAATTTCACCACACTTGGAATTTTTTTCCCGTTTTCTAGTACAAGACATGGTAAAACCAATAGTGTCGTTCAAAAGTACAACTCGTCCAGCAAAAGATATGTCCTCACATGACTGTATTGACATAAAAAATAAAAAAGTTTTCAGTTTGGCAAGGTTTCAGTTTGAAAAGCTAATTTGTTTGAGAAGACACTGAGACCATGGACAGTGAATGTCCACAAACTGTCCTGTACATAGTTGACACCTCTTTAGGTGCTTTCTCCTGGTTTTACATGGAGCCTTTAAAGAAACTGTTTATTGATGTTTGCACTAAAGTATGTTTACCTTAAAGTGAGCTGAAGAAAAACCATCTGGCGTGGCTACAGACAAGGTCAGGATGTTACGCCTTGCAGCCCGCCTAAGACCTACGTTGGGGGTTTATGACGAGTCCTCCGCATCGTTGCTGCTTTTATGATGTTAAATGACTTGAATATTATTTGCACTACCTCAGTATAGAGAATCTTGACCTTATTGCACTGCATTAAAGGCATAGCATTCAATTTTGCCCAAAAAGTTAGCCAGTAAAAGAGAGTTAAATGAATAGTAGATTAAGTGTCAGATGGTTGAAAAATGCATAGATAATATTATAATGTTTTGCACTTTAGCATAAAAAGTGTTAGTAAAGATAGTATACCCTTAAAGGGTAATCGCCATTTCTTAGTTAAGGTTTAGTATTTAGTATGTAATATTTAGTGTAATAGAGAGTTATATTTTTGAAAAGTTATATATTACCTTGTATTAAAGCATAAATACCTCTCATAAGGGGAAGCAAAAGGTTTCTTAACCTGTTTACATGCATATCAAAAATTTTGTATGTCTTTTTCTAACTTGTTACTCTGTTTATTTGTTTTCCCAGTCCAGGAGTACTTGATTTAACGGGGGGAGTGTAACACCCCAGGTTCCTGGATGTTACAGTGGCATTGCTTTCCTCACGGGGAGAGTGATGTCAAGCTTGCAAGCGATGAAGGATCTCTTTTATCAGGTAATCACAAACATGCAACATGTTCATACTCCAGGCCAGAAGGGGGAGCTCTGATCCAGCTTGTGGGTGGCTAGCCTATATATATTCTGGTCTGGATGGGAAGTTAGTGAGTACCAGACAGCAGACTGGAGCAGTCAGAGAGACAGAGGAGAGAGCAAGTGAGGGGCCATGCAGCCACGAGAAGTGCTGCAGCAAATGGAAAGAGAGAAAAGAAAGCAGAACTGATTGTAGAGAGCATGAAGGAGGAAAGAAGTAAAGGTGAAGTTAAGAGCTAGAGAGAGAAACTGCGACTGGGCTTCCTCCACGCTGAGCACAGACACCGGTAGCCGGAAGACCGAGGTTGTGCAGTATTCTACATCTCACAGCTGAAACCGGTGGGACAGCAGATTGCAAGTTACCTGTTCACCCTACATCTGAAGACACAATAACGCATAGAGCCTGGGTCGTGATAGAGATGGATGTAAAATGGATCGAGTTACCTGTCATACAGGTATTGTCCGACCTAAAGGGGGACAGAGAGATAATGTGAGGACCTTGTGTGAGGCCTAAGGCAGCAAGGGACTACAACACCACAGCGCTAGTAGGAAGGCTTCCAACCCCACCTGGTAAGGGGAATTCCAGATTCACTTCCAAGCTGGCTGGACCACACCTGTACCCGTGATCTGGTACCCTGGACTTTGGCTGCCTGAACTTTCAGTAAAAAAATAAAGAGACTGCAGCCCTGTGTCCTTCGTTTCTTTCTACACCACCTACCACCTGTCCCCACTACACCCTGAGCCCTGGAAACCCAGCTTTACCTGTGGGAACTCATACCCTCATTGCTGCCATAACATCACCCCAGAGGACCCCTTTAAGCAGTGTCGGTCATCACTGACCGAGAACCACAGGTGGCGTCACGAACAAACTTTATTCACAAAATCCCTTTAAAGACATTCCCTTTTACTTGGGTGCCCAGGACCACGGACCGGGTCGCCGCCGCCGTGACACATCTCCTTTTAAGTACCAGACCCAGTACTGAGTACCCCATGGCCCTGGCGGGCATTCCATTAACAGAAAACTCCATGCATACAAAATATTCACTCACATATAGCAGAGGAATGCACTGGGGGCATGGAGGTAGGGAATTAACCAAAATAGAGAAGGATAGGGAATTACCACACACAAACCAAGCAACAGTCAGTGATAACTCCTCCAACTCTCCTTCTCATATGAACACCTCTCCCTCCGTTAGCCATGCAGCAAATGCTAGCTCTGACAAGGATTTGCATCGGAGACCAGATTATAAAGAGTAAAGTAGTGGCTAACTGAGCTCAGCTGCAAACACAGAGATTTCCAACATGGCCGATTAACCCCTGGTCTGCCAGAAGGACTAAACACAATTACAATGAAGGAGAAGTGCTTCTTCTCTGCGCTGAGTAGGAGCAATCAGACTCTGTGGTCTTCTGGCCCCACACTGTCGCGGTAACAGAGTGACACTGGCTCTGATTATTTGGGAATATGTATCTATGATCCCAGGATAAGTTATTTGGAGATACCATTACTACTATTACCACTTTTTGTGACGTGTCGCGTCATTTGGTTCAGCTGAATTTTTTATTATTATCTTATTATCTTTTTTTATCTATTCAATAAATTTAGCATTTTATTATACTTTTTCGTTATGGTCTATTTTTGCACCATTTTCCTTATATGATCCTGTCCCATTTTTGTACATGACCTTTGGTCCTATACTATTTACTATATTTTACAAGTTAGTTCTATCTTAACTCACATTATTTCTTGGACGCTTGTGCAAACCCTGCCTTAGTGTGCTTTAAAAATATGTAACAGTGTCTAAAATAGGCAGCATAGGATCTCATTTTACCTATTTTGTATAAAATGGTTCTGTGTCATGGACAATTGCATGAGGCAAGAAGCAGCAGAAGTATGTATAATACATTTTAAAAATTCATCCTTTTCAAGTTTGAACACATGAATTTCTCATGAAAAATGTGAAAGTATTCATGTGAACTCCCAAATGAACGTCCTAGCAAGCTTCAAACATACGATGCAATTTTCAAAGAGATCAGCAAATATAATGTTAATATGATGACATTTTCAAGGCATAGATTATTTTTTAAATAGAGAAAACACTTTTAGGATGCAGCACAGCATAATTTTATTTTATTATGTGTAGTTGATATGGTTCCTTTTTTGCCTTCTTCATTTAGGCATGTTGACTTGAGTACTGATGACGAGCGAATACATTCGGCACTATTCGTTACTCAAACGAATAGTAGGGTACAGTACGAGTGACCCACCCAGCATGTTTGGTGCTTTTTTTGCAGCCAATGAACATGCCGGGCTGGCTTGTCAATCACAGTAATTATATGATTATGCCCAGTAGCATAGCTACTGGGGGGGGAAGAGAGGGCCATTGCCCCGGGATGGGCCCTGTCACATGCAGGGGCCCACCGAGAGTCAATGCCGCTTTTTGATGAGACAGAACACTGCACAGGAGGAGAGCAGTATTATGCCTGCTCTCCTGCCTGATGAAGATTCTGCAGCTGGTAGCAAAGTGGAGTCTCACTCCTGCACTGTATGGAGGGTTACTGACCTGAGGAGATTCTGTCAGGCTGCAGTTTGGCACATGCTCAGATTGGCTCAGGCATGCTAGGTCCTAGTGCCCAGAGTGCATTTCTCTCAGACACTTCCTGGTCATGCCACTGACTGTAGACTTGGTAAGTGTCATGTCATGGTCACTGGTGGGTGAATGTGAGAGGATGGGGGTATTGTGAAGGAGTGGGGACAGGGCACAAGGGGGCTGAATATGAGAGGATGGGGTATTGTGAGGGCTGAGGTGGGGAGGGGCAACAGGGCAATGGGGGCTGAATGTGAGAGGATGGGGTATTGTGAGGGCTGAGGTGGGGAGGGGTGACAGGGCACTGGGGAGTGAATCTGTGAGGATGGGGGTATTGTGAGGGCTGAGGTGGGTGAGGGGCAACAGGGCACTGGGAGGTGAATGTGAGAGGATGGGGGTATTGTGAGGGCTGAGGTGGGGAGGGATGACGATACTGGGGTGAATGTGAGAGAATGCGGGTATTTTGAGGTCTGAGGTGGGTGAGGGGCAACAGGGCACTGGGAGGTGAATGCGAGAGGATGGGGGTATTGTGAGGGCTGAGGTGGGTGAGTGGCAACAGGGTACTGATTATTACACTGCTTTGTTAGGAGATTATATGCACTCTATTACATGTAATAGTTGCTGTCTGGGGGGACTGGAGATGGGGAGGTTAGGGGCTTTTGATACTTACCAACTGGTTCTTTTATAAGTATTAGTATAATAAGCCCAAATATAGTAACCATGAGATGCATCACATTGAAAGGGAATCTGTCATCCCCCAGGATGTACAGTACAGACCAAAAGTTTGGACACACCTTCTCATTCAAAGATTTTTCTGTATTTTCATGACTATGAAAATTGTACATTCACACTAAAGGCATCAAAACTATGAATTAACACATGTGGAATTATATACTTAACAAAAAAGTGTGAAACAACTGAAATTATGTCTTATATTCTAGGTTCTTCAAAGAAGCCACCTTTTGCTTTGATTACTGCTTTGCACACTCTTGGCATTCTCTTGATTAGCTTCAAGAGGTAGTCACCGGAAATGGTCTTACAACAGTCTTGAAGGAGTTTTCATTTCACAGGTGTGCCCTGTCAGGTTTAATAAGTGGGATTTCTTGACTTATAAATGGGATTGGGACTATCAGTTGTGTTGTGCAGAAGTCTGGTGGATACACAGCTGATAGTCCTACTGAATAGACTGTTAGCTGCTTTTTTCTTTCCATAATACAACTTCTAAGTAAAGAAAAACGAGTGGCCATCATTACTTTAAGAAATGAAGGTCAGTCAGTCCAAAAAATTAGGAAAACTTTGAAAGTGTCCCCAAGTGCAGTTGCAAACACCATCAAGCGCTACAAAGAAACTCTCTCACATGAGGAACGCCCCAGGAAAGGAAGACCAAGAGTCATCTCTGCTTCTGAGGATAAGTTTATCCATGTGACATATCTTTGTGATTTAATTGCATAAAAATTAAAAGTTGGAAAATTGTGAAATTTTCAAAATTTTCACCAAATTTCCGTTTTTCACAAATAAACGCAGGTAATATCAAAGAAATTTTACCACTATCATGAAGTACAATATGTCATGAGAAAACAGTTTCAGAATCATCAGGATCCGTTGAAGCGTCCAGAGTTATAACCTCATAAAGGGACAGTTGTCAGAATTGTAAAAATTGGCCTGTCATTATCGTGCAAACCACCCTTGGGGGTTAAGGGGTTAAGTCAAAGGGGCCAAATAATATTACATGCCCCACTTTTCAGTTTTTGAATTTCCACAAAAATTTAAAATAAGCAATAAATTTCGTTCAACTTCACAATTGTGTTCCACTTGTTGTTGATTCTTCACCAACAATTTACATTTGGTATCTTTATGCTTGAAGCATGATATGTGGGAAAAGGTTGAAAAGTTCCAAGGATCCGAATACTTTCGTAAGGCACTGTATATTGTATGTCATTTGATGGAGGGCTGTTGCTCTATTCCGAGCTAAGTGTGTACTACTTGTGTTATTTTATGACTTTTAAATCTGTTGTGGTTTCATTTTTTTCGAGTACTGTTTGATCTAACGTATTGTGCACCAGTGGATCTCGATGCACGGTGCCTTCCTGGTGCTGCTGAGTCCCTGGCTTCCTGTTGTTGTGCCTCCACCTTATTTGTGACGTGCAGGTGACGGCGCAAACGCAATTATATCATCGCGTAAGCATTGGCATGTATGTGCGTCACACAAGTGGAGTGAGCTGTGCCTGAAAGGGATCAGAAGTAAATATAAACATGTTTTCATTCCTTTTTTTAATAAAGTGAATTAAATGGACATTAGGTGGAATTGAGGGTGTGGGAAGAGGGACAGCGAACGATGTATTGAAGTGGGGGGAGCGCAATAATGATGAATTGAGGGTGGGGACAGCAAATGATGAATTGAGGTTGGTGATAGGGGACAAAATGTTTTTAATTGAAGGTGGGGTGGGGAGAGCAAATGATGATGAATTGAGGGTAGAGGTGGAAGAGAGAGGACATGTCATAATGAATTGGGGTGGATAGGCATGTAAATATAATTAATATGGGGATCAGCAGGTATAGAGAGAGGGGCGTTGAGGATGCAGGAGTGTGGCTGGTAATGAGTTGGGCAAAAGAGTACAGGTGCTAATTAATTTATATATTTATTGGATGGAGAAAGTGACTATTTATAGTTGGTGGGGCACAGTGGTGGATTACAATTTATATTTTTAAGGATAGGTTGCATAATAACTAATTATATATTAATGGTGGGTGCAAGTGTGTAATCAGCTACTTAGTGTAGAAGTTGGGAAAAAATTAGGAAATGTGCACTGGAAACGGTGCTCTAGATAACTGTGTGTTATTTTATGCATGGACGAGTCCTGGCTGGCAGAAATGATTGCAGACTGCACTGGATGAAGAAGAAAAGCGAAGATGAAGGACTTTAACTAAAGACATCATCGGTTAGGCTACGTTCACATTAGCGTAATGCGACGCAGCGTCGCTGACGCAACGCACGACGCATCGGAAATGCACGCAAAAACGCACCATTTTTGACGCATGCGTAAAACGCAGCGTTTTTTGTGTGTTTTTGTTGCGTTTTTCCAAAAAGCCCAGCGTTTTACAACGCATGCGTTGTCAAACAATGATGTCATCTTTCAACACAATTTAGTGTCTAGATACTAGATAATACCACCAATGAATAGAAGAGGGTGGGTCTAGTGTCTAGACACTAGATAATGCCAACAATGGGTAGATGAGGGTGGGTATAATGGAATTGTGGTATATATACCCCGACATAGATAAATTCCAACCATACAGCATCAAGATGGAGCGTCCCATGGAGAGTATCTACCTCAATATGGAGCTGGATTTTGCCATTGCTATTGCTTACGCTATTGCCTGTCATGAACAGAGGAAAAGAGAAAAACTACGGAGAAGGAGTCGTCGGCGTTTTTGGCTACACCCTATAGTGGAAGTCCGAGAGAGTCGTGGAGCCTACCATTGTCTGTTTGGCGAGTTAAATGACAACCAGGAGAAATACTTTGAGTACACCAGGATGTCTCAAAACAGCTTCCGATATCTGCTGCGTCTGGTGGAAGGAGCCATTTCCAGGCAGGACACGCAGCTCCGTAAATCAATTTCCCCCGAGGAACGTCTGCTGGTGACTCTACGGTACGTAATGCAATGTGAAGGATTTATATGTTCTTGCCATTTTTTAAAGTAACGTGTTTTGGTTTTGTGGGGTGGGGGATTGGAATTAAAAATGAAAATTTATTTCATAACAATGTAATTAATTAAATTTATTTATTTTTCTTCTTGTCAGTTTCCTGGCTACCGGAGAGACCTTGAGATCACTGCATTTCCAGTTTAGGATTGGAGTCTCCACACTTTCTGGTATTATTGCCGACACATGCCGCGCATTGTGGGACAACCTCCGGGAGGAATTTTTACCCATCCCTACAACTGATTTATGGCAGGCCAACGCCCCAAAATTTGAACAACTGTGTTCTTTCCCTAACTGTATTGGAGCAGTGGATGGGAAGCACATTAGGATTACAAAGCCTGCAAGAAGTGGATCTCTGTTTTTTAATTATAAAAAATACTTTTCCACCGTGCTCATGGCAATTGCAGGTGCGGACTGCAGGTTTCTCGCTGTGGACATTGGAGCGTTTGGCCGTGCAAATGATTCACGGACATTTAAGGAGTCTGACATGGGCCAAAGATTATACGAGAACAATTTTAATTTCCCCCAGCCACGACCTCTTCCCAACACCAAAGGCCCGGCCATGCCATTTGTTGTGGTTGGGGATGAGGCTTTTCAAATGAGTGGCAACCTACTTAAACCGTACTCCAGTCAGGGGTTGGACCACACAAAAAGTATTTTTAATTATAGACTGTCCAGGGCCAGAAGAACTGTGGAGTGCGCCTTTGGAATCGTTGTCTCCAAATGGCGTATCTTAGGATCCGCTATAAATTTGAAAATTGAGACAGTGGATGAGGTGGTGAAGGCTTGTGTGGTTCTCCACAATTATATTATTGATAAAGAGAGTCAACGTGGAACTCGATGAACCCATACCAAATCCATTGCCTGATTATCAAGATCATCCTCTGTGGACAACTGTGGACATTGCTCATATGAGGGACCGATTTGCTGCATACTTTGTTTCAGATGTTGGGCGTGTTTCATGGCAAGATCAAATGGTTTAATTCTTCTTGGTATTATGATACAATAAAAACACTGTCATGTAAACACTGTGGAGTCCATGACATTTTACCACCCTATGTAATGTTATTTAAATGTTGTTAATGTCCCCTGAATTTCTAATGCGTTGTGTTTTGAAATAAAGTTCTTGTGCCTTTCCGTTTTAACAAAACAAATCTCTCATATGTTTTTCCATAGTAAACAAAATTTAAAATCCAATGTTCTAGAAACTAATGTGTGTCCCACAAAATTTATGTGAGCACCAGTACCCAAATTGACTGTGACAAAACAAAAAATTTTTTCAGCCGTGTGTTCCATAGTTTTGACATATAACTTGATCGGCTCCCACCTTGTCAACCATTTTTAATCTTGCAGACTATTTGCATATGGAACCTGGCTTGACAAGGAGGGAGACGATCATGTTTGCAAAACTCTACAGAGTTAACACTATTGGACTCAGGATGCTAGAATACGTCCAGAGTCAAATAGTGGCGACACTGTGAACATTGCTACCACCTCACCTGACCAATATTCTTAAGGTACCGTAATAAAACGATTAGCCAACGATCCCGACCAGTGATACGACCGGACCGTAATCGTTGTTAGTCGTCGCGTGGTTGCTGGAGAGCTGTCACACAGACAGCTCTCCAGCGACCCAAAAATAGCAAGTCCCCGTGTAATCTGGGTAACCATTGTGTTATGAAGCGCATGGCCGCACTCACGATGTTTTCCCTGTTTACCATTGTAAATGTAAAAAAAAAAAAATACCCTTACATTCCGGTGTGTGACACGTCCATCGCCGTCAGCTTTCCGTACTGTGCCAGCCCTAAAGCACAGCACAGCGTTTATTATTAAGTCAACGGTGTGCTCTGCTTTACGGCCGGGAATGACAGTCACTGCGGGAAGATGACGGCGAGGGACGTGGTTGACACCGTAATTTGTTTTTTTTGGGTATTGTTCACTTTTTTGATTGTTTAAAACACTGCGCTAGTAACACAATATTCCCTTGTTTACAGCAAAGACCGCTGGATCGGTGTCAAACACGCCGATCCAACAATGACAGCGTGTGATCACTTACCCAAAAAAATTCCTAATCATTCGCTGAGACCTACAATCTCCCAGCAGGGGCCTGATCGTTGGACGATTTCAGAAAAGATAACGTTGGTAACTGACAAAAACCAACTATATCGTTAATGAAATCGTTGTGTGATGGTACATTTTAAAATTGATATATTGAGCAATGCTCTTTGTGTTTGTAACATCTCATAGTACAATGAGCAACAGCCCTATAAAAAATGAAAAAAAATATTGATAAAATAGTGTCAGACATTGCACATCAGGTGTTACAAACACAAGATTTGTTTACACGGCGCACGGTGTGATTTGGTGCAAACTTTATTATAGACAAAGAAAAACTCAGTATTTTTGAACAAATTAACAAATTTATTTGGGACACAAAAATAAAAAATGGGTAAATGTTATGGGGTATCAATGTCTGCGATTAAGGGGGATTGATATCCTCCACTTTTGGTGTGTGTTGAGGAGACCGAGGAGGAGGACGAGGGGGAGGAACCAGCATACTCTATTACACTAGACGGGATGCCGACATCAATCCAGCCAGTAGACGGTGGCGAGACTGCCAACGCAGGAGGTGAGGCAGGAGGAGGGACGACCAGTGTCCTAGGCTGGCTACTCCTGCTCCGGGTAGACCCAGGCTGAGTACTGGGTGTGCTCCGTGTAGACCCAGGCTGGGTACTGGGTGTGCTCCGGGTAGACCCAGGCTGGGTACTGGGTGTGCTCCGGGTAGACCCAGGCTGGGTACTTTGGGTGCTTGTTTTGGGAGCAGCCATAGCCGAGGTTGTAGTGCTGGTCTTCTTCTTTTTTTTCCTCCTCTCTCCCTCTGGGTGTGGGTCGGCTTCCCGTCTGTGTGCCCTTGAAGGCCTGGCAGGAGCAGAAGTTTGGGGCTCTGTTCTGTGGTGGCGGTGGCGGCGGCGGTGGCCCTCGGCACGCGGAGCTCTGTGGTGGTGTTCTGCAGCAGGAGTCGGAGCCATGGTAGCCAGCAATGGTACTGCGGGCATTGTAGTCGCTGACTGCATGACCCGAGCCTGCTGCAGAGCAGTGACGTATGCGTTGTTGCAGGCCTGCATCACCGAAATCTGGAGTTCCGGCGTAAGATGTTCCGCCATGCCCTTCTCAATGGCACTAAAAAAATGTTTAGCCGGCCTCGAGAGCTCCGATTCCATTGATTCAAGACGCCGGTCGATATTGGCCAGAGATGTGTCCATTCTATCACCCAGCGACTTGAAGCAATTCTGGAATACGGTGCTCAAATGTAAAAACTCGGGCAGGACCGCCCTGTCCGAGGCCCGCTGACGCTGTCGGGAAGACCCGAAGGAAGGAGCGACAGAGGCCTCGGCCAGGGGAACATCTGATGGACCGACTGCCGGTTCGCCAGATTGTGGTGGTGCAGACCTGCTCTCGCTGTGGGATGGCTGCGACGGTTCAGATGGCGATTCACGAAGGACCGCTCCAGAGGGTCGGACAGACTCGCGGGTGCTGCTGTGTGTTCTGTGAAAACATAAGGAAACCATTAGTATACACAATATAACATCTTACATTCGTCACCACCTGTGTAAAACTAAACATTGCATCACACACTATTACTGTTAAGGGTTTGTTCAGTCAGTCGTAACGGTTTGCTGATTGAACCGGCCAGCTGCCTGACATGGCTGATGCGACCAATCAGCGCGGGTGACAGGACTGATTAAAATGCCCGCTCCTTACTCCACGCAGTGAAGGCCCGTCGCCCGCATACTCCCCTGTCATTAATTAACTTTACCGGCGGTATCCATTGCAGCCGTTAATGTTAACCAATTTTTAATATTGACACTGCATATGCCGCATCAATATTAAAAATAGAATACATTCATTTATTTCAAAATAGTCACCCATGTTTGCCGTTTGTAACGCCCGACAATTACGCTTATCGTCGGAACTGCCATGACGTCACGGTCATGTGACCGAGACGTCATCACAGGTCCTGCGAGCTGAGCAACCATGGGAACATAACCTGCCTTGGAGTAGAAGGTATGCCGTGTCTATTATATTTTTCCTTTTTTTTGAAAAAAATCTGGGATACACCTGGATGGGCAATATACTACTCCACTATGAAATATTGCCCGGGCATGGCCAATCTACTATCTTTCTGTGTTCTGTATACTTCATACTTCAGTAAAAAAAAAGAGGAAGTCCAGCTCACCATAGTAGTAATCCCAGAAGGCTCGGAGCACGGAGACGCTGTGTCAAGCGTGAGAAGACCAGAAATGAAGAAAAAATTCGAGCTCTACGAGGCGTGAAAAGTAAAAACTAAATACTTTATTCACTTCAATCAGAAGCAGAGGATGAAACATCAGCACAATACAATAAAAACACTATCTACGCGTTTCAGGTGATAGGGCACCTTTAATCATGATGTCTGAAGTGTTCCCTGTCACCTGAAACGCGTAGATAGTGTTTTTATTGTATTGTTCTGATGTTTCATCCTCTGCTTCTGATTGAAGTGAATAAAAGTATTTAGTTTTTACTTTTCACGCCTCGGTGAGCTTGAATTTTTTTCTTCATTTCTATACTTCGTACTTGCCAAAAAATAAATGGCTGGACACTAAACTATGTGGCTGGAATATAGTACGTGAATATGCATGTTTTCAAAAGTAGGTGTGTGCATAGGTACTATACTTACTCTCTGCTTTCAAGGACCGGTCGCAGGAACTGCAAAATACGATTATATTTGTAGATAGAGGTCCTTGAAGCTGCAGCACCACTACGGATCTGTCCCTCCTTTTTCAGGCCCCTCTTGAAACGGTCCTTCATGGAGCGCCATCTGGTCTTCAATTGTTTAACTGTGTATAAATAAAAAAAAAAAAATTAGTTTGAGAGAAAATATTGAAATTGATAATGCAACCGTGTGCAATGCCAATAGAAGACATCACAGACGGTTGTGTATCCTGGCATGATGGGTCATAGCTAGTGTTGAGCGATACCTTCCGATATCGGAAAGTATCGGTATCGGATAGGATCGGCCGATATTCAAAAAATATCGGATATTGCCGATACCGATACCCGATCCCAATGCAAGTCAATGGGACCAAAATATCGGAATTAAAATAAACCCTTTCTTTCCTTGTAGGTTCATTCTACATGAAGGAAAACAACTAAGAATAATGCAGGATGTATTTGGGGAGGTGGCGGAGACATTAAAGTCATAGAGGTTTAGCCCAATCAAATAGAATAGCATGTTTTTTTTTTTTTTTAAAGACGTTCGGAGTGACAAAGATATTGACTATGTAAATTTTTTTTTTATTTTGTCAGATATTGATGTTTCACTATTCCACGCCCTTCCCCTTCTTTTTTTTTTACTTTTCCCACACTTTCATCTTCATCATCATCAGCATCTTTGACATCAACTTCTTCTTCACCTTATTCATGTTCTTCTTCATCCTTTACCTTTTTTTTTTTTGATTACATTCTTCATATTCATTTTATTCAACTATTATTATTCTTCCTATTCTACATATTCATTTTATTCAACTGTTATTATTCTTCCTATTCTACTTCTTCATCATATTCTCATTTGTGACAGGCATTCCCGTAGTTGTTATCTATAAAAGTTGGAAGATTACACCTTCCGTTCTGCCAGTCACAAAAGTTACATTTGTCCGCGTTCAGTTTGGCCTGCAGCATCAGGCTTTATCCAGGGGCACCACGAGGAGGAACGGACTCAGCCCCATACACTGCTTAGTCTTCTTCTGCATATAATTTAGATAATATCTTTTGCTCTGATATTAAGTGTTATGCTTAATGTTCTTCTGCTCTTTGTTCTGCAGCCTCTTGTTCTTCTGCTTCACGGTCTTCCATGTCGTCGTCTCCAGGGTCGTCGTCTCCAGTGTCGTCGTCTCCGCCGTCGTCGTCTCCGCCGTCGTCGTCTCTGTCGTCGTCGTCTCCGCCGTCGTCGTCTCCGCCGTCGTCGTCTCCGCCGTCGTCGTCATCGGGGTGGTCTTCTGGGTCGTCGACGTTAGGGTCTTCAACTTGGAAATGTAGCAGAAGGTACAAGAAGGCTGAGAAAATGCCAAGAACCAGCTTATGGAACTGGAACTCGGATGGCTACCCGAAGGTTCAAGAGCCTATGGAACTACCGAGGACCAGCTGACGTTACTGGAACCCGGTTACTAAGCAGGAGGTACCCGTGCTAAAAAGCACTACCAAGGACCGCCTGACGTTGGCGGAACTCGGATACCCAGAAGGAGGCACCTAAGCCAAAAGCTCTGCCCGGAACCAGCTGACGGTACTGGAACCAGGATGGGGAGCAGAAGGTACAAGAGCAAAAGACACTGCCGAGAACCAGCTGACGGTACTGGAACCCGGATGGGTAGCCGAAGGTCCAAGAGCCAATGGAACTACCGAGGACCAGCTGAGGTTACTGGAACCCGGTTACTAAGCAGGAGGTACCCGTGCCTGAAAGCACTACCAAGGACCACCTGACGTTGGTGGAACTTGGATACCCAGAAGGAGGCACCTAAGCCAAAGGCTCTGCCCGGAACCAGCTGACGGTACTGGAACCAGGATGGGGAGCAGAAGGTACAAGAGCAAAAGACACTGCCGAGAACCAGCTGACGGTGCTGGAACCAGGTGGTGGACCCGAAGGCCCACAGGAGAGGAGAGAACAGCTAGGCCGCGAGGCAGCCGCAGTTACCGAACCCCAACAGTTCTACAGGGGGAGCTGGGCCTACTGGCACTACAGAACCAGCCTTGACTACCAATTCATGCAGCCCACATAGGAAGCTCCTAAACTGGAGGCATCCTGGAGTTGGCTAACCCGACCGCAACACGACGGGGCAAGCATAGGCGTCTCAGCGAGCTTGACACAACCCGGAAACAGCTGACGGTGCTGAAACCAGGCTTGGCACGAGGGAGTACCTGTGACAAAAACACTGCCGAGAACCAGCTGGCGGTGCTGGAACCCGGATGCGTTGCCCCAGTGTGCAAGAGCCAATGGCACGACCGAGGACCAGCTGACGGTGCTGGAACCCGGTTACTAAGCTGTAGGTGCCCGCGCTTAAAAGCACTACCAAGGACCGCCTGGCGTTGGCGGAACTCGGATACCCAGGAGGAGGCACCTAAGCCAAAGGCTCGGCCCGGAACCAGCTGACGGTGCTGGAACCAGGTGGTGGACCCGAAGGCCCACAGGAGAGGAGAGAACAGCTAGGCCGCGAGGCAGCCGCAGTTACCAAACCCCAACAGTCCTACAGGGGGAGCTGGGCCTACTGGCACTACAGAACCAGCCTTGACTACCAATTCATGCAGCCCACATAGGAAGCTCCTAAACTGGAGGCACCCTGGAGTTGGCTAACCCGACCGCAACACGACGGGGCAAGCATAGGCGTCTCAGCGAGCTTGACACAACCCGGAAACAGCTGACGGTGCTGAAACCAGGCTTGGCACGAGGGAGTACCTGTGACAAAAACACTGCCGAGAACCAGCTGGCGGTGCTGGAACCCGGATGCGTTGCCCCAGTGTGCAAGAGCCAATGGCACGACCGAGGACCAGCTGACGGTGCTGGAACCCGGTTACTAAGCTGTAGGTGCCCGCGCTTAAAAGCACTACCAAGGACCGCCTGGCGTTGGCGGAACTCGGATACCCAGGAGGAGGCACCTAAGCCAAAGGCTCGGCCCGGAACCAGCTGACGGTGCTGGAACCAGGTGGTGGACCCGAAGGCCCACAGGAGAGGAGAGAACAGCTAGGCCGCGAGGCAGCCGCAGTTACCGAACCCCAACAGTCCTACAGGGGGAGCTGGGCCTACTGGCACTACAGAACCAGCCTTGACTACAAATTCATGCAGCCCACATAGGAAGCTCCTAAACTGGAGGCACCCTGGAGTTGGCTAACTCGACCGCAACACGACGGGGCAACGCATAGGTGTCTCAGTGAGTTTGACAGTACCCGGAAACAGCTGACGGTGCTGGAACCAGGCTGGGCACGAGGGAGTACCCGTGACAAAAACACTGCCGAGAACCAGCTGGCGGTGCTGGAACCCAGATGCGTTGCCTATTAAAGATTGTCTTCCTAGAGCCACAACTAGCGGTGTAAGCAGGGGGAGCAGAGTGTAGGCCGAAGCCTGCACTGGAGGCAGCTTTGTGTCTGCGTTGCGTTTGCAGGACACTTTGCCGGCTACACAGTGGGGGAACAGCTGGCGTTGCTGAACCCCACTAACACAATGGCGAGTGTTTTTCTCTGTGCAGCTAGCACTTGCGGGCAAAAACTAGCGATGTTAGAGCCCGTGGTGAAGCAGGAGGAGTAGGAGAGGAGCAGAGTGTAGGCCGAAGCCTAGTTGAACCAATTTCAAAGGAAACCTTTAACCCCCCCTCAGGTGTTACAAAGTACAAGAGACACACCTTGTGCAGTATTAATGCTGCACAAGTGAAAGGTTGCTCTATTAATTTGTCTACTTGCACATGCTGAATGAAAGACGTACACAATTTAGCCCATTCTACAGTCAAACTGTAGTGGATGCGTGACTTGGCTTTTTAAGGAGACGCAGCACAGGTGTCCCAAATAACGCCTTGGTGCTTGGCGCAGCTTCCTGAGCGCTGTTATTTGCTGTACAGGAGTCTGCGCTCTTGTGTTATCCCTTGGCAATGCCCTGTTAGCGCAGCCCGTCTTATGACCTCATTTCATGTTGGCCGGTGCGGTTAACGATGGCCATAAATCCCAGACCCACAGTGCCTTTTCATAAAGTCACACTGCGGTGCTGGGATTCGTGGCCTTGAGCAGTAAATATTTTCGCCGCTCACACACGTCCTTACACCTGCTTCAGACTGGGCGGCCTCTGCTGATCCCTTCTCGCATGCCGCGGCCATGAGGCTGCACAGTCTGAAGAAGGCGGAAGGAGATGAGTGACGACAGGCGAACATATGCACTGCTCGTGCCCATAAACCACACCCTCGCTGACAAAATAAATAAGAAACCGAGGGGCGTTGTTTGGAGCAGGGCGGACGCACAGGCGCAGCCAGCTAACCAATGATGTCAAAAAACGGGAAGCGCTACCAAGGCTGGTGCTGCGTATCATTAGAAATGAAAGTCACACCTCAGGGACAGTGGAATGGTCTCAATGAGACACATTTTGTACGTGTTGAGTTCCACGTGGGCAAGTAGAAAAAGTCAGCCACCTTGTACAAATGCAGCAGTACTGCTGTACAAGGTGGCTGTTATACATAGAAACACCTGGGGGTGGGGGGCAGGCTTCCTTCAATTTCAGTTCATGTGCCTGCGTGGCGTTTGCAGGTCACGTTGCCGGCTACACAGCAGGGGAACAGCTGGCGTTGCTGAATCCCACTAACACATTGGCTGGTGTTTTTCTCTGTGCAGCTAGCACTTCCGGGCCAAAACTAGCGGTGTTTGAGCCCAGGGGCAGCAGCAGGAGGAGAGGAGCAGAGTGTAGGCCGAAGCCTGCACTGGTGGCAGCTTTTGGTCGGTTGTGCCAGCGTGGCTTGTGCTGGACACGATGCCGGCTACACAGCAGGGGAACAGCTGGCGGTGCTGAACCCCACTAACACATTGGCTGGTGTTTTTCTCTGTGCAGCTAGCACTTCAGGGCAAAAACTAGCGGTGTTAGAGCCCAGGGTCAGCAGGAGGAGGAGAGGAGCAGAGTGTAGGCCGAAGCCTAGTTGAACCAATTTCAAAGGTAACCTTTAACCCCCCTCAGGTGTTGCAAGGTACAAGAGCCACACCTTGAACAGCATTAATGCTGCACAAGTCAAAGGTTGCTCTCTTAATTTTGCTCCTTGCACACGCTGAATAAAACACGTACACTATTTAGCCCATTATACTGTCAAACAGTAGTGGAGGCGTGACTTTTCTTTTTAAGAAGACGCAGCACAGGTGTCAAAATTTACACCTAGGTGCTGGGCGCAGATTCCTTAGCGTTGTTATTTGCAGTACAGGAGACTGCGCTCTTGTGTTATCCCTTGTCAATACCCTGTTAGTGCAGGCCGTCTTATGACCTCATTTCATGTTGCCCGGTGCGGTTAACGATGACCATAAATCCCAGAACCACAGTGCCTTTTCATAAAGTCACACTGCGGTGCTGGGATTCGTGGCCTTGTGCAGTAAATATGTTCGCCGCTCACACATGTCCTTACACCTGCTTCAGACTGGGCGGCCTCAGCTGATCCCTTATCGCCTGTCACGGCCATGAGGCCGCACAGTCTGAAGAAGGCGGAAGGAGGGGAGTGAAGACAGGCGAAGATATGCACTGCTCGTGCCCATCAATCACACCCTCGCAGTCATAATATATGAGACAACGAGGGGCATTGTGTCGGGCAGGGTGGACGCACAGGCACAGCCAGCCAACCAATGATGTCAGAAGACGGGCAGCGCTAACAATGGGGGTGATGCGTGTCATTAAAAAGGAAAGTCACACCTCAGGGACAGTGAATTGGTGTCAATGAGACACATTTACTACGTGTTTAATTAAACGTGGGCAAGGAGAAAAAGTCAGCCACCTTGTACAAATGCAGCAGTACTGCTGTACAAGGTGGCTATTATACATAGAAACACCTGGGGGTGGGGGGCAGGCTCCCTTCAATTTCAGTTCATGTGCCTGCGTGGCGTTTGCAGGTCACGTTGCCGGCTACACAGCAGGGGAACAGCTGTCGGTGCTGAACCCCACTAACACATTGGCTGGTGTTTTTCTCTGTGCAGCTAGCACTTCCGGGCAAAAACTGGCGGTGTTTGAGCCCAGGGTCAGCAGGAGGAGAAGAGGAGCAGAGTGTAGGCCGAAGCCTGCACTGGTGGCAGCTTTTGGTCAGTTGTGCCAGCGTGGCTTGTGCTGGACACGATGCTGGCTACACAGCAGGGGAACAGCTGGCGGTGCTGAACCCCACTAACACATTGGCTGGTGTTTTTCTCTGTGCAGCTAGCACTTCCGGGCAAAAACTAGCGGTGTTTGAGCCCAGGGACAGCAGGAGGAGGAGAGGAGCAGAGTGTAGGCCGAAGCCTAGTTGAACCAATTTCAAAAGTTACCTTTAACCCCCCCTCAGGTGTTGCAAGGTAGAAGAGCCACACCTTGTGCAGCATTAATGCTGCACAAGTAAAAGGTTGCTCTATTAATTTTGCTCCTTGCACACGCTGAATAAAACACGTACACTATTTAGCCCATTATACTGTCAAACAGTAGTGGAGGCGTGACTTGTCTTTTTAAGGAGACGCAGCACAGGTGTCAAAATTTACACCTAGGTGCAGGGCGCAGATTCCTGAGCGTTGTTATTTGCTGTACAGGAGTCTGCACTCTTGTTATCCCTTGGCCATGCGCTGTGAGCACTGCCTGTCTTCTGACCTCATTTCATGTTGGCCGGTGCAGTTAGCGATGGCCATGAAACCCAGACCCGCAGTGTCTTTTGTTTAAGTCACACTATGGGCCTGGGATTCGTGACCTTGCGCAGTAAATTTTTTCGCCTGTCACTCATGTCCTTACACCTGTATCAGACTGGGCGGCCACAGCTGATCCCTTCTCGCATGCTGCGGCCATGAGGCCGCACAGTCTGAAGAAGGCGGAAGGAGATGAGTTAAGACAGGTGAAGATATGCACTGCTCGTACCCATCAATCACACCCTCGCAGTCAAAATAAGTAAGACAACGAGGAGCATTGTTTAAGGCAGGGCGGACGCACAGGCGCAGCCAGCTAACCAATGATGTCAGAAGACAGGAAGCGCTACCAAGGGTGGTGCTGCGTATCATTAGAAAGGAAAGTCAAACCTCAGGGACAGTGGAATGGTCTCAATGAGACACATTTTGTACGTGTTGAGTTCCACGTGGGCAAGTAGAAAAAGTCAGCCACCATGTACAAATGCAGCATTACTGCTGTACAAGGTGGCTGTTATACATAGAAACACCTGGGGGTGGGGGGCAGGCTCCCTTCAATTTCAGTTCATGTGCCTGCATGGCGTTTGCAGGTCACGTTGCCGGCTACACAGCAGGGGAACAGCTGGCGTTGCTGAACCCCACTAACACATTGGCTGGTGTTGTTCTCTGTGCAGCTAGCACTTCCGGGCAAAAACTAGCGGTGTTTGAGCCCAGGGGCAGCAGGAGGAGGAGAGGAGCAGAGTGTAGGCCGAGGCCTGCACTGGTGGCAGCTTTTGGTCTGTTGTGCCAGCGTGGCTTGTGCTGGACACGATGCCGGCTACACAGCAGGGGAACAGCTGGCGGTGCTGAACCCCACTAACACATTGGCTGGTGTTTTTCTCTGTGCAGCTAGCACTTCCGGGCAAAAACTAGCGGTGTTTGAGCCCAGGGGCAGCAGGAGGAGGAGAGGAGCAGAGTGTAGGCCGAGGCCTGCATTGGTGGCAGCTTTTGGTCTGTTGTGCCAGCGTGGCTTGTGCTGGACACGATGCCGGCTACACAGCAGGGGAACAGCTGGCGGTGCTGAACCCCACTAACACATTGGCTGGTGTTTTTCTCTGTGCAGCTAGCACTTCCGGGCAAAAACTAGCGGTGTTTGAGCCCAGGGGCAGCAGGAGGAGGAGAGGAGCAGAGTGTAGGCCGAAGCCTAGTTGAACCAATTTCAAAAGTTACCTTTAACCTCCCCTCAGGTGTAGCAAGGTACTAGAGCCACACCTTGTGCAGCATTAATCCTGCACAAGTAAAAGGTTGCTCTATTAATTTTGCTCCTTGCACACGCTGAATAAAACACGTACACTATTTAGCCCATTATACTGTCAAACAGTAGTGGAGGCGTGACTTGTCTTTTAAGTAAACGCAGCACAGGTGTCCAAAATAACACCTTGGTGCATGGGCGCAGCTTCCTGAGCGTTGTTATTTGCTGTACAGGAGACTGCGCTATTGTTATCACTTGGCCATGCGCTGTGAGCGCTTCCTGTCTTCTGACCTCATTTCATGTCGGCCGTTGCGGTTAGCGATGGACATGAATCCCAGACCCACAGTGTGTTTTCAAAAAATCACACTGCGTGGCTTGGATTCATGGCCTTGTGCAGTAAATATGTTTGCCGCTCACACATGTCCTTACACCTGCTTCAGACTGGGCGGCCTCATCTGATCCCTTATCGCATGCCGCGGCCATGAGGCCACCCAGTCTGAAGAAGGTGGAAGGAGATGTGTGAACACAGGCAAAAATATGCACTGCACATGCCCATCAATCACACCCTCGCTGTCCAAAAAAATAAGACACCGAGGGGCGTTGTTTCGAGCAGGGCAGACGCACAGGCGCAGATAGCTAACCAATGATGTCAAAAGACGGGAAGCGTTACCAAGGGTGGTGCTGCGTATCATTAGAAAGGAAAGTCACACCTCAGGGACAGTGGAATGGTCTCAATGAGACACATTTAGTACGTGTTTAATTCAACGTGGGCAAGGAGAAAAAGTCAGCCACCTTGTACAAATGCAGCAGTACTGCTGTACAAGGTGGCTGTTATACATAGAAACACCTGGGGGGGTGGGGCCTGGTTCCCCTTAATTTCAGTTCAGGTGCCTGCATGGCGTTTGCAGGACACGTTGCCAGTTACACAGCAGGGGAACAGCTGGCGGTGCTGAACCCCACTGACACATTGACTGGTGTTTTTCTCTGTGCAGCTAGCACGTCCGGGCAAAAACTGGCGGTGTTAGAGCCCAGGGTCAGCAGGAGGGGGAGAGGAGCAAAGTGTAGGCCGAGGCCTGCACTGGTGGCAGCTTTTGGTCTGTTGTGCCAGCGTGGCTTGTGCTGGACACAATGCCGGCTACACAGCAGGGGAACAGCTGGCGGTGCTGAACCCCACTAACACATTGGCTGGTGTTATTCTCTGTGCAGCTAGTACTTCAGGGCAAAAACTAGCGGTGTTAGAGCCCAGGGTCAGCAGGAGGAGGAGAGGAGCAGAGTGTAGGCCGAAGCCTAGTTGAACCAATTTCAAAAGTTACCTTTAACCCCCCCTCAGGTGTTGCAAGGTACAAGAGCCACACCTTGTGCAGCATTAATGCTGCACAAGTCAATGGTTGCTCTATTAATCTTGCTCCTTGCACACGCTGAATAAAACACGTACACTATTTAGCCCATTATACTGTCAAACAGTAGTGGAGGCGTGACTTGTCTTTTTAAGGAGACGCAGCACAGGTGTCAAAATTTACACCTAGGTGCTGGGCGCTGATTCCTGAGCGTTGTTATTTGCTGTACAGGAGTCTGCGCTATTTTGATCCCTTGGCCATGCGCTGTGAGCGCTGCCTGTCTTCTGACCTCATTTCATGTTGGCCGGTGCGGTTAGCAATGGCCATGAATCCCAGGCCCGCAGTGGGTTTTCAAAAAATCACACTGCATGGCTGGGATTCGTGGCCTTGTGCAGTAAATATGTTTGCCGCTCACACATGTCCTTACACCTGCTTCAGACTGGGCGGCCTCAGCTGATCCCTTATTGCCTACCACGGCCATGAGGCCGCACAGTCTGAAGAAGGCGGAAGGAGATGAGTTAAGACAGTCGAACATATGCACTGCACATGCCCATCAATCACACCCTCGCAGCCAAAATATATGAGACAACGAGGGGGGTTGTGTCGGGCATGGCGGACGCACAGGCACAGGCACAGGCAGCCAACCAATGATGTCAGAAGACGGGCAGCGCAACCAAGGGGGGTGGTGAGTGTCATTAAAAAGGAAAGTCACACCTCAGGGACATTGTAATGGTCTGTAATGAGACACATATTTTACGTGTTTAATTCAACGTGAGCAATGAGAAAAAATCAGCCACCTTGTACAAATGCAGCAGTACTGCTGTACTAGGTGGCTGTTATACATAGAATGACCTGGGGGGGTGGGGCCAGGTTCCCTTTAATTTCAGTTCAGGTGACTGCATGGCGTTTGCAGGACACGTTGCCAGCTACACAGCAGGGGAACAGCAGGCGTTGCTGAACACCACTAACACATTGGCGGGTGGTTTTCTCTTTGCAGCTAGCACTTCCAGGCTACAACTGGCGGTGTTATAGCCCAGGGTCAGCAGGAGGAGGAGAGGAGCAGAGTGTAGGCCGAAGCCTGCACTGGTGGCAGCTTTTGGTCTGTAGTGCCAGCGTGGCTTGTTCTGGACACGATGCCGGCTACACAGCAGGGGAACAGCTGGCGCTGCTGAACCCAACTAACACATTGGCGGGTGTTTTTCTCTGTGCAGCTAGCACTTCCAGGCTACAACTGGCGGTGTTATAGCCCAGGGTCAGCAGGAGGAGGAGAGGAGCAGAGTGTAGGCCGAAGCCTGCACTGGTGGCAGCTTTTTGTCTGTAGTGCCAGCGTGGCTTGTGCTGGACACGATGCCAGCTACACAGCAGGGGAACAGCTCGTGGTGCTGAACCCCACTGACACAATGGTGGGTGTTTTTCTCTGTGCAGCCAGCACTTCCGGGCCCCAACTGGCGTAGTTAGAGCCCAGGGTCTGCAGGAGGAGCAGAGTGTAGGCGGAAGACTACTTGAACCAATTTCAAAGGTAACCTTTAACCCACCCTCAGGTGTTACAATGTTGAAGAGCCACACTTATGTGCAGCAGTAAAGCTCCACAAGTTAAAGGTTGCTCTTTAAGTTTTGCTCATTGCACACGCAGAATGAAAGACGTACACAATTTAGCCCATTCAACAGTAGTTCAGTTCTGTATTGGAGGCGTGACTTGTCTTTTTAAGGAGACGCAGCACAGAAGCACATAAATAACGCCTTGGTGCTGGGCGCAGCCTCCTGAGCGTTGTTATTTGCTGTACAGGAGTCTGCGCTATTGTGATCCCTTGGCCATGCGCTGTGAGCGCTGCCTGTCTTCTGACCTCATTTCATGTTGGCCGGTGCGGTTAGCATTGGCCATGAATCCCAGGCCCGCAGTGGGTTTTCAAAAAATCACACTGCGTGGCTGGGATTCGTGGCCTTGTGCAGTAAATATGTTTGCCGCTCACACATATCCTTACACCTGCTTCAGACTGGGCGGCCTCAGCTGATCCCTTATCGCCTACCACGGCCATGAGGCCGCACAGTCTGAAGAAGGCGGAAGGAGATGAGTTAAGACAGGCGAACATATGCACTGCACATGCCCATCAATCACACCCTCGCAGCCAAAATATATGAGACAACGAGGGGGGTTGTGTCGGGCAGGGCGGACGCCCAGGCACAGGCAGCCAACCAATGATGTCAGAAGACGGGCAGCGCTACCAAGGGGGGTGGTGCGTGTCATTAGAAAGGAAAGTCACACCTCAGGGACAGTGGAATGGTCTCAATGAGACACATTTTGTACGTGTTGAGTTCCACGTGGGCAAGTAGAAAAAGTCAGCCACCTTGTACAAATGCAGCATTACTGCTGTACAAGGTAGCTGTTATACATAGAAACACCTTGGGGTGGGTGGCAGGGTCCCTTTAATTTCAGTTCATGTGCCTGCGTGGCGTTTGCAGGTCACGTTGCCGGCTACACAGCAGGGGAACAGCTGGCGGTGCTGAACCCCACTAACACATTGGCTGGTGTTTTTCTCTGTGCAGCTAGCACTTCCGGGCCAAAACTAGCGGTGTTTGAGCCCAGGGGCAGCAGCAGGAGGAGAGGAGCAGAGTGTAGGCCGAAGCCTGCACTGGTGGCAGCTTTTGTTCTGTTGTGCCAGCGTGGCTTGTGCTGGACACGTTGCCGACTACACAGCAGGGGAACCCCACTGACACATCAGCTAGTGTTTTTTCTGTGTAGACAACACTTCCAGGTGGCAACTGACAGTGTTGAAACCCAGGGAATCAAAGAGGAGCAGAGTGTAGGCCGAAGCCTGCAGTGGAGCAAGTTGAAAGGGAACCTTTAAACCCCCCCCCCCCCCCCAGGCATTTGTTGCTGAAAGAGCCATCTTGTACAGCAGTAATACTGCACATGGAAAATGGTGGCTCCGAAAATTATGCTCCTTGCAAACGCTGAAGTACACACTCATATAATGTGTCCCCTCACACCGTCAAACCGTCCCGGAAGTGGGACTTTCCTTTGTAATATGACACAGCACAGCCGTCATTCCAACCCCCTTGGTGCCGTGCGCCACCTCCTCAACGTTGTTTGGTTCTGTCACGGAGCCCGCGCTGTTATGTTATCCTTTGGCCATGCACAGTTAGCGGTGCCTGTCTTCTGACATCATTTAGGTGTCAGGCTGGCAGTGCCTGTGCGTCCAAGCTGCCCGAGATCCAACCTCGCAGTGTCATCTAATGTAATCCCACTGCGGGCCAGGGATCCATGGGCATGCGCAGTGCATATCATCGCCTCTCACTCACCTCCTTCCTGCTTCTTCAGACTGTGCGGCGTCACGGCCGTGGCATGCTATTAGGGATAAGCTGACGCCGCCTAGTCTGAAGAAGCGTGAAGAAGGGGAGTGAGAGGCTAGTATATGCACTGCGCATGGCCATGGATACCAGGCCCACTGTGGGATCACATTAGACGACACTGCGAGGTGGGATTTCGGGCAGCGTGGACGCACAGGCGCAGCCAGGACGACAACAAATGATGTCAGAGGACGGGCAGCGCAAACTGTGCATGGCCAAGGGATAACATAACAGCGCAGGGTCCATGATGGAATCAAACAGCGCTAAGGAGGCAGCGCACGGTGCCAAGGGGGTAGCAATGACGGCTGTGCTGCGTCACATTACAAAGGAAAGTCCCACCTCCGGGACGGTTGGACGGTGTGAGGGGACACATTACATGAGTGTGTAGTTCAGCGTTTGCAAGGAGCATAATTTCAAGAGCGACCTTTTCCTTGTGCAGTATTAGTGCTGCACAAGGTGGCTCTTTCAGTAACAAACGACTAGGGGGGGGGGACAGGTCCCCTTACATTTTAGTTGTGCCAGCGTGGCGGTCGCATGACACGTTGCCGGATACACAGCTGGGGATCAGCTGACGTTACTGAACCCCAATAACAGAGGAGCGACTGTTGACTGTGCACACAGCACTTCCAGGCACCAACTGGCGGTGTTAGAGCCCAGGGACAGCAGGAGGAGCAGATTGGAGGTATTGCCGCACACACAGCTGGTGATCAGCTGACGTTACTGAACCCCAATAACAGAGGAGCGACTGTTGACTGTGCACACAGCACTTCCAGGCACCAACTGGCGGTGTTAGAGCCCAGGGACAGCAGGAGGAGCAGATTGGAGATATTGCCGCACACACAGCTGGGGATCAGCTGACGTTACTGAACCCCAATAACAGAGGAGCGACTGTTGACTGTGCAGACAGCATTTCCAGGCACCAACTGGCGGTGTTAGAGCCCAGGGACAGCAGGAGGAGCAGATTGGAGGTATTGCCGCACACACAGCTGGGGATCAGCTGACGTTACTGAACCCCCATATCAGAGGAGCGACTGTTGACTGTGCAGACAGCACTTCCAGGCACCAACTGGCGGTGTTAGAGCCCAGGGACAGCAGGAGGAGCAGAGGAACAGAGTGTAGGCCGAAGCCTGATTGGAGCAAGTTGAAAGGGAACCTTTAACCCCCCCCCCCAAGACGTTTGTAGCTGAAAGAGCCATCTTGTGCAGCACTAAGGATGCAAAAGGAAAAGGTTGCTCTTTTAATTATGCTCCTTGCAAACACAGAAGTAAACACTAAAAATGTGTCCCCTTATACCGTAAAACCGTCACGGAGGTGCGAATTTCCTTCGTAATGGGACACAGCACAACTGTCATTCCTATCCCCTTGGTGCCGTGCGCTGCCTCCTCAGCGTTGTTTTAAGCTGTCTCGGAGCCTGCGCTGTTCTGTTATCCCTTGGCCATGCCCAATTAGCGCTGCCTGTCTTCTGACATAATTTGGTGTCAGGCTGTCAGTGCCTGTGCGTCCACGCTGCTCCAGATCCCACCTCGCAGTGTCGTCTAACGTAATCCCACTGCGGGCCTTGGATCCATGGGCATGCACAGTGCATATCCTCGACTCTCACTCCCCTCCTTCCCTCTTCTTCAGACTGTGCGGTGTCACGGCCGTGGCATGCTATTAAGGATCAGCTGACGGCGCACAGTCTAAAGAAGGCGGAGGGAGATGAGCGAGAGCCCGAGGGGAAGATATGCACTGCGCATGCCCATGGATCCCAGGCCCGCAGTGTGATTCAATCAGAAGACACTGCGAGGCGGGATCTCGGGCAGCGCGGCCGCACAGGCACAGCCAGCCTGACACCAAATTATGTCAGAAGACAGGCAGCGCAAATAGGGCATGGCCAAGGGATAACAGAACAGCGCAGGCTCCGTGACAGCTTAAAACAACGCTGAGGAGGCAGCGCATGGCACCAAGGGGGTAGGAATGATGGCTGTGCTGCGTCACATTACGAAGGAAAGTCCCAGCTCCGGGACGGTATAACGGTATCAGTGAACACATTTTATAAGTGTTAAGTTCTGCGTGTGCAAGGAGCTAAACTAAAAGAGCTACCTTTTCCTTGTGCAGCATTACTGCTGCACAAGATAGCTCTTTCAGTAACAAACGACGGGGGGGGGGACAGGTTCCCTTACATTTAGGTTGTTGTGCCAGCGTGGCGGTCGCAGGACACATTGCTGGCTACACAGCTGGGGATCAGCTGACGTTACTGAAACCCAATAACACTGGGTCGTATGTTTAGACTGTGCAGCCTGCACTTCTGAGCCGCAACTGGCGGTGTTGGAGCCCAGGAATAGCAGTTCAGGTGGTAGAAAGATGAACACAGCAGGAGACCTGGATGACACCCAATTACTTAATCAGGCAGAGGAGTGGCAAATTCCTGCGAGATCCAGGCCTGGTTCATTTTCAGGAAAGTAAGCCGGTCAACGTTATCGGAGGATAGTCGCATGCGACGGTCTGTTAGTACACCACCTGCGGCACTAAAGACACGTTCCGATAAGACACTAGCCGCAGGGCAAGCCAGCACCTCCAATGCATACTGGCTTAGCTCTGGCCATGTATCCAGCTTAGAGACCCAAAACTTGAACGGGGAAGAGCCGTCTGGGAGTACAGTAAGAGGGCAAGCCATGTAGTCTGTCACCATCTGACGGAACCGTTGCCTCCTGCTGACTGGAGCCGCCGGTGATGGTGTAGACATTTGGGGTGGGCACACAAAAGTGTGCCAGAGTTGTGCCATACTGGGCTTGCCTTGGGCAGAGGCACTGCTTCTGCTCCCTCTTTGGGCAGAGCCTCCCCCACTGCCTCGACGCACTGAGCTGCTTTGTAAAGCACTAGCAGCACTCCTCTCAGTTGGACTGGAGAAGATGATGGAATTCACCAGTGTGTCGTGGTACTCCCGCAATTTACGCTCCCGGCTCAACGCTGGGATGAGGTTTTGGACGTTGTCCCGGGAGCGAGGATCGAGGAGGGTGAACACCCAATAATCAGGCATGTTGAGAATGTGGTCGATGTGGCGGTCGTTTCTCAGGCACTGCAGCATGAAATCCACCATGTGCTGCAGACTGCCAACTGGCCCAGAAACGCTGTCCCCTGCTTGAGACATGATCTCTGCCCACTCGTCATCACCCCACCCTCGCTGTACACACTGACCACTGGACAATTGTGTCGCTCCCTCCTCTGGACGGAGCTCTTCCTCCTCCATTGACTCCTCCTCATCCTCCTCACAAAGTGGCCCCTGCGTACCCCTTTGTGAGGAACCACGTGGCGCTGACTCTCCAGAAGCTGATGGAAAAGGTGACTCCTCATCCTCCACCTCTTCCACAACATCATCCCTTAACCCTTGCAAAGTTTGCTGAAGCAGGCAGATAAGGGGGACAGTCATGCTGACTAGTGCATCATCTGCACTTGCCATCCACGTGGAATAATCAAAAGGATGCAAAACCTGGCAGACGTCCTTCATAGTGGCCCACTCTGTGGTTGTGAAGTCTGATCGGCGCTGACTGCGACTTCTTTGCGCCTGATGCAGATGGTACTCCATAACTGCTTGCTGCTGCTCACACAACCGCTCCAACATATGTAACGTGGAATTCCACCGGGTAGGTAGGTCACATATGATGCGGTGTTCCGGAAGGCGGAATCGGCGCTGCAGAGCAGCAATGCGGGATCTTGCCAAGCTGGAACGCCGCAAGTAAGCACACTCTAGGCGGACCTTGTGCAGCAGGGCATCAAGATCCGGATAGTCCCTCAGAAAACTCTGCACAACCAAATTGAGCACATGTGCCAGACATGGGATGTGAGTGAGGTTGCCAAGGGCCAAAGCTGCCACCAGATTTCGGCCATTGTCACACACTACCATGCCTGGCTGGAGATTCGCTGGCAGTAACCACACATCGCTCTCCTGCTTGATGGCATTCCAGAGCTCCTGCGCTGTGTGGCTTCGATTCCCCAATGAAACTAGTTTCAAGACGGCCTGCTGACGTTTGGCCATGGCTGTGCTCATGTTGGTCATAGGTAAACGTTCACGGGTCCATGTGGAGGTGGACTGTGACGGCTCCTGCAGAGATGATTCTGAGGAACTTGTGTAAGAGGAGGAGTCAATGCATACAGACTGGATTCCTGCAATCCTTGGAGTGGGCAGGACACGTCCTGCGCCACTCGCACGATCTGTACCTGGCTCAACAACATTAACCCAATGGGCAGTGAGGGAAACGTATCGCCCCTGTCCATGCTGACTGGTCCACGCATCGGTGGTGAGGTGGACCTTGCTACTGACGGCGTTCAGTAGCGCATGTTTTATGTTTCCCTCAACATGCCTGTGCAGGGCAGGGACAGCTTGCCTGCTGAAGTAAAAGCGGCTGGGCACCTTGTACTGTGGGACTGCCAATGCCATCAAGTCACGGAAGCTGTCAGTCTCCACCAGCCTGAATGAGAGCATTTCCAGGGACAACAGTTTGGCAATGCCTGCATTCAGAGCCTGTGCTCGGGGGTGGTTGGCCGAGAATGCCCGCCTTTTCTCCCATGCCTGTACTACCGATGGCTGTAGATTAGACTGGGAGTGTGAGGATGACTGGGAAGGTGGTGCTGTGGGTGGAATTACACAAGGTCTCTGGACAACAGTGCCAGAGGTTCTTCCATGGCGATCCTGGGAGGAAGCCAAACCAGCTGTGCGTGAGCTGGAGGAAGAGGCAACACGAGCTGAAGAGGTGGTAGCTGCCGCTGTTGGTTGGCCTACATCTTCAGTGTGTTTCTGTAACTCCACCGCGTGCCTGGTCCGCACATGTTTCCACATATTTGTGGTATTGAGGTTGCTGACATTTTTCCCTCTTTTTACTTTCTGATGACACAGCTTGCATTTGACAAAACAAATGTCATCTGCAACTGTGTCAAAAAAGGACCAGGCACTGCAAGTCTTGGGAGCGCCCTTTTTGGCTTTGGAAAGAGACAGGCTCCTAACGGGTGCCAAAGTGGAGGCTACAGGCTCCGCAGTCTTCCCCCTCCCTCTCCCTCTTTGGCCCGTAAGGGGAATCTCTTCCTCAGAGCTGCTCCCACCACCTTCCTGTTTCTCACGCCACGATGGGTCAACGACCTCATCATCTCCACTACCCTCTGCCACCAACTGCTCCTCCTGGGTAGTCTCGGCAGCACAGTACGCACCAGAAAGCGGCACCTGAGTTTCATCATCAGATGCGTACTGCGCTGTGGTCACCGGAGGCACTGGCCCACCCGCCTCTTCAGAGTCAGAGAGACAAAGCTGTTGGGCATCACTGCACACTGCCTCTTCTTCCATTTCTCCAATGCTGCTTGGCTGGCCCCCTGTTTCCAAGCCAAGAGATTCAGAGAACAGAAGTAGAGACGGCTCCTGTCCTGGGCTCTCTGACTGCCTGGCCAATTTGGCAGGTGGTGAAGAGATAGATGGCTGCTCTCCAGTGCTCTGTGCCTGAGAGGATGTGGCACTAACTGAAGTCGATGCCGAGGAGTTAGCTGCCATCCACCCGACAACGGCTTCAATTTGGTCTTCACGCAGCAGCGGTGCACGGCGCTCTCCGACAAAGCTGCGCATGAAGGACTGTTCCCTGCTGAAACTGAGTGACGACGAGTCACCGGTGCCTGCAGCAGGCACAGAATCACCACGTCCTCTCCCTGCTCCTCTCCCTGCTCCGCGCCCACGCCCACGTGCCTTACTCCCTGCCCTCTTCATCTTGGTTGACAGATAAAGATAAGCAGAAAAGTACTAAGGCCTTAGTGTGCTTATTCCTGAAATGCTCCTCCTAACAGGTGTAAGAAACACTAATGTTGTAAAGTGTGGACTAAACTTTATTATTTTTCAAATGTGGCCTACACAAGTGTTAAGTTGTGTTTGGTGAACTTTCCTTTTTTTTTCTTCTGCAGATCGGACTACAGAGCAAGTTTAACTCACACGGGGACCGTGCAGACAGCCGTAAACGGCGCTGCAAGGCCCAAAAACCCTCCCCTAGGTTATCCTATGTAGTGTTTTTCCACTATTTAGCTGGAGACGGGTGGAAAGACACTAATAGGAATTTTTTTTTAAAAATTTTAAACAGGCTGCACTATTTGAAAAAAAGGAAATTTTTTTTCAAGGTATGAGGCAGTAACGCACCCTGAGCTGAATCCAACCGGCTATGGCTGCACACAGACTACAGGGCGAGCTGCGCTCACACAGAGACCGTGCAGACAGCCGTAAACGGCGCTGCAAGGCCCAAAAAACCCCCTCTAGGTTATCATATGTAGTGTTTTTCCACAATTTAGCTGGAGACGGGTGGAAAAACACTAATAGGAATTTTTTTTTTTAAATTTTAAACAGGCTGCACTATTTGAAAAAAAGGAAAATTTTTTTCAAGGTATGAGGCAGTAACGAACCCTGAGCTGAATCCAACCGGCTATGGCTGCACACAGACTACAGGGCGAGCTGCGCTCACACGGAGACCGTGCAGACAGCCGTAAACGGCGCTGCAAGGCCCAAAAACCCCCCTCTAGGTTATCCTATGTAGTGTTTTTCCACAATTTAGCTGGAGACGGGTGGAAAAACACTAATAGGAAATTTGAGAAAAAATGTGCAGCAGGCTGCACTATGAGCAAAAAAGGACAACTGTGTGAGGCAGTGTGAACCCCCCCTGAGCTGAATACAACCGGGTATATGGCTGCACACAGACTACAGAGTGAGCTGCACACACACACACAGAGACCTTGCAGAACGCTGTTAAAACAGCGCTGCAAGGCAAGAGCAAGGTGAACAGTGAAGAACACACAGCGTTTTGCTAAATTAGCCTTGGGAAAGGAAAATAAAGCAATTAGCTATCTCAACTGGCCCTCAGTTAGAACACAGCATCCTGTCCCTAACTGAAATCACAGCAGACTGAGCGCAAAATGGCGGCAGCGTTTTTTATAGTGCAGAGTGACATCATTTCAGCAGCCAATCACAGCCTTGCCAGTACTTACATGCCCACCATGCTAAACAGGATGTGCCCACACTTCCAATCATTCCTCATTGGCTGCTGCGTTCAGTTTGAATTCTGGGAACTTCCGATTCCGGTATCCGATACGCGGGAAGTATCGGAATTCGGTATCGGAATTCCGATACCGCAAATATCGGCCGATACCCGATACTTGCGGTATCGGAATGCTCAACACTAGTCATAGCAGCATTTTGGAAATACTTACGAAATTTATCTTTGCCGCGGGGGAAGCACTGTCGAAGCCATCCCACAGTGATTTTGCCACCTCAATCCACAAACGGCGCAACACGCCCTGGTCCGCGTGCCGGGGGTCACGGCTGTCCCACAACGGGCCTCGTTCCTGTATGGATGCCACCATCAGGTCTACGTCCAGTGGGTCATCATGGGCCCGTTGTGAAACCTAGAATAAATGGAAAATATTAATGTTTGCAAGATAAAAATTGTTCTCCCTACCTCCTCCACCACCACCTACCATCTCCACCACCACCCCCCATACCCCCAAAAACAAAAAAGTTAAAGAAAAAAAAGAAATAGGTTTGACATAAAAACTTACTCGCCGTCCTGCCACCACAGCTTGGTCCCGTGGTCTCTGCTCCTGCTGGCTCTCTTCCTCCTGGCTCTCCTCCTCACTTGAAGAAGTCTGTAAAAATAGTTTTAAAAAAGTTGAGTGACCCATGTACAAATGACAGCAAATAGTAAGCAACAGTAGATCATGTACTCACCGGACTCCTCAGCGGTGGGGTGGGGCTTGACTCGCTGGCCATTACTAATGCAATTCTGAAATAAAGAACAAAATAAAATTTATCCTATGCACAATACAGCGGAACATAGTAAAATATATAAAAAAAAAAAAACATTTACATTTCAACCACAAAGAACATTGCACTAATGCCAACTGAACTAAAAGTACCGTCACACTAGACGATATCGCTAGCGATCCGTGACGTTGCAGCGTCCTCGCTAGCGATATCGTCCAGTGTGACAGACAGCAGCGATCAGGCCCCTGCTGTGCTGTCGCTGGTCGGGGAAGAAAGTCCAGAACTTTATTTGGTCGCTGGACTCCCCGTAGACATCGCTGAATCGGCGTGTGTGACACCGATTCAGCGATGTCTTCACTGGTAACCAGGGTAAACATCAGGTAACTAAGCGCAGGGCCGCGCTTAGTAACCCGATGTTTACCCTGGTTACCATCCTAAAAGTAAAAAAAAACAGTACATACTTACCTACCGCTGTCTGTCCTCCAGCGCTGTGCTCTGCTCTCCTCCTGTACTGGCTGTGAGCGTCGGTCAGCCGGAAAGCAGAGCGGTGACGTCACCGCTCTGCTTTCCGGCCGCTGTGCTCACACAGACAGTACAGGAGGAGTGCAGAGCACAGCGCTGGAGGACAGACGGCTGTAGGTAAGTATGTAGTGTTTGTTTTTTTTTACTTTTAGGATGGTAACCAGGGTAAACATCGGGTTACTAAGCGCGGCCCTGCGCTTAGTTACCCGATGTTTACCCTGGTTACCGGCATTGTTGGTCGCTGGAGAGCGGTCTGTGTGACAGCTCTCCAGCGACCAAACAGCGACGCTGCAGCGATCCGGATCGTTGTCGGTATCGCTGCAGCGTCGCTAAGTGTGACGGTACCTTAACGCTGAGCAAACAACACTGCCACATTGATTAAAAAAAACAATGGCAAAGACAACAAAATGCCAGAGTAAACAAAAGCCTAAAGATAACAAAACAAATACACAACAGACCCTATGTCGTAATCCAAAAAGAGAGTTTTGTTTAAAAAAATGTTTACTACATTGATTGCAAAAAGTCAAAATAAAAGCAGCAAAACCATACCGCCATACGTGACAATTAAAAAAAAAATAAAAAAAAAAACAAAAAAAAAACATTATAAAGACCTTAAATACCAAACTGATTAAAAAAGCAAACATTTATATTTAAAAAATCAAAAAAAAATTTGGAACAACAATATGCACGGAGCAACCCAAAAAACACAATAGATTTTTGAAAGGAAAAAATTAACAACCCCCAAAAATTAAGGACAGAAACGGCAATCCTGGATACACCACCATACTTTACAATAAAACCGACAGGGCCGGAGACAATAAAAGGCCATAACGCCATATATCACAACCAGAAACATACAACAATGTTTGTACACAACCACAGTGCAGAACATAATACACAACTTGCAATAAAAATTATTACATTTAATAAAAGGGCGCAGAATCATTCTATACTACCATACTTTACAATAAAACCGACAGGGCCGGAGACAATAAAAGGCCACACAACGCCATACATCACAACCAGAAACATACAACAATGTCTTTACACAACCACAGTGCAGAACATAATACACAACTTGCAATAAAAATTATTACATTTAATAAAAGGGCGCAGAATCATTCTATACTACCATACTTTACAATAAAACCGACAGGGCAGGAGACAATTAAATTCATATAACGCAAGAAAAATACATCACAACTGAATACAAAAAACACCCCCAAACCAATAAATGGAAAAGAAAAATCTATCCTGGAAAGAACAATAATCAAGGCCGCAGACAATAAAACGCCATCCTATACAACGCCATACATCACAACCAGACTAAAAATACAACAATGTCTTTACACAACCACAGTGCAGAATATAATACACAACTTGCAAAAACAATTTAAAAATAAAACATGTAGAAAATGCACAGAATCATTCTATACTTACATCTCTGGACAGCAGATGAAGAAGTCTGGTCTGGTGTGTTGCCTGTAGATGCTGCAGCAGAAGTGACAAACAATGCAAACATTTTCTTTATATATGGGGGATGTTTATCACTGGTTTTCACTGTCTAGACACTGTCTAGACACTTTTTTGTTTAATTTTATTTAACGACGCATGCGTCGCACAACGCACGCACGACGCACGCACTTGCGTCTCGTGCGTTGTCAATTGGTTTCAATGGGAGATTGTAATGCAATGACGACGCACGAGCGACGCAAGTGCGACGCATGCGTTTTTTTGACGCTACAAAAATGCAACATGTAGCGTCTCCGACGCCACCCAGGTGCGGTGAAACGACGCATGCGTCGTGCGTTTTTACAAAAACGCACGACAACGCAACACATGCGTCCCCAATGATAAAGATAGGGGCGCATGACGCATGCGTTGTTGTGCATCGACGACGCAGCGTCGCATGACGCTAATGTGAACGTAGCCTTAGTCAGTGTGTTACCTGTACACTTACACTACACACTGCATACAATATACAGATACAGAGCTCCTGTGTATAATATCACTGGTGATTAGTGTTGAGCATTCCTATACTGCAAGTATCGGGTATCGGCCGATATTTGCTGTATCGGAATTCCGATACCGAGTTCCGATATTTTTGTGATATCGGAAATCGGAATCAGAAGTTCCTATAAGTTCCCAGAAATCTTTAAATCTTCAGCATAGCGAGTGTGAGCGAGCTGAGTGTGACCTGAGCGTAAGTGTGGACGGCGGTAAGTGTGACTTGTGATTCAGTGACTTTGGAGTCAGGGAGTTTCCAAGGGAGGAATTACTGAATTGCTGTCTGATTATTATTAATACTTTGTATTTATTTATTTATTTATTTTATTGAACTGTTCTGTCTGGTGCAATCCCCATTAGGAAATGTGCTCCACTCTTGTTAATGCCATCCAGTGCACATCTTGCCACATGTATGCAATCCTTGAGCAGCCGATCGAGGGTGCATACTGCTGTGCGAGATGTGAGCACGTTGTGCATTTGGAAACCCAGATTCTGACTCTAAATGTGCAGCTGGCAACACTGAGATCCATAGACAATATGGAGAGGAGTCTTCTGCTCACGGAGCAGACGCTCAATGGGACAGATGAGGGGGGGATGGTGGGATGGAGCTGCAGGACAATGAAGTAGCAAGCTGGGTGACAGTTAGGAAGCGGGGTAGAGGGAAGAGTGCCAGGGAGGCTAGTCCTGACCTGGCACACCCCAATAAGTTTGCTAAGTTGGCAGATGAGGGGGGTGCCAGTACAGGGGTAGCACTGCTGCAGCCAGGCATGTCCTCTGAAAGCCGGAGGAGTGACTTCTCCAGTAAGGAGGGAAATAGGAGAGCAGGGCAGGCCAGACAGGTGCTGGTAGTGGGCGACTCAATTATTAGGGGAACAGATAGGGCAATCTGTCACAAAGACAGGGATCGTCGAACGGTGTGCTGCCTACCTGGCGCTCGAGTCCGACACATCGCTGATCGGGTGGACAGATTATTGGGAGGGGCTGGTGAGGACCCAGCGGTCATGGTGCACATTGGCACTAATGACAAAGTTAGAGGTAGGTGGAAGGTCCTTAAAGATGATTTCAGGGAATTAGGCTTCAAGCTGAAAGCAAGGACCTCCAACGTGGTATTTTCTGAAATACTGCCGGTACCACGTGCCACGCCAGAGAGGCAACGGGAGATTAGGGAGGTTAATAAGTGGCTCAAGAATTGGTGTAGGAAAGAGGGGTTTGGGTTCCTGCAGAACTGGGCCGACTTCTCAGTTGGCTACAGGCTCTACGCTAGGGACGGGCTGCACCTCAATGGGGAGGGTGCAGCTGTGCTGGGGGAGAAAATGGCTAGAAGGTTGGAGGAGTGTTTAAACTAGGAATTGGGGGGGAGGGTATTCATTTTATAGGAGGGGAAGATAGTGCAGACAGAGACCTGGGCACAAATAAGGAAGTTGGGGGTGGCGGTGGCATGGGGGGTGGGGTCAGAACAGTTAATAATTTAAGAAATAGAAGTACAGAGAGGAACATAAAGTGCATGTATACTAATGCCAGAAGCCTCGCCAACAAAATGGACGAATTAGAACTAATGTTGTTGGAGCATAATTATGACATGGTGGGGATATCTGAGACATGGCTGGATGAGAGCCATGACTGGGCTGTTAACTTGCAGGGCTATAGCCTGTTCAGAAATGACCGTACAGATAAGCGAGGGGGAGGGGTGTGTCTATATGTAAAATCGTCCTTAAAACCAATCCTGCGCGATAATATAGGTGAATTTAATGAAAATGTAGAATCCCTGTGGGTGGAGATAAGGGGAGGGGGAAAAAATAATAAATTACTGATAGGAGTTTGTTATAAATCTCCAAAAATAATGGAAGCAATGGAGAATATCCTCGTAAAGCAAATAGATGAAGCTGCGACTCAAGGAGAAGTCATTATTATGGGGGACTTCAACTACCCTGAAATAGATTGGGGAACAGAAAACTGTAGTTCCAGCAAAGGTAATTGGTTTTTGACAACTATGAGAGACAATTACCTTTCACAACTGGTTCAGGACCCAACAAGAAAGGGGGCACTGCTAGACCTAATATTAACCAACAGGCCAGACCGCATATCAAATATAAGGGTTGGGGGTCACTTGGGAAATAGCGATCACAAAATAATGAGTTTTCATGTATCCTTTAAAAAGATGTGTAGTAGAGGGGTTACAAGGACACTAAACTTCAGGAGGGCAAATTTCCAACGGATGAGAGAGAATCTTGGTGCAATTAACTGGGACGATATCCTGAGACACAAAAATACACAAAGAAAATGGGAGACGTTTATTAGCATCCTGGATAGGACCTGTGCACAGTATATACCGTATGGGAATAAACATACTAGAAATAGGAGGAAACCAATATGGCTAAATAGAGCTGTAAGGGGCGCAATAAGTGACAAATAGAAAGCATTTAGAGAATTAAAGGAAGTAGGTAGTGAGGAGGCATTAAATAAATACAGAAAATTAAATAAATTCTGTAAAAAGCAAATCAAGGCAGCAAAGATTGAGACAGAGAGACTCATTGCCAGAGAGAGTAAAAATAATCCTAAAATATTCTTTAACTACATAAATAGTAAGAAACTAAAAAATGATAGTGTTGGCCCCCTTAAAAATAGTCTGGGTGAAATGGTGGATGAGGATGAGGAAAAAGCCAATATGCTAAATGACTTTTTTCATCAGTATTTACACAAGAAAATCCCATGGCAGACAAAATGTCTAGTGATAAAAATTCCCAATTAAATGTCACCTGCTTAACCCAGCAGGAAGTGCGGCGGCGGCTAAAAATCACTAAAATTGACAAATCTCCGGGCCCGGATGGGATACACCCTCGAGTACTGCAGGAATTAAGTACAGTCATTGATAGACCATTATTTTTAATCTTTAAAGACTCCATAATAACAGGGTCTGTGCCACAGGACTGGCGTATAGCAAATGTGGTGCCAATATTCAAAAAGGGAACAAAAACTGAACTCAGAAATTATAGGCCAGTAAGCTTAACCTCTACTGTGGGTAAAATCCTGGAGGGCATTCTAAGGGACGCTATACTGGAGTATCTGAAGAGGAATAACCTCATGACCCAGTATCAGCACGGGTTTACTAGGGACCGTTCATGTCAGACTAATTTGATCAGTTTCTATGAAGAGGTAAGTTCCGGATTGGACCAAGGGAACCCAGTGGATGTAGTGTATATGGACTTTTCAAAAGCTTTTGATACGGTGCCACACAAAAGGTTGATACATAAAATGAGAATAATGGGGATAGGGGAAAATATGTGCAAGTGGGTTGAGAGCTGGCTCAGGGATAGGAAACAAAGGGTGGTTATTAATGGAGCACACTCGGACTGGGTCGCGGTTAGCAGTGGGGTACCACAGGGGTCCGTATTGGGCCCTCTTCTTTTTAACATATTTATTAATGACCTTGAAGGGGGCATTCAGAGTAGAATTTCAATATTTGCAGATGACACTAAACTCTGCAGGGCAATCAATACAGAAGAGGACAATTTTATATTACAGGATGATTTATGTAAACTTGAAGCTTGGGCTGATAAATGGCAAATGAGCTTTAATGGGGATAAATGTAAGGTCATGCACTTAGAAGTAATAAGATGTATAATTATGTGCTTAATTCTAAAACTCTGGGCAAAACCGTCAATGAAAAAGACCTGGGTGTATGGGTGGATGACAAACTCATATTCAGGGGCCAGTGTCAGGCAGCTGCTACAAAGGCAAATAAAATAATGGAATGCATTAAAAGAGGCATAGATGCTCATGAGGAGAATATAATTTTACCTCTATACAAGTCACTAGTTCGACCACACTTAGAATACTGTGCACAGTTCTGGTCTCCGGTGTATAAGAAAGACATAGCTGAACTGGAGCGGGTGCAGAGAAGAGCGACCAAGGTTATTAGAGGACTGTGGGGTCTGCAATACCAAGATAGGTTATTACACTTGGGGCTATTTAGTTTGGAAAAACGAAGACTAAGGGGTGATCTTATTTTAATGTATAAATATATGAGGGGACAGTACAAAGACCTTTCTGATGATCTTTTTAATCATAGACCTGAAACAGGGACAAGGGGGCATCTTCTGCGTTTGGAGGAAAAAAGGTTTAAGCATAATAACAGACGCGGATTCTTTACTGTAAGAGCAGTGAGACTATGGAACTCTCTGCCGTATGATGTTGTAATGAGTGATTCATTACTTAAATTTAAGAGGGGACTGGATACATTTATGGAAAAGTATAATGTTACAGGGTATATACACTAGATTCCTTGATAGGGCGTTGATCCAGGGAGCTAGTCTGATTGCCGTATGTGGAGTCGGGAAGGAATTTTTTTCCCCAATGTGGAGCTTACTCTTTGCCACATGGGTTTTTTTTGCCTTCCTCTGGATCAACATGTTAGGGCATGTTAGGTTAGGCTATGGGTTGAACTGGATGGACATATAGTCTTCCTTCGACCTTAATAACTATCTATCTATCTATCTTGGGCATGTGCGGTGCGTATGGTTCACAGGGTCTGGAGGAGAGGAAACTCTCCTTCAGGCCCTGGGATCCATATTCATGTAAAAAATAAAGAATAAAAATAAAAAATATGGATATACTCACCCCTCCGACGAACCCTGGCTGTCACCGCTGCAAGCGTCCGCCTCCGTTCCTGAGAATGCAGAGAGTGAAGGACCTTCGATGACGACGTGGTCACGTGAGCGGTCAGGTGACCTGACCGTGACGTCATCGAAGGTCCTTCACTCTCTGCATTCTCAGGAACGGAGGCGGACGCTTGCAGTGGTGACAGCCAGGGTTCGTCGGAGGGGTGAGTAAATCCATATTTTTTATTTTTATTCTTTATTTTTTAAATTAATATGGATCCCAGGGCCTGAAGGAGAGTTTCCTCTCCTTCAGACCCTGGGAACCATCCAGGATACATTCTGATATTTGTGTCCCATTGACTTGCATTGGTTTCGGGTATCGGTATTGGCGATATCCAATATTTTTTGGATATCGGCAGATACCATCTGATGCCGATACTTTCAAATATCGGAAGGTATCGCTCAACACTAATGGTGATCAATGTATTACCTGTACACTGACAAATATATATAAATATATATATATCCTGTGTATAATGTCACTGGTGGTCACTATGTAACTTGTTCAGTGACACTGTATACAAAGCTCCTGAGTATGTCACCGGGGATCTCTGTATTACCTCTACACTGACGCTATATACAGAACTCCTGTGTATAATGCCAATGGTGGTTCCACTATGTGGTGGTAATATGTGGTCTATATGTGGTCTTGCAATGGTGTGATGGTATTTATTCCTTGTATGTGGCATTATACGGTCACTATGTGGTGGTAATATATGGTCTGGTCATGGTGTGGTTGTATTTGTTCCTTGTATCTGGTATTGTTTGGTAACTATGTAATGGTAATATGTCATTTGTCCACAGAGTGGTGATATTTTTTCTTGTACATGGTATTATTCAGTCACTATGTGGTGGTAATATGTGGTCTGGTCAGGGTGTGTTGGTATTTGTTCCTTTTATGTAGTGTCATTTGGTCACTATGTGGTGGTAATATGTAATCTGGTCATGGTGTGTCTGTATTTGTACCTTGTATCTTGCATTATTCGGTCACTATGTAGTGGTAATACAGTACAGACCAAAAGTTTGGACACACCTTCTCATTTAAAGATTTTTCTGCATTTTCATGACTAAGAAAATTGTAAATTCACATGAAGGCATCAAAACTATGAATTAACACATGTGGAATTATATACTTAACAAAAAAGTGTGAAACAACTGAAAATATGTCTCATATTCTAGGTTCTTCAAAGGAGCCACCTTTTGCTTTGATGACTGCTTTGCACACTCTTGGCATTCTCTTGATGAGCTTCAAGAGGTAGTCACCGGAAATGGTCTTCCAACAAACTTGAAGGAGTTCCCAGAGATGCTTGTTGGCCCTTTTGCCTTCACTGTGCGGTCCAGCTCACCCCAAACCATCTCAATTGGGTTCAGGTCTGGTGACTGTGGAGGCCAGGTCATCTGGCGTAGCACCCCATCACTCTCCTTCTTGGTCAAATAGCCCTTACACAGCCTGGAGGTGTGTTTGGGGTCATTGTCTTGTTGAAAAATAAATGATGGTCCAACTAAACGCAAACCGGATGGAATAGCATGCCGCTGCAAGATGTTGTGGTAGCCATGCTGGTTCAGTATGCCTTCAATTTTGAATAAATCCCCAACAGTGTCATCAGCAAAGCACCCCCACACCATCACACCTCCTTCTCCATGCTTCACGGTGGGAACCAGGCATGTAGAGTCCATCCGTTCACCTTTTCTGCGTCGCACAAAGACACGGTGGTTGGAACCAAAGATCTCAAATGTGGACTCATCAGACCAAAGCACAGATTTCCACTGGTCTAATGTCCATTCCTTGTGTTCTGTAGCCCAAACAAGTCTCTTCTGCTTGTTGCCTGTTCTTAGCAGTGGTTTCCTAGCAGTTATTTTACCATGAATACCTGCAGCACAAAGTCTCCTCTTAACAGTTGTTGTAGAGATGTGTCTGCTGCTTGAACTCTGTGTGGCATTGACCTGATCTCTAATCTGAGCTGCTGTTAACCTGACATTTCTGAGGCTGGGGACTCAGATAAACTTATCCTCAGAAGCAGAGGTGACTCTTGGTCTTCCTTTCCAGGGGCGGTGCTCATGTGAACCAGTTTCTTTGTAGCGCTTGATAGTTTTTGCAACTGCACTTTTGGACACTTTCAAAGTTTTCCCAATTTTTCGGACTGACTGACCTTCATTTGTTAAAGTAATGATGGCCACTTGTTTTTCTTTACTTAGCTGCTTTTTTCTTGCCATAATACAAATTCTAACAGTCTATTCAGTAGGACTATGAGCTGTGTATCCACCAGACTTCTGCTCAACATAACTGATGGTCCCAACCCCATTTATAAGGCAATAAATCCCACTTATTAAACTTGACAGGGCACACCTGTGAAGTGAAAACCATTCCTGGTGACTACCTCTTGAAGCTCATCAAGAGAATGCCAAGAGTGTGCAAAGCAGTCATCAAAGCAAAAGGTGGCTACTTTGATGAATCTAGAATATAAGACATTTTCAATTGTTTCACACTTTTTTGTTAGGTGTATAATTCCACGTGTTAATTCATAGTTTTGATGTCTTCAGTGTGAATTTACAATTTCATGTAGTCATGAAAATACAGAAAAATCTTTAAATGAGGTGTGTCCAATCTATTGGTCTTTACTGTATATAGATTATTATTGTTTATTATTTTTTTTATTTTTGGGGGGGATTTTTACAATTTTTTAAAACTTTTTTTAAATTTTTTTTTAGCTTTTTTACTTTGTCCTGTTATGGGACTTTCATTTTTTGCAGGCTGAATGCTTGTGTAGCAGCAGCATCCCTATGCTAAGCAAACTATCAATGCTGCACTGACAGGAAAAGTTGCTGATCATGCTCTGAGCATGATCTAGCAACTTTGCTTGCTCTGATGACCCGAATTTCATCATGACAACGTCAGCTCACCATGGCAACAATCGGGACCCCACGATGATGTTGCGAGGTCTCCAATCCAAGAGCAGAGGGGCTGTCTTCACCCGGCCTGCTTCCCCAATGCTGCGATCAAGTTCAATTGCAGCATTTAGGGGTTAAAGTGCCGGGAGCGGCGTGGGACTGCTTCTGGCACTGAGAGCCTGGTGTCAGCTGTCAGAATCAGCTGACACCCGGCGGCAATCGCTGGGATGTATCCATATTTCCCAGGTCAATAAAGCTCAGGTCACAGGGATGTGTGGATACGTTCAAGGTGATAAACATGGTTTGTCTAGAATGGAGTTAATGGCCACACTCAAATACTGTACACCACATTTAGCGCCACCATAAAATTAAGTTTTACGCTAGCTTTAGATAATAATCCTACAAAATTATCGACTACTTGAATAGTCGTAACAGTACTCCACAGAAGATGCCAGCCATATTGCCCACATTATAGCACCAGTCAGTGTCCCAAAACCACTTCAGCCACATTTCACACCACAGTGCCTCTTAATACAGTATGCCATAGTTCAAAATTAAGGCAAGTACATTTTGGGCTATAGCCTTTTTCACAGCACCAATTTTTCTTTTACAAAAGAACCTCCCTATAACGTCAGCCCTGTACAGTGCCCATCATTGAACTCATATGTAGTAACAGAACACAGTTATAGTGACATCCACAAAGTCCATATATATTGCTAGCTATAGTGTGCCAAGCACAGAACATCAGTGTCCGACACTACTTACTGAAGAGCCCTACCAAACACATGGCCTCACTGTCAGCCGCATAGGCCTTTAAAGCTTCTAATATTCTATGCTGTAGAGTAGTTATCTTCTAGGAGTACAACGATGCACTAGACTCCTAAGCCATTAATGAGCAGTGTGTGTGATGCATCGGGGAACTTGGCACCATGGTCTTCATCAGTAGGGGTTAATAATTTGTATTATTAGGAATTTAATGCTATTTTTAATCATGACTGTCCAGTGCCAGCAGCTGGTTAGCATACAATACAGAGCCAGTAAATAGGAGGCTTTGATTGCTAGCGTTTCTATAGCAACCTCCCACCCCTTGCTGATCCTCCTGCTCCTCATTGAGCGCTGCGCAGTTTAAATTTATGGCTAAAATCTGTTTACAGCTAATCGTATTAACTCTTTGAATAGAAGATATGGTCTACCCCGCTATGACCAGACCCATGTTAATGGCTTTACAAGTTGCTTTATTCGTCTACAAGTTTCATAAGTCCCCCCCCCCCCCCCAAAAAAAAAAAAATACATTGACTTATTTTTTTAAATATTTCAATAAGCACTATTTATATAGATAGTGAAAATTAGAGAAAAATCTCCATAAAACTTTGGGTTACATCAAAACTGGCTGAAATATGCAAACATTTCTACATTTCTGTTTTTTTTTCAGTCAAGACGGAGTGCAGAGTGTACATTAATGTGAATGAAAAAGAACTTTTTTGAATTTACCAAAAGGCTGCAATGAAATAAAGAGTGGAAAATTTAAAGGGGTCTGAATACTTTCTGTACCCACTGTATAGGATGGGAGCAGCACATGACAGAACGGGGGCGCAGGATGGCAGCAGCACATGACAGAACGGGCGCAGGATGGGAGCAGCACATGACAGAACAGGGGCGCAGGATGGCAGCAGCACATGACAGAACAGGGGCGCAGGATGGGAGCAGCACATGACAGGATGGGGGCGCAAGATGGGAGCATCACATGACAGAACGGGGGCACAGGATGGCAGCAGCACATGACAGAATGGGCGCAGGATGGCAGCAGCACATGACAGATTGGGGGTGCTGGATGGCTGCAGCACATGACAAAACGGGCGCAGGATGGGAGCAGCACATGACAGAGCAGGGGCGCAGGATGGGAGCAGCACATGAAAGAACGGGGGCACAGGATGGGAGCAGCACATGACAGAACGGGGGCGCAGGATGGGAACAGCACATGACAGAACGGGCGCACGATGGCAGCAGCACATGACAAAACGGGCGCAGGATGGGAGCAGCACATGACAGAACGGGGGCGCAGGATGGCAGCAGCACATGACAGAATGGGCGCTGGATGGGAGCAGCACATGACAGAACGGGGGCGCAGGATGGGAGCAGCACATGACAGAACGGGGGCGCAGGATGGCAGCAGCACATGACAGAACGGGCGCAGGATGGGAGCAGCACATGACAGAACAGGGGCGCAGGATGGGAGCAGCACATGAAAGAACGGGGGCACAGGATGGGAGCAGCACATGACAGAACGGGGGCACAGGATGGGAGCAGCACATGACAGGATGGATGCAGCAAATGACAGAATGGAGGTGCAGGATGGGTGCAGAACATGTCAGAATGGAGGCGCAGGATGGATGCAGAACATGTCAGAATGGAGGCGCAGGATGGATGCAGCACATGTCACAATGGAGGCGCAGGATGGGAGCAGCACATGACAGAATGGGGGCGCAGGATGGGTGCAACACATGACAGAATGGGGGCGCAAGATGGGTGCAGAACATGTAAGAATGGAGGCGCAGGATGGGTGCAGCACATGTCACAATGGGGGCGCAGGATGGGAGCAGCACATGACAGAATGGGGGCGCAGGATGGGTGCAACACATGACAGAATGGGGGCGCAAGATGAGTGCAACACATGGCAGGATGGGGGTGCAGGATGGGAGCAGCACATGACAGAACGGGGGCGCAGGATGGCAGCAGCACATGACAAAACGGGCGCAGGATGGGAGCAGCACATGACAGAACGGGGGCGCAGGATGGCAGCAGCACATGACAGAATGGGTGCTGGATGGGAGCAGCACATGACAGAACGGGGGCGCAGGATGGGAGCAGCACATGACAGAACAGGGGCGCAGGATGGCAGCAGCACATGACAGAACGGGCGCAGGATGGGAGCAGCACATGACAGAACAGGGGCGCAGGATGGGAGCAGCACATGAAAGAACGGGGGCACAGGATGGGAGCAGCACATGACAGAACGGGGGCACAGGATGGGAGCAGCACATGACAGGATGGGAGCAGCAAATGACAGAATGGGGGCGCAGGATGGGAGCAGCACATGACAGAACGGGGGTGCAGGATGGCAGCAGCACATGACAGAACGGGCGCAGGATGGGAGCAGCACATGACAGAACAGGGGCGCAGGATGGGAGCAGCACATGATAGAACGGGGGCACAGGATGGGAGCAGCACATGACAGAACGGGGGCACAGGATGGGAGCAGCACATGACAGGATGGGAGCAGCAAATGACAGAATGGAGGCGCAGGATGGGTGCAGAACATGTCAGAATGGAGGCGCAGGATGGATGCAGCACATGTCACAATGGAGGCGCAGGATGGGAGCAGCACATGACAGAATGGGGGTGCAGGATGGGTGCAACACATGACAGAATGGGGGCGCAAGATGGGTGCAGAACATGTAAGAATGGAGGCGCAGGATGGGTGCAGCACATGTCACAATGGGGGCGCAGGATGGGAGCAGCACATGACAGAATGGGGGCGCAGGATGGGTGCAACACATGACAGAATGGGGGCGCAAGATGGGTGCAACACATGGCAGGATGGGGGCGCAGGATGGGTGCAGCACATGACAGGATGGGGATGCAGGATGGAGCAGCACATGTCAGAATGGGGGTGCAGGATGGGAGCAGCACATGTCAGAATGGGGGTGCAGGATGGGTGCAGCACATGTCAGGATGGGGACGCAGGATGGAGCAGCTCATGACAGGATGGGGACGCAGGATGGAGCAGCACATACCAGGATGGAGACCATATACCAATATAGATGCTAGCCACCCGGGCGTAGAATGGGTTCAATAGCTAGTATATATATATATATATATATATATATATATATATATGTATAAATAGATAGATAGATATATACAGTACAGACCAAAAGTTTGGACACACCTTTTCATTTAAAGATTTTTCTGTATTTTAGGACTATAAAAATTGTAAATTCACACTGAAGGCATCAAAACTATGAATTAACACATGTGGAATTATATACTTAACAAAAAAGTGTGAAACAACTGAAAATATGTCTTATATTCTATGTTCTTCAAAGTAGCCATCTTTTGCTTTGATGACTGCTTTGCACACTCTTGGCATTCTCTTGATGAGCTTCAAGAGGTAGTCACTGGAAATGGTCTTCCAACAATCTTGAAGGAGTTCCCTGAGATGCCTAGCACTTGTTTGCCCTTTTGCCTTCACTCTGCGGTCCAGCTCATCCCAATCCATCTCGATTGGGTTCAGGTGTGTGACTGTGGAGGCCAGGTCATCTGGCGTAGCACCCCATCATTCTCCTTCTTCGTCAAATAGCCCTTACACGGCCTGGAGGTGTGTTTGGGGGTCATTGTCCTGTTGAAAAATAAATGATAGTCCACCTAAACACAAACCGAATGGAATAGCATGCCGCTGCAAGATGCTGTGGTAGCCATGCTGGTTCAGTATGCCTTCAGTTTTGAATAAATCCCCAAAAGTGTCACCAGCAAAGCACCCCCAAACCATCACACCTCCTCCATGCTTCATGGTGGGAACCAGGCATGTAGAATCCATCCGTTCACCTTTTCTGCATCGCACAAAGACACGGTGGTTGGAACCAAAGATCTAAAATTTGGACTCATCAGACCAAAGCACAGATTTCCACTGGTCTAATGTCCATTCCTTGTGTTATTTAGCCCAAACAAGTCTCTTCTGCTTGTTGCCTGTCCTTAGCAGTGGTTTCCGAGCAGCTATTTTACAATGAAGGCTGCTGCACAAAGTGTCCTCTTAACAGTTGTTGTTGAGATGTCTCTGCTGCTAGAACTCTGTGTGGCATTAACCTGGTCTCTAATCTGAGCTGCTGTTAACCTGCGATTTCTGAGGCTGAGGTGACTCGGATAAACTTATCCTCAGAAGCAGAGGTGACTCTTAGTGTTCCTTTCCTGGGGCGTTCCTCATGTGAGCCAGTTTCTTTGTAGCGCTTGATGGTTTTTGCAACTGCACTTGGGGAGACTTTCAAAGTTTTCCCAATTTTTCAGACTGATTGACCTTCATTTCTTAATGTAATGATTGCCACTCGTTTTTCTTTACTTACAGTAGCTGCTTTTTTCTTGCCATAATACAAATTCTAACAGTCTATTCAGTAGAACTATCAGCTGTGTATTCACCAGACTTCTGCTCAACACAACTGATGGTCCCAACCCCATTTATAAAGTAACAAAAAAACAAACTTATTAAACCTGACAGAGCACACCTGTGAAGTGAAAACCATATCCGATGTCTACCACTTGAAGCTCATCAAGAGAATGCCAAGAGTGTGCAAAGCAGTCATCAAAGCAAAAGGTGGCTACTTTGAAGAAGCTAGAATACAAGACATATTCTCTGTTGTTTCACACTTTTTTGTTAAGTATATAATTCCACATGTGTTAATTCATAGTTTTGATGCCTTCAGTGTGAATTTACAATTTTCATAGTCATGAAAATACAGAAAAATCTTTAAATGAGAAGGTGTGTCCAAACTTTGGTCTGTACTGTATATAGTATATATACATGTACATGCATATAAAGTATCTATGGAGAATTACAGGTCCTTCTCAAAAAATTAGCATATAGTGTTAAATTTCATTATTTACCATAATGTAATGATTACAATTAAACTTTCATATATTATAGATTCATTATCCACCAACTGAAATTTGTCAGGTCTTTTATTGTTTAAATACTGATGATTTTGGCATACAACTCCTGATAACCCAAAAAACCTGTCTCAATAAATTAGCATATTTCACCCATCCAATCAAATAGTTTTTTAATAACAAACAAAAAAACCATCAAATAATAATGTTCAGTTATGCACTCAATACTTGGTCGGGAATCCTTTGGCAGAAATGACTGCTTCAATGCGGCGTGGCATGGAGGCAATCAGCCTGTGACACTGCTGAGATGTTATGGAGGCCCAGGATGCTTCAATAGCGGCCTTAAGCTCATCCAGAGTGTTGGGTCTTGCGTCTCTCAACTTTCTCTTCACAATATCCCACAGATTCTCTATGGGGTTCAGGTCAGGAGAGTTGGCAGGCCAATTGAGCACAGTAATACCATGGTCAGTAAACCATTTACCAGTGGTTTTGGCACTGTGAGCAGGTGCCAGGTCGTGCTGAAAAATGAAATCTTCATCTCCATAAAGCATTTCAGCCGATGGAAGCATGAAGTGCTCCAAAATCTCCTGATAGCTAGCTGCATTGACCCTGCCCTTGATGAAACACAGTGGACCAACACCAGCAGCTGACATGGCACCCCACACCATCACTGACTGTGGGTACTTGACACTGGACTTCAGGCATTTTGGCATTTCCTTCTCTCCAGTCTTCCTCCAGACTCTGGCACCTTGATTTCCGAATGACATGCAAAATTTGCTTTCATCAGAAAAAAGTACTTGGGACCACTTAGCAACAGTCCAGTGCTGCTTCTCTGTAGCCCAGGTCAGGCGCCTCTGCCGCTGTTTATGGTTCAAAAGTGGCTTTACCTCGGGAATGCGGCACCTGTAGCCCATTTCCTGCACACGCCTGTGCACGGTGGCTCTGGATGTTTCCACACCAGACTCAGTCCACTGCTTCCTCAGGTTCCCCAAGGTCTGGAATCGGTCCTTCTCCACAATCTTCCTCAGGGTCCGGTCTCCTCTTCTCGTTGTACAGCGTTTTCTGCCACATTGTTTCCTTCCAACAGACTTACCATTGAGGTGCCTTGATACAGCACTCTGGGAACAGCCTATTTGTTGAGAAATTTCTTTCTGGGTCTTACCCTCTTGCTTGAGGGTGTCAATGATGGCCTTCTTGACATCTGTCAGGTCGCTAGTCTTACCCATGATGGAGGTTTTGAGTAATGAACCAGGCAGGGAGTTTATAAAAGCCTCAGGTATCTTTTGCATGTGTTTAGAGTTAATTAGTTGATTCAGAAGATTAGGGTAATAGGTCGTTTAGAGAACCTTTTCTTGATATGCTAATTTATTGAGACAGGTTTTTTGGGTTATCAGGAGTTGTATGCCAAAATCATCAGTATTTAAACAATAAAAGACCTGACAAATTTCAGTTGGTGGATAATGAATCTATAATATATGAAAGTTTAATTGTAATCATTACATTATGGTAAATAATGAAATTTAACACTATATGCTAATTTTTTGAGAAGGACCTGTATATCAATGGGGGCATTATTCATAAGTAATACATGTGGGGGGATTATATATACTAGCATGCATGGGCAAAAATTCAGCAATTTGGTAAATTCAAAAAAGTTATTTTTTTTTCTCATTAATGTACACTCTGCACCCCATCTTGACTGAAAAAAACAGAAATGTAGAAATTTTTGCATACTTATTAAAAAAGAAAAACTGAAATATCACATGGTCATAAGTATTCAGACCCTTTGCTCAGACACTCATATTTAAGTCACATTCTGTCCATTTCCTTGTGATCCTCCTTGAGATGGTTCCACTCCTTCGTTGGAGGCCAGCTGTGTTTAATTAAACTGATAGGACTTGATTTGGAAAGGCACACACCTGTCTATATAAGACCTCACAGCTCACACTGCACATCACACCAAATGAGAATCATAGGTTAAAGGAACTGGCCAAGGAGCTCAGAGACAGAATTGTGGCAAGGCACAGATCTGGCCAAGGTTACAAAAGAATTTCTGCAGTACTCAAGGTTCCTAAGAACACAGTGGCCTCCATAATCCTTAAATGGAAGAAGTTTGGGACCACAAGAAGACTTCCTAAACATGGCTGTCCAGCCCAACTGAGCAATCGTGGGAGAAGAGCCTTGGTGAGAGAGGTAAAGAAGAACCCCAAGATCACTGTCACTGAGCTCCAGAGATGCAGTAGAGAGATGGGAGAAAGTCCTACAAAGTCAACGGAAGCCTATCCTCAGTGCAATGTTGTATGGAGATAACATATACCTAGCCCAGAAAGTTATTTAGATGGTAAGTTATGTATTTTCTGTATTTTTCCGTCTAAGTCATAATAGAATACTTGAGTATTGTCTAAAGCAATGAGATTTAGTTGATTAAAGAATTTAATTTTCTCCATGTTTTTCTGTACCTTTCAATGTTTTCCCATTTAATCACTTAATACCATTTGTGTTGCTCTTACAGCAAAAACAAATTTCTTCATATGTAGATACAATAAGTTCATATTACCACCTGGAAGTACAAAAGTAATTATAAGAGCAAATTAACCCCTTAATGACCAGAGCTATTTTTGGTTTTGCATTTTCATTTTTTGCTCCCTTTCTTCCCAGAGCCATAACTCTTTATTTTTGGTCAATATGGCCATGTGAGGACTTGTTTTTTGTGGGACGAGTTGTACTTTTGAAGGACACCATTGGCTTTACCATGACGTGTACTCGAAAATGGGAAAAACATTTCCATGTGCGGTGAAATTGAAAAAATGTGCAATCCCACACTTGTTTTTTGCTTGGCTTTTTTACTAGGTTCACTAAATGCTAAAACTGACCTGTCATTATGATTCTCCATGTGATTACAAGTTCATAGACATCAAACATGTCTAGGTTATTTTTTACCTAAGTGATGAAACAAAATTCCAAACCTTGTTAAAAAAAATGCGCCATTTTCCAATACCCTTAGCGTTTCCATTATTCGTGATCTTGGGTTGGGTAAGGGTTTATTTTTTGCGCGCCGAAATGCTGTTTTAATGATAGCATTTTGGTGCAGATACAATCTTTTGATCTCCCATTATTACATTTTAATGCACTGTCGTGGCGACCAAAAAACGTAATTCTGGTGTTTTGACTTTTGTCTCGCTATGCCGTTTAAAGATCAGGTTATTCCTTTTTTTTAATTGATAGATTGGGCAATTGTGAAAGTATCGATACCAAATATGTGTATGTTTGATTTTTTTTTAATTGTTTTATTTTGAATGGAGCAAAAGGGGCGTGATTTCAACTTTTATATTTTTTTTCATTTTTTTATATTTTTAAAACTTTTTTTTACTTTTATCATGCTTCAATAGTCTCCATGGGAGACTAGAAGCTGCCATAACCCAATCAGCTCTGCTACATAGAGACGATGATCAGATCACCTGTATGTAGTGGAATTACACACCTGCTATGAGTGCTGACCACTGAGTGGTGCTCATAACAAGCCAGCAGTAACAACCATAGATGTCTTCACAAGATCTCTGGTTGTCATTCCAACCCACCATTGACCAGCAATCATGTGATGGGGTCACCAGTGGGCGGATTTCAGCACGATTGCTAAAAATACATGTTAAATGCCACTGTCAGCATTTGACAGCAGCATTTAACGGGTTAATAGCTGGGGGTGGATCGCGATTCCACCCGCGGCTGTTCCAGGCACATGTTAGCTATTCAAAACAGCTGACATGTGCTGGGAAAGATGCGGGCTCACCGCTGGAGCCCACGTGAAAGGGAGGGAGTCCAACATCTGCGTAAATGTACACTCGATGTCGGAAAGGAGTTAAATTTTTTACTCCACTTCCCCCCAAAAATCTATAGACAAACATTGTGCTTGAACTGAACACCTTTTTTCTGACATTACTGAAAGTCATAGGTAGACAGATTTAAATGGACGGTATTAGTTTGCATACATTTTAACAGTTTGTTTGAATCTAAACATAAGTTTAGGTAAATTCATGGTAATAATGATTTTGCAAGGGAATTGCCCTAGATTTTAAATGTTGCATCGCCAAGAGTGAAAACTATGACAGAAATCTTCAAAAAAATATGTGACAAATACAGTAGGAACTCACCAAAAAAGGCATAAAATTCAATACACATCACAAAAAGAGATAGCTACATTTACCAACATCATGTCAGATTACCAACGCACTACAGGATGCAGCAGACCCCTAGAAAAGGCAAGGGCAGCACAGGTACAAAATACTGATGACACAACCACTCACACACCTACCAATTCATGGAGGGGTGACTGTGTAGAATTAAACATGTACCCAGATGGAGCTTGCATAGGATGCCAGTCACATAGATACGTGTAATGCACAGTGTCTGGATTACAGTCTATTGACGGCGCCCATACTATTAGATCAGGCGGGCTGCCCAGCACTATATAAGTGCTAAGTGATAGGCATCCTAAATGTTTCCAGCCAACATTAAAGAGCCCAGCGCTACCCTGCAAAAGATAAGATGTAAAAAATGAATGAGGTAGGTATTTGTCGATATATTGGTCAAAGTTACACCAGCTTGTAACCCACTTTAAGGGTCTTCATTGTCTTGGGAGACCCAATCCTGAAATTAAAAGCAATTCACTAAATAGGACATTACACGTGGCTGTGTGACTGAGGCCCTAAGTAAGCCTTGTATGTGCACATTTATTCTGGAACACTGCCCCTCCATGGCTTGGTTGGTTTGCGAGTGGTTGTGGCACCTGTGCTGCCTCTGCCTTTATCATGGCAGTATTCTGCATCCTGTAGGACGTTAATATCATGATATCATGACTTGGTGTTGGTAAATATGGCTGCCTTTTTCTGTGATTTTCTGGGGGGTTATTCAACAGATTTGAAAACTTGCAATGAGCCCTAAAACTGTTTTTCATTCATTACAGAGTACTAGTCTCCTGGGCCAAAACTCCTCCACAAAATCACTGATGCTCAAAGACTAAAATATACTTGGTATATACAGTGCTTTGTGAAACTATTCGGCCCCCTGGAACTTTTCAACCTTTTCCAACATATCATGCTTCAAAGATAAAGATACCAAATGTAAATGTTTGGTGAAGAATCAACAACAAATGGAACGCAATTGTGAAGTTGAACAAAATGTATTGCTTATTTTAAATTTTTGTGGAAATTCAAAAATTGAAAAGTGGGGAGTGCAATATTATTCAGCCCCTTTACTTTCAGTGCACAAACTCACTCCAGAAGTTCATTGTGGATCTCTGAATGATCCATTGTGGTCCTAAATGCATAATGATGATAAATATTATCCATCTGTGTGTAATCAAGTCTCCGTATAAATGCACCTGCTCTGTGATAGTGTCAGGGTTCTGTTTGAAGCACAGAGAGCATCATGAAGACCAAGGAACACAACAGGCAGGTCCGTGATACTGTTGTGGAGAAGTTTAAAGCCAGATTTGGATACAAAATGATTTCCAAAACTTTAAACATCCCAAGGAGCACTGTACAAACGATCATATTGAAATGGAAGGAGTATCATACCACTGCAAATCTACCAAGACCCGGCCGTCCCTCTAAACTTTCATCTCAAACAAGGAGAAGACTGATCAGAGATGCAGCCAAGAGGCCCATGATCACTCTGGATGAACTGCAGAGATCTACAGCTGAAGTGGGACAGTCTGTCCATAGGACAACAATCAGTCGCACCCTGCACAAATCTGACCTTTATGAAAGAGTAGCAAGATGCAAGCCATTTCTCAAAAATATCCATAAAAAGTGTTGTTTAAAGTTTGCAACAAGCCACCTGGGAGACACACCAAACATGTGGAAGAAGGTGCTCTGGTCAGATGAAACCAAAATCGAACTTTTTGGCAACAATGCCAAATGATATGTTTGGCGTAAAGGCAACACAGCTCATCACACCATCCCCACTGTCAAACATGGTGATGGCAGCATCATGGTTTGGGCCTGCTTTTCTTCAGCAGGGACAGGGAAGATGGTTAAAATTGATGGGAAGATGGATGGAGCCAAATACAGGACCATTCTTGAAGAAAACCTGTTGGAGTCTGCAAAACACCTGAGACTGGGACGCAGATTTGTCTTCCAACAAGATAATGATCCCAAACATAAAGCAAAATCTACAATGGAATGGTTCACAAATAAATGTATCCAGGTGTTAGAATGGCCAAGTTAAAGGGACTCTGTCACCTGAATTTGGAGGGAACAATTTTCAGCCATAGGGGCGGGGTTTTCGGGTGTTTGATTCACCCTTTCCTTACTCGCTGGCTGCATGCTGGCTGCAATATTGGATTGAAGTTCATTCTCTGTCCTCCGTAGTACATGCTTGCACAAGGTCAATCTTGTCTTGCGCAGGCCCTTTAAAGTCCAGACCTCAATCCAATCGAGAATCTATGGAAAGAGCTGAAAACTGCTGTTCACAAACGATCTCCATCAAACCTCACTGAGCTTGACCTGTTTGCGAAGGAAGAATGGGCAAGAATTTCAGTCTCTTAATGTACAAAACTGGTAGAGACATACACCAAGCAACTTGCAGCTGTAATCGCAGTAAAAGGTGGCTCAACAAAGTATTAAGATAAAGGGGCCGAATAATATTGCACGCCCCACTTTTCAGTTTTTGAATTTCCACAAAAATCTAAAATAAGCAATACATTTCGTTCAACTTCACAATTGTGTTCCACTTGTTGTTGATTCTTCACCAAAAATTTACATTTGGTATCTTTATGTTTGAAGCATGACATGTGGGAAAAGGTTGAAAAGTTCCAGGGGGCCGAATACTTTTGCAAGGCACTGTTAATTTAGGAGTCTTCTCTCCGGAAATGGAAATGAGATGTTTGCATGGGACTGATTCCTAGTAATCGTGTTTTATTATGGGCCCTTTGTTGGCTGGGATATCTGTTCTTAAAAAGATAGCTATGCCAGTTTCATTAAAAATAACTTTACAAATACAAAATTTGTTTTGACAGTGAAAACCAAGACGCTTGCCAGTAAGTGACTTACATGTGGCAGAATTGGCAGCAGAGTCAACGCATTAAATGAAAACAAAAAAAAAGGATGTGTTTTTAAATCTGCGAGTAGATTTATTGTACGTGTGATTTTAACCTGCTCATGTTTGTGCAGTACTGCCAAGTGGATGTTTCCACAAGCGCTTCCATATAATGAGTGCGTATTACAGAACAGAACCCAGGAGGATATACTTTACAGAACAATGGTGACAAAATGCCGCTATGAGTCTTAATCTGACGTTAACAGCCATTGACTCCAATTTCACTCAAATTCTTATTCCATTTCTCTTCATTGTATAGGTCTTTGTCAGAAAGAAAAGAGACATTACAAAAGCCGCACTGCAATGCTTACTGTGCGCTCTCACAAATGCGATAACGTAAAGAGAAGCGGTCACTTTCTTTTTTTATAGCCCGTATATTTATATTTATTGGTTTTCTCTACATAACACGTCATTACTTTTAGTGCAATCAGTATGGATGTAGAGAATACATCCATTATTTTCAATACTTGCCATTTTCGTTTCTTTCATTTTCTTTTGTATAGGGAAATAACTGAAGATAGTCTAAATATTTTTAAAAAACCTTGCGGGAATACTTAGAGAGGGAAGAAAGCTAGTGGTGGGGTATTGGTATTTTAAATATGATACATAAAAAAAATAATAATCTTTAAATCTTCAGCTTAGCGAGTGTGAACGAGCTGAGTGTGACCTGAGCGTAAATGTGAACGGCGGTAAGTGTGACTTGTGATTCAGTGACTTTGGATTCATGGAGTTTACAAGGGAGGAATTACTGAATTGCTGTCTGTATTTTATTAATTCTTTGCATTTGTTTTGCTTTTTTTTATTTAAAGGTTCGGTCTGGTGCAATCCCCATTAGGAAATGTGCTCCACTATTGTTAATGCCACCCAGTGCACATCTTGCCACATGTATGCAGTCCTTCAGCAGCCAGTCGAGGGTGCATACTGCTGTGCTAGATGTGGTGCACATTGGCACAAATGACAAAGTTAGAGGTAGGTGGAAAGTCCTTAAAAATGATTTCAAGGAATAAGGCTAGGTTCCCATTGCGTTAATGGGACCGCGCTAACGGACAGCGTTGCACGGCGAAATTAACGCCGTGCAACGTGTCCGTTAGCGCGCCCATTCACAGCAATGGGGACGCGCATCACTAGCGTGTGCCATTTTTGGCACGCGCTAGCGATGTGCCGGTGTTTTGTTGCGCGCCGCGGACGCTGCTTGCAGTGTCCGAGGCGCGCCCGAGGTCCGTTCCCCGCTCTTGCAGATTGGAGATCTGAGAGAGCGGGTACGTTTAACGCGACCCCTTTACAAAATATTGCGTTAGCGCAATCCGCTAGCGCTAGGTGCTAAACGGATTGCACTAACGCAATTTGAACCTAGCCTTAGGCTGCAAGCTGAAAGCAAGGACCTCCAACGTGGTGTTTTCCGAAATACTGCCTGTATCACGTGCCACGCCAGAGAGGCAACGGGACATTAGGGGGGTTAATAAGTGGCTCAAGAATTGGTGTAGGAAGGAGGGGTTTGAGTTCCGCAGAACTGGGCTGACTTCTCAGTTGGCTACAGGTTCTACGCTAGGGACGGGCTGCACCTCAATGGGGAGGGTGCAGCTGTGCTGGGGGAGAAAATGGCTAGAAGGTTGGAGGAGTGTTTAAACTAGGGAATGGGGGGAGGGTATTCAATTTATCGGAGGGGAAGATAGTGCAGATAGAGACCTTGGCACAAATAAGGAAGTTCAATTAATAATTTGAGAAAGAATAGAGGTGCAGAGAGATACATAAAATGTATGTGTACTAATGCCAGAAGCCTTGCCAACAAAATGGACGAATTAGAACTAATGTTGTTGGAGCATAATTATGACATGGTGGTGATATCTGAAACATGGCTGGATGAGAGCCATGACTGGGCTGTTAACTTGCAGGGTTATAGTCTGTTCAGAAATGACCGAACAGATAAGCGAGGGGGAGGTGTGTGTCTATATGTAAAATCATCCTTAAAACCCATCCTGCGTGATAATATAGGTGAATTTAATGAAAATGTAGAGTCCCTGTGGGTGGAGATACGGGGAGGGGAAAAAAATAATAAATTACTGATAGGGGTTTGTTATAAGTCTCCAAAAATAATGGAAGCAACGGAGAATATCCTCATAAAGCAAATAGATGAAGCTGCGACTCAAGGAGAAGTCATTAATATGGGGGACTTCAACTAGCCTGAAATAGATTGGGGAACGGAAATCTGCAGTTACAGCAAAGGTAATCGGTTTTTGACAACTATGAGAGACAATTACCTTTCACAACTGGTTCATGACCCAACAAGAAGGAGGGCACTGCTAGACCTAATATTAACCAACAGGCCAGACCGCATATCAAATATAAGGGTTGGGGGTCACTTGGGGAATAGTGATCACAAAATAATAAGTTTTCATGTATCCTTTAATAAGATGTGTAGTAGAGGGCTTACAAGGACACTAAACTTCAGGAGGGCAAATTTCCAACGGATGAGAGATGATCTTGGTGCAATTAACTGGGACGATATCCTGAGACATAAAAATACACAAAGAAAATGGGAGACATTTATTAGCATCCTGGATAGGACCTGTGCACAGTATATACCGTATTGGAATAAACATACTAGAAATAGGAGGAAACCAATATGGCTAAATAGAGCTGTAAGGGGCGCAATAAGTGACAAAAAGAAAGCATTTAGAGAATTAAAGGAAGTAGGTAGTGATGAGGCATTAAATAAATACAGACAATTAAATAAATTCTGTAAAAAGCAAATCAAGGCAGCAAAGATTGAGACAGAGAGACTCATTGCCAGAGAGAGTAAAAATAATCCCAAAATATTCTTTAACTACGTAAATAGTAAGAAACTAAAAAATGATAGTGTTGGCCCACTTAAAAATAGTCTGGGTGAAATGGTGGATGAGGATGAGGAAAAAGCCAATATGCTAAATGACTTTTCATCAGTATTTACACAAGGAAATTCCATGGCAGACAATATGATCAGTGATAACAAAAATTCCACATTAAGTGTCACCTGCTTAACCCAGCAGGAAGTATGGTGGCGTCTAAAAATCACTAAAATTGACAAATCTCTGGGCCCGGATGGGATACACCCTCGAGTACTGCAGGAATTAAGTACAGTCATTGATAGACCATTATTTTAAATCTTTAAAGAGTCCATAATAACAGGGTCTGTGCCACAGGACTGGCGTATAGCAAATGTGGTGCCAATATTCAAAAAGGGGACAAAAACTGAACTCGGAAATTATAGGCCAGTAAGCTTAAGATAACAACAGGAGGACAAAAAGAGCAAACTGATTATATATACAGTGGGGCAAAAAAGTATTTAGTCAGTCAGCAATAGTGTAAGTTCTACCACTTAAAAAGATGAGAGGCGTCTGTAATTTACATCATAGGTAGACCTCAACTATGGGAGACAAACTGAGAAAAAAAAATCCAGAAAATCACATTGTCTGTTTTTTTAACATTTTATTTGCATATTATGGTGGAAAATAAGTATTTGGTCAGAAACAAACAATCAAGATTTCTGGCTCTCACAGACCTGTAACTTCTTCTTTAAGAGTCTCCTCTTTCCTCCACTCATTACCTGTAGTAATGGCACCTGTTTAAACTTGTTATCAGTATAAAAAGACACCTGTGCACACCCTCAAACAGTCTGACTCCAAACTCCACTATGGTGAAGACCAAAGAGCTGTCAAAGGACACCAGAAACAAAATTGTAGCCCTGCACCAGGCTGGGAAGACTGAATCTGCAATAGCCAACCAGCTTGGAGTGAAGAAATCAACAGTGGGAGCAATAATTAGAAAATGGAAGACATACAAGACCACTGATAATCTCCCTCGATCTGGGGCTCCACACAAAATCCCACCCCGTGGGGTCAGAATGATCACAAGAACGGTGAGCAAAAATCCCAGAACCACGCGGGGGGACCTAGTGAATGAACTGCAGAGAGCTGGGACCAATGTAACAAGGCCTACCATAAGTAACACACTACGCCACCATGGACTCAGATCCTGCAGTGCCAGACGTGTCCCACTGCTTAAGCCAGTACATGTCCGGGCCCGTCTGAAGTTTGCTAGAGAGCATTTGGATGATCCAGAGGAGTTTTGGGAGAATGTCCTATGGTCTGATGAAACCAAACTGGAACTGTTTGGTAGAAACACAACTTGTCGTGTTTGGAGGAAAAAGAATACTGAGTTGCATCCATCAAACACCATACCTACTGTAAAGCATGGTGGTGGAAACATCATGCTTTGGGGCTGTTTCTCTGCAAAGGGGCCAGGACGACTGATCCGGGTACATGAAAGAATGAATGGGGCCATGTATCGTGAGATTTTGAGTGCAAACCTCCTTCCATCAGCAAGGACATTGAAGATGAAACGTGGCTGGGTCTTTCAACATGACAATGATCTAAAGCACACCGCCAGGGCAACGAAGGAGTGGCTTCGTAAGAAGCATTTCAAGGTCCTGGAGTGGCCTAGCCAGTCTCCAGATCTCAACCCTATAGAAAACCTTTGGAGGGAGTTGAAAGTCCGTGTTGCCAAGCGAAAAGCCAAAAACATCACTGCTCTAGAGGAGATCTGCATGGAGGAATGGGCCAACATACCAACAACAGTGTGTGGCAACTTTGTGAAGACTTACAGAAAACGTTTGACCTCTGTCATTGCCAACAAAGGATATATTACAAAGTATTGAGATGAAATTTTGTTTCTGACCAAATACTTATTTTCCACCATAATATGCAAATAAAATGTTAAAAAAACAGACAATGTGATTTTCTGGATTTTTTTTTCTCAGTTTGTCTCCCATAGTTGAGGTCTACCTATGATGTAAATTACAGACGCCTCTCATCTTTTTAAATGGTGGAACTTGCACTATTGCTGACTGACTAAATACTTTTTTGCCCCACTGTAAAAGATATCATATCATTTTATTATATCATAGAAAAGGTAAAATGTCACAACAATACATAGAACACCAAAAACAATGCAGACTATTATGAACCCCACCCACACCTATCCCCACCCCACATATACACTTCAATCCCTGGAAAAATAAATAAATAAAGGTCCAAAGACCGTAACTCAGGGAAAAGACAGTGCGTCCAAACATGGACGTCAGGGAAGCAGCATGCATGAACCAGATGGTCGGGAATAAAGTTACACCCGTCTATCTAACATCTAAGGTGCAATAATGCATAGCAAGAAATGCAGTGCTTACCAACAGATGAGTGGAAACAAGGAGGGGGGTGGTGGATTTATTCCCGATCATCTGGTTCGTGCATGCTGCTTCCCTGACGTCCATGTTTGGACGCACTGTCTTTTCCCTGAGTTACGGTCTTTGGACCTTTATTTATTTATATCTCTATCTGCACTATCTTCCCCTCCTATAAATTGAATGCCCTCCAGGATTTTACCCACAGTAGAAGTTAAGCTTACTGGCAACCAAAATCCCATGTATATACTTAGAGATCAGGGTGGCAGAGAATATCTGTCTGCAAACACAAATCAAAAATCAGCTCCAAACAGTATCAGATAACAACAAGAGGACAAAAAGAGCAAACTGATTATATCTAAAAGATATCATATAATTTTATTATATCATAGAAAAGGTAAAATGTCACAACAATATATAGAACACAAAAAACAATGCAGACTGTTATGAACCCCACTCACATCTATCCCCACCCCACATATACACTTCAATCCCTGGAAAAATAAATAAATAAAGGTCCAAAGACCGTAACTCAGGGAAAAGACAGTGCGTCCAAACATGGACGTCAGGGAAGCAGCATGCATGAACAAGCTGATCCATGTTCGGTGTCTGTGCCCGAAAAGTAGGTGTATGGTAAGGACGCCGAACTTTACTGTTCGGGTTCGCCCATCTCTAGTGGTGACCAAAAATTATAGCGCTATAGGACTACATCGCAACTTGTGTCGTGTGACATCAACGCTCAGAACAGTCTTATGACAAAAATATTTGTGTGACTTGCTGTCTTGTAACTATGTAGTGCTCTTATTGTGCTGTAAATAAGTCAAGGTGCAGATAAGTCGCATGTCGTGTGCAATTTGCATTGAAGTCTATGGCAAGTGTGTGACTTGTGACCAACAACAAATCCAACACATCTGGAAACATATGCAACTTTGTGTCAAATTTGCAGTAGGTCACAAGTCACACTGTGACACCATAGTAAGTCATTACATCCAATGTAGCAATGTGTTACTGAGATTCGAGTGTCGTACAACCCCTTACCATGCAGCCCTAGCCTTTGTCTCAGGGTCTAAGTGGGCACTCATTTTTTATTTTAAAAATAATTGCTTTATTTTGAAATGAAGACAGAACCATACTGTCTGTCCAGACGTTATTACTTCATTGGAACTTCAGCTGTAATAATTATTATTGATAGTGCGTTAATTTGTTCACAGCAACTCTAGTGCAGACGAAAAAAACATGTGAATCCCAGTCTCACGGCAGCTGGATTACAGAGAATTTGCCCTTAAGGCAGGTTTCACCCTAATTAGGGAACTGTATAATCTTTCTTTAGGGGTACTAACTGTGCAGTTAAACTACAAAGAAATGCACATATATCAATAAAATATGTAAGGTTACTGAATACGTAGTTTAACTGGTGTTTTCATTTGAGCAAATTCCCACAGGAAGCATTGTACATCCAATGTAGGGTTCAGCAGTTACAGATAACATTTACCAGCACATAGCAAATAGTATAATAGTATACTTTATCTTTGATACTGCTAGTTGCACGCATTATTAATGAACATCTGAGCTGTAGAATAAAATGCAATACAGTATATGGCAGACAAATGAAGAGGAAAAAGCTTGAAATTGAATGAACCCAAAAAGAACATTTGTAAATGTCCGTTCTGTAATTAGTTGACTGTATGTCACCTAAACATCTCTCAATTTCGGGGGCGAAGTCATCAGACAGGGCAAAATATAGTAAATTAGTACTTGGACTTTTTTGGTTGCTCAGAAAAGATGCTTCACAGTCTGATGGGAGGGATTTTGAAAAAAGTGGTATGCCCTGCTGGATTATCGCAAAATGTTTTTGAGCAAATAAAAAATATTTTCTCAAAACGAAATGGTACAAGCTCGGTGGATATAGTCTCTGAAGAACTACAAAAGTTTCTCATGTGGGCATGACTGCACCACATGATGGTTGCCTGCTGTTGATGGAACCCAAAGGCAAGTGTTGGCTAAAAGTATGGGGCTCCCTACCAAAGCAAATACTGCTCCCATCTAGTGATGAGCGAATGTGCTCAGATAAGATAAGATAAGATGTTATCCGCGCATGTTTGTTAGGCAATCCCTGTATGTGTTGCAGCTGTTGAACAGCCCCGAGACATTCAGCTTAGTTTTCACAGATGATCCTTTCTGTGAGGTAAAACATTTCCCTTTTTGTTTTTAAACAATGTTTTACTTCAAATAAAAAAGAATTTGGGAGCCCCGACTGTAATCTGAGTCCTTATAGTCTTTCCCCTTTCCCCGCCCAGGAGCTGTGGTACAATTACACCATGTTCCTGTACAGTGAAACACGGCCATTACACAATACACAGCAGGGGGACATTTATAAGATTATCTCAGCACAGGGTCATTATTTTTAAACACATCCAATTGTGGAAATTATTATTATTCTAAGATATATTGATTAAAATGAACTTTTGCTTGTGGGATAACCCGTCTAAGTCCCCCATACAAATTAGTATAAAGTTGAATAAACTTACCAAATGTCAGGCAGCTGCAATGCAGGTAATTGCAAGCTCCACTAGGTGGCAATAGATTGGAGGGAGGACTGCACACGGCAAGACCAGACCTGCAATGCGGTGAGGCCACCACCAGGTGGCAGCAGAATAGTCAAAACAAGCCGGGTCAATATAAGACTGAAGTGCAGTACACAAGGAATAAGCAAACACAGAGTCAATAACAAGCCAAATGGGTTAGTACAAGTCATGAGCAGATATGCATAAGACAAGAGACAAAACAGGTCAGGGTCCAAGCCAAGTCAAAACCAGAGAGTTAATACATGAAAGGGGAACAGGGGATAAACAGACCTGGGTTCAGTAAGTAAGCAGCAGGACAAATCAGTGCAAATGGAGTCAGCTACAATCACCGTAGGCAGAAACTATAACTGACATGATCTGAAGGACACAGCGGAGATAAATAGCAAACCCGAGACCAGACTGAGGTTGAGAAACTTAACCCCTGGCATGACCAGACCGGAAAAAGGGAAGACATGACTCAAAACCGGTCTGGATCATGACACCAATATTGACAAGATCGACAAACAGTTTAATGTCTGTGGGACCCCCCAACTCTCGCCAATAGGTGATGTCAGGGGAGATAATGATCCACTATTTCTTTTGTTTTCTCGGGGAGGTGAGCTGCCACAAGAGGAGTTTGGCAGTACTTCTTTCATCTGTATAGAGTGCACACTGGAGTGTGTATGGATAGCTGTATGCAAATTGCCTCTTCTGAGAAAAAGAGGACTTAATTCTATAGCGCCACCTGTTGGAAGTAGCGATCTACAAGTCACAATTAACTCTCTAACGAGTCGTGCAATATGACTTAGGATAAAAGCCAAATTAGTATATCAATTCGCAGACACGGTGTTTCGGGCATTTGGCCCTCATCAGTGCGAAGCATGAGAACTAATTTGGCTAGGTGAGAGGCTCTGGACTGGGGTCTAAGGGGTATCGTTTCTCCTTATGGAGAGTGACATACCATCTCTGGCATATCAAGGTAAGGAGGCTTATTTGCCGTACAATGCTCCTCTGGGAAATATAATATGCAAATTGCCTCTTCTGAGAAAAAGAGGACTTAACTCTATAGCGCCACCTGTTGGAAGTAGCGATCCTACAAGTCACAATCAACTCTTTAACGAGTCGTGCAATATGACTTAGGATACAAGCCAAATTAGTATCTCAATTCGCATGGATAGCTACTAATCAAACAATCATCTAAACCAGGGGTCTCAAACTGCATTCCTCGAGGGCTGCAAACCATGCGTGTTTTCAAGATTTCCTTAGCATTGCACAAGGTGCTGTAATCATTATGTGTGTAGGTGATTAAATTATCACCTGTGCAGTACAAGGAATCCTGTAAACATGACCTGTTTGCGGCCCTTGAGGAATGCAGTTTGAGACCTCTGATCTAAACCATTGCTTGGCTGACAACTATTTATTAAGCATGTGACCCCTTAGTATTTCAACTCATCTGGCCAGTTCTTTTTCTAAATTCTTTAAAAGTAAATTATATTCCTAATACTTCACAGCCCTGATTCATTTACAACTGTCTTTCTATAGTTTATGGTGTCTCTTTATCTTTTACAAGTGATACTACTAAAGGTCGACTTCCCTTTACTTTCACCCAGACACCTACCCTTCTTCCCAGTGTCACACCCCCCCCTGTCTCTGAATAAAGGACAAGCCACAACCATTAGTTTCTTGGATAAGAATGGGCACAGCAGCCAATTTTTTATTAATAATTAAAGACACTTGGTGGGGCCCTCGAAGCTATCACGGTCCTCGTCTGGTGATTGTTCCGTTGGCATTGCTCCTTCCCTCCCAGCTCCCAGCCTTAATTCCAGTCGCATTTTTTCCAGGCTCGGAAGCACCATGAATCAAGGGAAGAGGTTGCCTCTACACGATTAACCTGTACCCGACTTCGTCGTTGTGTAGCCAACCATCGTTACTGCGCGCGCACCTGACTTCCAACATCGGGTGGCCCCTGGATCTCATAACAATGTGACCCCAACTTGCCTCGCCAGGTATCACCCAAGTCTCACCAGATCACCATCAACACATAACCATCCAGTGAAGGGGATCCCCGCAATGCAAGAATCCCCCATTCCATTATTTCGACCAGCTTCGAGGACCCACCAACACCACACCAAGGGCATCTTGACCCCCCTCAAGTGCTCAAGACCCCAACAAACCAGCAATGCTGTGGCCCTCAGTATCCCCTCCCATAACCCCCGACCCACAAATGCGTCCCCAGTGCGTTTAAGTGCACCCCATCGGCTAACCAGTAATCTTTTTCCGTGGAATCTAGCCCTAGAATCCAGATCACGATTGGAACTTGTCCTGCAACAAACCAAAGAAAATTAGTGATACGTGCTATATCCTGGACTGATTGGCTTCCTCTTATCCTTAAGGTCATCCGTAGGACCTGTATTGTTGTGACTCCCACCGGCCAATCCTCCTTACTATTTCCGGGCTCAGCCCTCCCACCGCCGCCTCAGTTGCAGCTCTGATTCAGAAAGAATGGCCCATATAATTGCCCGGCTCAACGCCTGCCCTTCCCAAGCACTTCTGGAACACTCTAATGAATTGGTACTTAGACAAGAAGGACCTGTCCACGTGACACAGTAGCGGTCCACCCTGTCAAGGCCTGGTGGCCATGAATCCCTCAAAACATCTCAAAGGACACATGACAGAACCCCTTACCTTTCCTAATAGCACCCTTTTTCCTTTCCCCACCTGATCTGTTTTTGATCCTCTGATCCAAAACTCTAATCCCCTCTGTTTAAAATGCCCCCAGCTTTTGTTCTTCCTGGTGCTATCAATTCCCCTATCCTCATTACCTCAAAAAATGCCAATGAGATCGCCAGCCTAAACAGGCGTATCCCAAAACGTGACCTGCAAACCGCCTCTAAATGTACTCCATTGTTCTCCAATAAACCAAATGACAAAGGCCGCCTGGTATCCTGCCTGCCTTTTTCTTTCCTGAAACCCTTAATGGCATGTCTTACTAAAAATTTCTTTGTCAAGTCTGCTCTGTTTCTCAGTTTAAACCTGAACACTAACCTGAAGTTAACTGATTTATCTTCGCTGTAGACCACTTACCATTCACGGCCTGCCTAATTCCCATCAATAAAATCCCTATTTGTTCCTCCTCTGTCAAGTCCTCCCTCCATTGTCCCAACCATTGTTTCCACAGCTGCCATGTCTGTAGATAAGCTGCCCACATGCTACTTGCTAAGGATGACTTGATCAGTGGCTTGGCAGCCCGAATACCACACTTCAGAGTCTGGGAAGGCAGGGTAGGCCCTCTTCTTCTGCCCCCGGGGCCAACGCCTGAAACCGCTCCCACTGGAAACGAGAAAGCGCTTCAGCTACAGAGTTAAATGTGCCTGGGACATGGGATACGGTAAAATGAGCATTAATGGACAAACATTCTAACTCCAGCTGGCGTAACACCCTAATTACTGGCGGCAATGACGCGGTGATATTATTTATGGCCATTACCACTCCCATGTTATCACATTTAAACCGCACCTTTTGTTTTTTAGCCGTCCCCTCCATAGTGTTATTGCAACCAGGATTGGAAAAATCTACAGTAATGCAATGTTCCTGACCAGCCCCAAGTAGGGTTGAGCGAAACGGGTCGGCAATTTTCAGAAGTCGTCGGCTTTTGGCAAAGTCGGGTTTCATGAAACACGACCCGACCCCTGTGTGGGGTCGGCCATGAAGTCGGCGATCTTCTGAATCTGGAATCGGAATTCTGATACCGATTCCCGATATGTTTAAGATATCGGGAATTGGTATCGGAATTCAGATTTAAGTGTAAAATAAAGAATAAAAATAAAAAATATCGCTATACTTACCCTCGGACGCGCCCTGGTACTAACCGGGAACCTTCCTTCTTTCGAATCAGCGCTTCCAGGACCTTGCGGTGACGTCGCGGTGACGTCGCGGCTTGTGATTGGTCGCGCGACCGCCCATGTGACCGCTCGCGCGACCAATCAGAAGCCGTGACGTCACCGCAAGGTCCTGCAAGCGCTGATTCTTAGGAAGGAAGGCTGCCGGAAAGAAGCAGGGCGCGTCCGAGGGTGAGTATATACCTAATAGGAATATACTCACCCTCGGACGCGCCCTGCTTCTAATTCCTAATAGGAATATACTCACCCTCGGACGCGCCCTGCTTCTTTCCGGCAGCCTTCCTTCCTAAGAATCAGCGCTTGCAGGACCTTGCGGTGACGTCACGGCTTCTGATTGGTCGCGCGAGCGGTCACATGGGCGGTCGCGCGACCAATCACAAGCCGCGACGTCACCGCGACGTCACCGCAAGGTCCTGGAAGCGCTGATTCGAAGGAAGGAAGGTTCCCGGTTAGTACCAGGGTGCGTCCGAGGGTAAGTATAGCGATATTTTTTATTTTTATTCTTTATTTTACACTTAAATATGGATCGCAGGGCCTGAAGGAGAGTTTCCTCTCCTTCAGACCCTGGGAACCATTGGAAACCCAATGCACTGCATTGGGTTCCGAGTTTCGGCCGACCCCGACCCCGACTTTTTTATAGGATCGGCCGATTTCACTCGACCCGACCTTTGAAAAAGTCGAGTTTCGTGAAATCCGACCCGATCCTATAAAAGTAAAAGTCGCTCAACACTAGCCCCAAGTGCACCCATTCCTCTGGCCACTTGGCCGTGCACCATTGCCCCTGGAAGTATGCTCCGAAACCATAACTGCCCGCTCCGTCCGTGTATAACTCAATGTTAGAATTACAACATACGCCTTCCATCATCAAGGATCGCCCATTATACAGTACTTTTCCAATAAAGTGTCCCACACTGCCTTGTCCTCTTTATTGTCCACAGATAACTGCACATAATGATGAGGCAACTTCACACCCATCGTTGCACCCGCTAATCTCCTTGTGAAGACTCTGCCCATAGGCATGACCCAGCATGCAAAGTTTAAACTCCCTAGCAAGGACTGGACCTCTCACAGCCTCAATTTTTTAACTCGACACTCCAATCGACTTGTATCGATCACAATCACCAAAAAGGAAATACACAACATTGGCCTGACCGTTTTTTCGGGAGCTAACGGGACCCCAAACTTTTTTGCGACCCACTCTAAACACTTTAGGATAGTATTGCAGACATCTGATTGTTGGGGCCTATGCACCAAAAATCATCTAAGTAGTGCATCAGTGAGCCCAGCCCCGTGATGTCTTTTACTACCCACTCCAGGAAGGTGCTAAAAGCCTCAAACAATGAGCAGGATAAAGAGCATCCCATAGGTAGGCACCTGTCCACAAAAGACTCTCCCCCCTAATAGCAACTGAGCAAACGCTGACTCTCCGGATGTACCGACAATTACAGAAAAGCTGACTCCACGCCGGTTTTGGTCATCAGCACCCCTCTCCCGCATTTTCTCACCCATTTTACTGCCTCATCGTACGATGGTATAGGACCGAACATAGCTCAGGATCAATGCCATCATTGACGGACTTACCACGTGGGTAGGACAGGTGATGGATCATCTGGTACTTGTTCGGTTCCTTCTTCGGAACAATGCCCAAAGGAGAAACCATCAAGCCCAGGACGGGTGGGAACTCAAAAGGACCTGCCATTCGACCCTTCAGCACCTCTTTTCTTAGTTTTTCTATTACCACAAAGGTACCCCTGGATAATAAGTCCGCTTTTGTCTATCTGGGTTCCTATTTAGGTAGGGAAGCATCACGTTTAGTTTGACTGGTGTTTGACCCTCCTCCCACCCAACCACCATATTTTCTGGGACACCTATTGGCCCCATGTGAAGCTCCACTACAGGTGGAACACAGGTGTCTGAATTTACACCCTGTGCCAAAGCTACAATGTCCCTCATTGAACTGCCAACACAGTCCGTGTTTCTGTGTCCCGCCTCGGCTCTGAAAACTTCCAGACGCCTGACCTCCTGCACTGTACCCTGCTTGGCCAGCATTACCGGCCCCCCATGAAAGGAATTCCCATATCTGTTGTTCAGGGCCATAATCTTAAGCCAGAGGCCAATGTCTTTTTGGTCCCATCTAATTGATGGGCGAAAGGCCTCATTTTGACAAAATTGTTGGTCATTGTAACGGGGTCTACAGTGCTGTAGTACCTCTTTCAGCACCCCCCGTGTTTCAGGAGGTCCACTCTGCTTTTGCTGGATTCTGAATGAAGGACGCTGGCTGGAATTCCTTGATTACGTGAGAGCATATGAAAGCTGACTGCTACTCCACGTATTTCCAGTCTAAAAGAACACACTTTATTCACAGCACACAGAATATATAACACAGATACACAGGGCAGGCCAGTAGAAAAAGCAGGCCAGACTTACATTACAATAGCCGCAGGGGGCCGGAGCCTGCTGATATTTACTGTGGGAATTACAAAGGTGGGGGAGGTCAGAAGGAGAATACCTTGTCCCCTCTGACCAGGGGCGCAGCCTGTGGACTGATGCATTTCACATGGAACCTATTATACATAATATATACTGCATAACATATTCTTGGTGCTGGGGGTTCTCTAACACGGCTCCCCTTTTCAGCGACGCGATCAGCATACACAGTCTGATCCTTAACGGATCGGTTTGGGGATGACCGAAGTTTATGGGGTTGGTACAAGTTCCGTTTGTCAACTTAGTCCATCGGCATTACCGTTTTGTTTGCCAGGTCTGTAGTGGATGGTGAAGTCCAGAGGTTGTAGGGCTAAACTCCACCGCAGTAATCTGGCATTGTCTCCGGAGATGCGATTAAGCCAGACTAGGGGATTATGGTCTGTTAGGAGGGAAAACTGTCATCCATACAAATATGGTTGTAACTTTTTCAGTGCCCATACTATGGCCAGGCACTCCTTCTCAATGGCCGCATAGCTCACTTCACGGGGCAGTAGTTTCCGACTCAGGTAAGCTACCGGGTGTTCTTGGCCGTCCGGCCCGACTTAGCTTAGTACTGCCCCCAATCCAAACATAGAAGCGTCTGTGTGAACAAGGAAACGTTAAGTTGGATCGGGTGCGGCCAATACAGGGGTATTGGTGAGGGCGTCCTTTAGCTGGCGGAAGGCTTCCTCACACTCTGGGGTCCAGGTTACCTGGCGGGGTTGGTTCTTATGGGTCAGATCAGTGAGGGGCTTGGCCACGCTGCTGTAATTGGGAACGAATTTCCTATAATACCCCGCTGTCCCTAGAAATGCCATGACCTGGGTTTTAGTGCGTGGGGTGGGCCATTTGGCTATGGCCTCAATCTTGGCTGGTTCTGGTCGCTGTTTCCCACTTCACACCCAATGCCCTAAATACTGAACCTCTGCTTTGCCCACGTGACACTTGTTTGGCTTCAGGGTGATTCCGGCCTTGTGGATCCTGTCTAATACTGTCTCTAGGTGATTTAGATGCTCTAACCATGTTGCGCTGTAGATGGCAATGTCATCCAGGTAGGCACATGCATAGTCCTGGAGACCATCCAGAAGCCGGTCAGCCAGCCTCTGGAAGGTCTCCGGGGCAGTCTTCATCCCGAATGGCATAACTCAAAACTGGAATAAGCCAAACGGGGTGACAAATGCCGACTTGGGAATAGCATCAGGATTAAGGGGAATCTGCCAGTAGCCTTTGCATAGATCGATTGTGGTCAAATACTTTGCCCCTGCCAGCCGGTCTAACAAGTCATCCACACGCGGCATGGGATACGCATCCGTCACTGTTTTCTCATTGAGCTTACGATAGTCTACACAAAACCGTGTAGTCCCATCCTTCTTGGGCACTAACACTACGGGGGATGCCCAGGGACTATCTGACTCTTCAATGACCCCTAAACACAACATCTCTTGTATCCCTTGTCGCATCCCTTCTTGTACAGACTCAGGGACGCGGAAGGGGGGTTGTCGCAGGGGGGTCTGATCCTGGGTCTCAACCTTGTGTTGTGCCAGGTGAGTGTACCCGGGTTTCCCCGAAAACATCCTCTGTCACTGCCTCAACAACTCCTTCACCTGCTGTCTCTCCCGGGGACCTAAGTCTTCACCCCAGTGTACCTGGTCCCATGTTTTAGACTGAGTCCTCTCCCCTAAGACATCAGGCAAGGGAAGTCAGGCTAAATCCTCTGCTTCAGGTGCACAGATGGCCACTACCTCTTCAGGGCGCTCCCGATAGGGCTTCATCATATTCACGTGGAACATGCGGATAATCCTGGGGTCGTCACAATCGGCGACATTATAGGTGGTGTTGGCTATTTTCCCCACTACCTGGTAGGGCCCCTGCCATGCAGCTTGGAACTTGTTCTGCCTAGTGGGCTCTAACACCAGGACCTTCTGCCCTATTTCCAAGGTGCGCTCTCTGGCCCTCCGATCGTACCATACGCACTGGTGCCGCTGGGCCACCTGCATGTTCCCACGTACAGCCTGGGTCAGCTCCTGTAGGCGGTCCCGGAATTTCAGCACATAGGGTACAATAGGTACCCCTTCTATGATGCCCTCCCCTTCCCAGTGTTCTAGCACTAAGTCTAGGGGTCCCCTTACCCGTCTCCCGTATACCAGTTCGAATGGGGAGAACCCCGTAGATTCTTGGGGCACCACTCGATAGGCAAACAGGAGGTGAGGCAAGAATTTCTCCCAGTCCCTGTAGGTCCTGGTAAAAGTCCCAATGAGTTGTTTTAACGTCCCGTTAAAGCGTTCACACAACTTATTGGTTTGCGGGTGGTACGGGGCGCTTCTAATGGACTTTACGCCGCACAGCTTCCACAGTTGGTTGGTCACCACTGCTGGTCTGAGATAATCTCCCGGGGAAATCCAACCCGTGAGAAAACCTGGAGCAGGGCAGCCGCCACCGTCTCTGCCAGTATGTTAGGTAATGCAATCGCCTCTGGATACCATGTGGCATAATCTACCACTGTCAATATATACCTTTTCCCTGACAGACTGGGATTGGCTAACGGCCCTATCAGGTCGACCGCTACTCGGCTAAATGGTTCCTCCACAATGGGGAGGGGGCATAATTTGGCCGTGCATCGATCTCCCCTCTTGCCAATGCGCTGGCAACTGTCACAGGTCTGGCAGTATTGATGAACATCATAGGCTACCCCCGGCCAAAAGAAGTTTTGTGTCAGACGATGCCTGGTGCGACTGACGCCGAAGTGCCCGGCCAAGGGTATGTCATGAGAGATTCGCAGTAACTCCTGCCTATACTTCTTGGGAACTACCAGCTGTCGTTTTATAGTGGGGCTCGTGTGGTGCTGCTCTGTGATCCGGTAGAGGAGTCCCTGCTTCCATATAAACTGTTCCCCTTCCAGTACCCCTGTCCCCTCCTGTGCCTTCCCACGATATCCCTCCAATGAAGAATCCTCAAGTAGCTCCCTCTTAAATTCATCTGGGGTGGCCCAAGAAATGTGTCTGGCTATGGGAATACATGTAGGGCTGGGATGTCTTACCTGGGCCTCCTCTGAGTGTGATTCCGCCTCCGCAGCTCGAGCTTGTCTCCGGGTGGTCACAGGATATGTCTCAGCCAGAGGGGCAAAAGAGAAGGCAGACAACATGGGCTCCAAGTCATTTCCCAGCAAAACGTCTGCAGGCAAATCCTCCATCAAGCCGACCTCAACAAGGCCATCCCCAACTCCCCAGTTCAGGTGAATCCTGGCAGTGGGCAGTCGATGTATGGCTCCCCCTGCTACACGGACTGCCACTGTCTGGTCCGTCTTCTCTTGGTCCCGGACGAGATGAGGCTCCACAAGGGTCAAAGTTGCTCCGGAATCTCTTAGTCCCTGCATGCGTTTCCCATTAACCCATACGACCTGTCGATGCTGTTGTCGATTATCTGCCCGAGCTGCCTGCACGGGGTCTACTTCATGCAGCACTTCCTCCATGTCTTCCACCCCTTGGTTAGTTGTAGCCCCCAATGCTGGGTCAGCTTCGCCTTGGTAGCAGTGTACAGCGGCCCGGCGGAAGGTAGCTGTTCCCGCCTTTGGCCACTGGGTATGCTGAGTCCGGTTGGGACATTGTGTTTGCAGGTGGCCCAGCTGATGGCAGGTGTGGCATCGCGCCCCAGGGGAACTGTGGTAGGCCGGGTTTCTAGCTGGTCCCCCTACAATCTTCGGTGGTTTGGGGCCCTCCAGGTCCATGGGCGGACCCCTAGTGACCATCTTTGATTTGGACAACTGAGGCCTCCTGGCGTCAAGAAGTTCATCGGCCAGACGAGCGGCTTCCTCAAGAGTCATTGGCCGCCTGTCACAAAGCCATTCCTGTGTCTCGGGGTTTAGTCCATTAAAGAATCGTTCTAACAAGAAGAGCTGGAGAACGTCCTCCTTAGTGGTTGCTTGGCTCCCTTGTACCCACTGTAGCAGTGACCGCCGTAATTTACAGGCCCATTCAGCGTGGGTATCGGTTACTCGTTTTATAAGTCCGCGGAACTTTTGGCGGTATGCCTCTGGTGTCAGCGCATACCGGGCCAAGATCACTTCTTTGATCCGCTCATAGTCCATACAGTCCTCATCAGGTACCGTGCTATAGGCGTCCGCTGCCTGGCCTGTCAGCTTGCTGGCCAGAATCTGAACCCGTTCCTCTGGCTTCACTTGATGAAGGGCACACTGCCGCTCAAAGTCCTGCAGAAAGCCATCAATGTCTTCCTCTGCCTCCCCCAACTGTCGGAAGGCATTATACTGGATCTTTTTGTGGCTTACGGTTGAAGGTACCTGGGCGGAGGCCAGAGCTCCCCTTGCTCGCTGACTCTCCTCTCTCCGCTCTGCCATCTCCATCTTGGCCAGCTCCACTTTGGTCCGCTCTGCCATCTCCATCTTGGTTAGCTCTATCCTGGTCTGCTCGGCCATCTCTTCCTTCAGATCAGTACGCACATCAGCCATCACCTCTCGTATGATCTCTACTGCAGGGTTTGGGCCATAGAACGCCAGTCTGTTCTTTACCTCCCTCTGGAATTCAGTCTCCTCCACGTTCACATTGGGGGGCGCTGCACTGTCGTGTTCCATGATGGCTGCTATCAAATCCGCTTTTGTTTTGTTGCTGGCGATTAACCCTCGGGCTTCCACCAGATGTTTTAATGTAGTCCTCTTTAACTTCTGGTAGTTGTCTTCCATTCATTCCTTTTCTCCTGTAGAAGGGGTATCACATCCCGCTGTCTGCCACCAGTGTAACGGGGTCTACAGTGCTGTAGTACCTCTTTCAGCACCCCCCGTGTTTCAGGAGGTCCACTCTGCTTTTGCTGGATTCTGAATGAAGGACGCTGGCTGGAATTCCTTGATTACGTGAAAGCATATAAAAGCTGACTGCTACTCCACGTATTTCCAGTCTAAAAGAACACACTTTATTCACAGCACACAGAATATATAACACAGATACACAGGGCAGGCCAATAGAAAAAGCAGGCCAGACATACATTACAATAGCCGCAGGGGGCCGGAGCCTGCTGATATTTACTGTGGGAATTACAAAGGTGGGGGAGGTCAGAAGGAGAATACCTTGTCCCCTCTGACCAGGGGCGCAGCCTGTGGACTGATGCATTTCACATGGAACCTATTATACATAATATATACTGCATAACATATTCTTGGTGCTGGGGGTTCTCTAACACGGCTCCCCTTTTCAGCGACGCGATCGGCATAAACAGTCTGATCCTTAACGGATCGGTTTGGGGATGACCGAAGTTTATGGGGTTGGTACAAGTTCCGTTTGTCGACTTAGTCCATCGGCATTACCGTTTTGTTTGCCGGGTCTGTAGTGGATGGTGAAGTCGAGAGGTTGTAGGGCTAAACTCCACCGCAGTAATCTGGCGTTGTCTCCGGAGATGCGATTAAGCCAGACTAGGGGATTATGGTCCGTTAGGAGGGAAAACTGTCGTCCATTACAATAGCCGCAGGGGGCCGGAGCCTGCTGATATTTACTGTGGGAATTACAAAGGTGGGAAAGGTCAGAAGGAGAATATCTTGTCCCCTCTGACCAGGGGCGCAGCCTGTGGACTGATGCATTTCACATGGAACCTATTATACATAATATATACTGCATAACATATTCTTGGTGCTGGGGGTTCTGTAACAGTCATAACGCAACCACCCTTGCCCCCCATATGCCTTGTAAACCTCCCCAATGGAGTCCATGTAGCAAAACAATTGTGAGCAGTTTTCTGGCGCTTTCTCCCTTATGACACTAACTAGGCGTGGAACCAATTTGAAAACATTTGCGGTATCACTTGACGCTGTCACTCTTCCTCCTTTCTCTCCCCATCCTTTCCTTACTTCCCAGAACTCAACCTATCTAGTGGCAGCAACGAAAAAATGTCCACATACTCGTCTTTCCAGATTTTACCCCTAACCTCTTTTTAAGGTGGGCACCTAGGGGACCCAAGAAACAAATATACACCTACCCCCCGCACCCTGTCATCTAACTGACCATTATCTCCTTCCCCCATTGACATTGCTTCAGAACCGCTTATAATCCGTTCCTTACCCCCCATGGCACCTGGAGGAGCATAGGGATTCATCCAAGTGTGCTGGCCCGTGCCCCTTTAAGTGGTCCATTCTGTCTTTTAAATTTGTTAACAATGCCTTCATTTCCCTGGTGTGGACTCTAGTGACCCTGTGTTGGGAACTAAGCTATCCCCTGGTGATCCCTGGCTCCCCCTTGTAGTGGGCCTGCATAAGAGGACAAACAAAACATGGAATCATAATTACCAGGCCACCTGGGAGTCATCCTCCCCCCAGCCGCTGTTGTCCTGGAATCCTCCACGTTGTCGTCGTCATCCTTATCCAGGGTTAAGAGCCTTGTTGGATCTTGTAATAGGTGCACTCCCTCTGTGCAACCGTCGCTCGGTGGTCCATGGTTCCTATGGCAACACCCCACTGCGAACTTGCTGCCCCCTGTTTTTCTTGATGGCACGACCGCTGCTCCGCCTCCCTGGTGATAGCTATCACCCTGCCACATTATGGGGCCCCCTTGATGTATGGGGTTGCTAACCACCCAGGGCCAGCACCTCCTGTTATGCCCCGGCCCAGGGTCTTTTGAGGGGCTCCAACCCCAGCACTGCTGTGTCCTCACAGGCATGTCCAGGGACAGCCTTTCAGGGGGCCTTGGCCTGCAGGCAGGTCTCCTGGCCCTTTCCTCTCCCTGAGTCAAGTCCCTGGGCAGCCCCGGATTTTTCACTTTTTTAACAGGCATCTGGTTAGACAGCCCATTTCCCGGGGTCCTTTGTGAAGGACCCCCGAAACAAGATGGCAGCACCCATGCATCGTGGCGCTCCTGCTCAGCTGGGGCCATCGCTCTGCTCCCCGGCTGTTTGTGCAGCGGGACCTGCAGCACCACCACTGGCCACCCACTCGGAGACCCCCAGCCCTATAGCAGCACTGTGGAGCCTGCTGCACCCTCCCACCCATGCCCGCCCGACAGCCCCCGACCCTGTGGTATGCACTCTGCTGGGGATGACTCCGCCGACTGCTCAGCGGAGCATGCAGCATCCATCAGCCAGCAGCTGCCCCACGACCCCCGGCTTTTTTAGCTCATTCTAGGGGACCTACCAGCCTTCCTCCTTTTGTTGACCTGGCACCTCCTCGCTCCGGGACCCATGCCCTGATGCCCCTGCCTCCGCCCGCAGGCCACAGCTGAAACTATCACTGTCGCCCCAGCTGGATTCTGCTATGCTCTCCAGCCATCCTGGGGGATGATTGCTGGCAGCTGCCTGAAGCCTGGAGACCACATCCATGCTGGTAAGGAGAAGGGGCCTGTGTGGTGGGGGGCATGAGGGGTCACTTGCTGTCTGGACGTCCTTGGTCAAAGAGGGCTCTGGCCCCTCACTGCATCCTTTTTGTTGCCCCCTGACCCCACCTCTGCCCATGTCACTTCCCCTAGGTTATTTACTTCCCCCCTCACTTCTCGTGCCCCCCGATGCTCCTTCCCAATTCCACCCATTTCGTCACTCCATCCCTGCCAGCCCTGCCTGGTCGGACTGGCCATTTGGCAATTCTGACAAATGCCAGAAGGGCCAGTCTGGTTGTGGGCTGCCTTGTGTGCTAAGTTGTTAACAGAATCAATGTTATCAAGACACCCATACTGTTACCGTCACAGAGCACAAAGCCGGTCACTCCATCACTTACCTCAGCATGCCGCGGGTATAATTAGAAATATTAATCTTGTAGTAAATCTTCCTTTCCTCATTCCAGGGTAATATTAGTAATATATCCCATCTGGTTATTGGGGACGGGGACACCATGGGCCTGTGTGATTTCAAATGCCAGGGCTTCATCCCCAGTCCGTACCTGCCTGCCAGTGTCATGCCCGCCTACCTCCCACCCTCCGGGTCTCGTCCGGCGGCTACTTCAATCCCATCAAATCTACAGTGCAGCACTTTTTACACCCCAAAGTTCAAAGACACAGTCTGATCTCCTTCACCTACAGGATGGCAGCCCATACAAGAGCTCCATTCTTGGTGTCATCAACACAAGAATGACAGCACAATGGTTTCCCAACAAGCTGTTGTACTAACTCCATGGATAAAATGACAAAAATTATATAACTTGATGTCAACATATGACAAAACAGGAGAAAATCCAGCTCAACGAACTTGTGAACAAACTTCTTTCTTTATTCACCTCTGCTCAGCAGAGGGTAAAACAGCATCAGCGTCGTAAGTTACATGAAGGGTGTGTAGCCACCTGAAGCGCGTCGATTTTGCATATCATTTAACTCACAACGCTGATGCTGTTTTACCCTCTGGTGAGCACTTTTGGTGAATAACGAAAGAAGTTTGTTCACAAGTTCGTTGAGCTGGATTTTTTCCTGTTTTGTGACTGCTCTACGCCTTGACACAGCTTTTCCTGTGCTCTGAACCCGTAAGGATATCTATTACGGTGACCTTTACTTAATTCTATGTCAATATATGACAACATATCACATTAAAGACATAGTAACATTGTTAAACAATGCTATGCAACACACCATATCACTGTAGCTTAGTAAGAGGATGAATGTAGATTGTAGATTGTGAAACCCTCGCGGGCAGGGTCCTCTCTCCTCCTGTACCAGTTGTGACTTATATAGATCAAGATTATTTTACCTGTTTTTATTATGTATAACCCTCCTCACATGTAAAGCGCCATGGAATAAATGGCGCTATAATAATAAATAATAATAATGTCTGCTTGCAGATTACTGCCTCTACAATTTTTCATCTGCAGGTGATTTTGATGCTTTTAATAGTTTCCAAAATAAATGCAAATTATTAATGGAACTGTAAACGCTGCAGTGCCTCTCAAAGTCTGAGATAGGTATAACAAGTGTTGGTAAGGCACAGCTGGAAGACCTATTTTACAGAAGCGATAAGCTGCAGGGTTATGTCTTGGGCTATTGCCAATGTTACTCATCAGTCCCAGCTTCCCCTACACTCCTTGTATCTTCATCTTGTAGTTGCCTTTTCATTAGCATCACGTTGCCAACCTGCTACACTGTACTCTGGTTTCCATCATAGATTCTGATCCAGATCTTCCAGGTTGCAGCACTAATCATCCAACCCCACTAATGACATGAAAGCAGCATACCTAAAGAGTACCTTCAAAACTTTTTATTATGTAGTGTATGCCCTTAAACATCTTGAAGGTTGGTTAGGGTACAGGTCCTGAAACCATCACCCATTATTCACAGCACTGTTCCATGGTCTCAGATTGGCTGCTGTTTATATGAATAAGCATAGAACAGGCTCCGTGGTAGGTGGTAAACTAGATTCAATGTCTCTAAATTATGTATGTCTTACAATTGCTGTCTTTGCAACAAAACTGCAGTTTGAATCATAAAAAGATAATTTGTCACATTGTCTTCTGTTTTTCAAATAGCTTGGCTTTAAGTTTTAGTTAAGTTTTACATAAGCTATTTTGCTCATTTTATAACGAAAAAAATTATACAAAAAATAATTTCTGATACAAAATACCATTCAGTATAGCAGGTTGCCTTTTTGTGACACAGAATCTATTTTTGTTACACACATGCAATTGTGTGATACATTTTATGACACCGGATTAGTGATGAGCAAACCCTAACTGTAAAGTTCGGTGATCATACAGGACACCTAGTGTCCATTACCGAATCCTGAACATGGATTTTTTGTCTGGTTTACTGTTCGGGTTCGGATCCTGAATACAGTTTGGTGAAAGGCTGCAGATTTTAGGCTATGGGAACTTCCTGCGCCAAGGAATGGTGGGCAAGGATAACTATCAGTACGGTCTATGGCATACTTAGACTCCAAGGAGTAGTGGAAAATACAAACAAACTCAAAGGTCCAAAAAAATATTGTTACGCACTTCAAAGTTCATCAAATAACAAAGTCAAGTGGGGGGGTCCCTACTGATAAGAAGCAAATCCAAAAGGAGTTACGATTAAACAATATATTTGTATTAATTTAGCAAAAATTTAAAACAATTTTAAAAAGACAGGGAGAAAAATACTTCAATAAGGAGGGGATACACCTGCAGACTGTTGTTAACAGATGTAAGTATTGGTGGGGAGGCAAATGGGGTAAAGGATGGGGGTCCTAATGTTCATACCATGCTGGTTCAATGGAGGTTAGAAGGTAACAAAAGTTTTCAATGCAGTCCACTCATGGGTTCTGCAGTATACATATGCCAGAGTGCTTCATATCAGAGAATTCAGCATGGAAAAGTGGCTTATAAATTCTATCCTTAACTTAAAGTCCTACTTAGACAAAGTGTATATCATTTACCTGCCCAGGGACGGTCACAAGAGAGTGTGGTGTTCCCCTCACTGATGAGCAACGTTTCGCTGCTAGCTTCTTCCGGGGGTGCCCGTCGGGTGTTAACTTAATATACCGATAGAACTTCTCCCTGACGTTAGACTTCTGGCTGAGCTAGATAAACCCTGTTCACAAGATAGAAGGATGGCACTGTACACCTATCTTAAAAATCCAAGCACTAAAGGTACCTTCACACTCAGCAACTTTACAACGAGAACGACAACGATCCGTGACGTTGCAGCGTCCTGGATAGCGATCTCGTTGTGTCTGACACGCAGCAGCGATCTGGATCCCGCTGTGACATCGCTGGTCGGAGCTAGAAGTCCAGAACTTTATTTGGTCGTCAGGTCAGTGTGTATCGTCATGTTTGACAGCAAAAGCAACGATGCCTGCAATGTTTTACATGGAGCTAACAACCAGCTACAACGATAAGTGAGTCGCCGTTACGTCACAGGATCGCTCCTGCATCGTTCTGGAGCTGCTGTGTTTGACGTCTCTACAGCGACCTAAACAGCGACGCTGCAGCGATCGGCTCGTTGTCTATATCGCTGCAGCATCATTGAGTGTGACGGTACCTTAAAGGTACCGTCACACTAAACGATGCTGCAGCGATCCAGACAACGATCCGGATCGCTGCAGCGTAGCTGTTTGGTCGCTGGAGAGCTGTCTCACAGACAGCTCCAGCGACCAACGATGCCGGTAACTAGGGTAAACATCGGGTTACTAAGCGCGGCCCTGCGCTTAGTAACCCGATGTTTACCCTGGTTACCAGTGAAGGCATCGCTGAATCGGCGTCACACACGCCGATTCAGCGATGTCAGCGGGAGAGCCAGCGACCAAATAAAGTTCTGGCCTTCTAGCCCCGACCAACGACATCACAGCAGGATTCTGATCACTGCTGCGTGTCAAACTGAACAATATCGCTAGCCAGGACGCTGCAACGTCACGGATCACTAGCGATATCGTTTAGTGTGAAGGTACCTTTAGATGCCTCACCCTACTGCAGATCTGTCATCAATTGACTTTTTTCTTGATCTTGTTACTAAAGAGATCTTTAGACTAGATAGTACCTTTAGCATCTACAACCTATCTAAACAACAGATCACAGCTCTGGATGTATTGTGAAAGTACCCTTCCACAATTATAAAACCACCTGGCAAAGAAGGAAATGTAGTCATTCTGGGGACAGACCAGTATCGGGATATGTATCTAATCTTATTGTATGTCTGTAATACTTATGCCATTCTATCAGAAAATCTAGCTCAATCCCTCTTGGGAGAACTCTCTATCATTCTACAGAAAGCCAAAGGTGAGAGTCTTATTGGAGGAGATGAATTGGAATATACAGTCATGGCCAAAAGTATTGACACCCCTGCAATTCTGTCAGATAATATTCAGTTTCTTCCTGAAAATGATTGCAAACACAAATTATTTGGTATTATTATCTTCATTTAATTTGTCTTAAATGAAAAAAACACAAAAAGAATTGTCCTAAAGCCAAATTGGATATAATTCCTCACCAAACATAAAAAAGGGGGTGGACAAAAGTATTGGCACTGTTAGAAAAATCATGTGATGCTTCTCTAATTTGTGTAATTAACAGCACCTGTAACTTACCTGTGGCACCTAACAGGCGTTGGTAATAACTAAATCACACTTGCAGCCAGTTGACATGGATTAAAGTTGACTCAACCTCTGTCCTGTGTCCTTATGTGTACCACATTGAGCATGGAGAAAAGAAAGAAGACCAAAGAACTGTCTGAGGACTTGAGAAACCAAATTGTAAGGAAGCATGAGCAATCTCAAGGCTACAAGTCCATCTCCACAGACCTGCATGTTCCTGTGTCTACCGTGCGCAGTGTCATCAAGAAGTTTAAAGCTCATGGCACTGTGGTTAACCTCCCTAGATGTGGACGGAAAAGAAAAATTGACGAGATTTCAACGCAAGATTGTGCGGATGTTGGATAAAGAACCTCGACTAACATCCAAACAAGTTCAAGCTGCCCTGCAGTCCGAAGGTACAACAGTGTCAACCCGTACTATCCGTCGGCATCTGAATGAAAAGTGACTGTATGGTAGGAGACCCAGGAAGACCCCACTTCTTACCCCGAGACATAAAAAAGCCAGGCTGGAGTTTGCCAAAACTTACCTGAAAAAGCCTAAAACGTTTTGGAAGAATGTTCTCTGGTCAGACGAGACAAAAGTAGAGCTTTTTTGGGCAAAGGCATCAACATAGAGTTTACAGGAGAAAAAAAGGCATTCAAAGAAAAGAACACGGTCCCTACAGTCAAACATGGCAGAGGTTCCCTGATGTTTTGAGGTTGCTTTGCTGCCTCTGGCACTGGACTGCTTGACCGTGTGCATGGCATTATGAAGTCTGAAGACTACCAACAAATTTTGCAGCATAATGTAGGGCCCAGTGTGAGAAAGCTGGGTCTCCCTCAGAGGTCATGGGTCTTCCAGCAGGACAATGACCCAAAACACACTTCAAAAAGCACTAGAAAATGGTTTGAGAGAGAGCACTGGAGACTTCTAAGGTGGCCAGCAATGAGGCCATACCTGAATCCCATAGAACACCTGTGGAGAGATCTAAAACTGGCAGTTTGGAGAAGGCATCCTTCAAATATCAGGGACCTGGAGCAGTTTGCCAAAGAAGAATGGTCTAAAATTCCAGCAGAGCATTGTAAGAAACTCATTGATGGTTACCGGAAGCGGTTGGTCGCAGTTATTTTGGCTAAAGGATGTGCAACCAAGTATTAGGCTGAGGGTGCCAATACTTTTGTCTGGCCCATTTTTGGAGTTTTGTGTGAAATGATCAATGTTTTGCTTTTTGTTTCATTCTCTTTTGTGTTTTTTCATTTAAGACAAATTAAATGAAGATAATAATACCAAATAATTTGTGTTTGCAATCATTTTCAGGAAGAAAATGAGTATTATCTGACAGAATTGCAGGGGTGTCAATACTTTTGGCCATGACTGTATGCTGCCTAAACATCCCGTAATGGTGACCTTTTACATCCTCCCTAAGATACATAAGGGGCTATCACCAATTAAAGGCAGACCGATAGTATCAGGGATTGACAGCATATGTCATAAAATTGGAACATACCTGGATAAGATCTTATTAGCCTTTGTTTTGACTTTACCCTCATATACCAGGGAAATCGTGGACCTTCTGAACCATCTGGAAGGTATACATGTTGATCAAGAGGTGTACTTAGCAAGCATTGATATGTAGGCGCTCTACTCTTCCATAACCCAATTCAAAAGGAATAGACACAATTAGATATATTACCTATCCACTAGGGGTATTCAGTTCCAACCCCAAGGAGAATTTGATGTTGAACTCTTGACCTTTTCACTCAACAGTAACTATTTCACTTTTAATGGCAAATTGTCTCTTCAGAGAAGAAGAGGACTGGAACTCTAGTGCCACCTATTGGAAGTAGCACTCCTAACAGTCAATGTCGACCCTTTAACGTGCCTTGTAACATGACTTAAGGTACCATCACACTAGACGATATCGCTAGCGATCCGTGACGTTGCAGCATCCTCGCTAGCGATATCGTCCAGTGTGACAGGCAGCAGCGATCAGGCCCCTGCTGTGCTGTCGCTGGTCGGGGAAGAAAGTCCAGAACTTTATTTGGTCGCTGGATCTCCCGCAGACATCGCTGAATCGGCGTGTGTGACACCGATTCAGCGATGTCTTCACTGGTAACCAGGGTAAACATCGGGTAACTAAGCGCAGGGCCGCGCTTAGTAACCCGATGTTTACCCTGGTTACCATCCTAAAAGTAAAAAAAAACAAACACTACATACTTACCTACAGCTGTCTGTCCTCCAGCGCTGTGCTCTGCACTCCTCCTGTACTGGCTGTGAGCGTCGGTCAGCCGGAAAGCAGAGCGGTGACGTCACCGCTCTGCTTTCCGGCCGCTGTGCTCACACAGACAGTACAGGAGGAGTGCAGAGCACAGCACTGGAGGACAGACAGCGGTAGGTAAGTATGTACTGTTTGTTTTTTTTTACTTTTAGGATGGTAACCAGGGTAAACATCGGGTTACTAAGCGCGGCCCTGCGCTTAGTTACCCGATGTTTACCCTGGTTACCGGCATCGTTGGTCGCTGGAGAGCTGTCTGTGTGACAGCTCTCCAGCGACCAAACAGCGACGCTGCAGCGATCCGGATCGTTGTCGGTATCGCTGCAGCGTCGCTAAGTGTGACGGTACCTTTAGGATAAAAGCCAAACCAGAATCTCAATTTGCAGACACTGTGTTTCGGGGTACTGCCCCTCGTCAGTGCAAAGTGGAGATCTGGTTTGGCTGAGTGAGAGGCGCCTAACCGGGATCCAAGAAGTATCATTTCTCCTTGCAGACAGTGACATGTTAAGCATGTCGAGGTGGGGAGACTTAAAGACGCAATGATCCTCTGGGAAATAAGCAAATTGTCTCTTCAGAGAGGAAGAGGACTAGAATGGCAAAATCTACCACCAGCTCAGGGACATAGCCATGGGGAGCCCATGTGCTCCACTGTATGCTAATTTGCTCCTGGGCTGGTGGGAGGATATATGTGTATTCACAGAAGATAACAAATCTTATACAGGGTCCATAGAGATGGGGGCCAGTTACATTGACGATGTCTTTGTGATATGGAAAGGCTCAAAAGAGGCTTTTGAAAAATTTGTTCATACTCTAAATACCTTTCCTATAGGGTTATGGTTTATTTCTGAGTTCCACCACCAAAGCCTCCCATCCCTAGATGTTTCCATCACAAAGAATACAGATGGAACACTAAAAACATGGGTGCTCTGTAAACCCACAGCAACCAATGGACTACTATGAGACAGTCAGCACCCCTATCCTCTGAAGAGAGTTATCCCGAAAGGGCAATACCTCTGACTCAGATGGAACTGCTCAGATGAGATTACCTTCACCAAACAGGCTAGAAACCATCGTAAGAGGTTCTTAGACAAAGGGTACCCTGACTGCATACCAGCACTCACTGAGGCAGACAAGATGAGAACTCCTATTACCCAAAAGCAAGACTAAACCGGAGAATCAGATACGTCTTCTTGCAACATTTGAAAATGAGTCGAATATGGTGAAGGATATACTGAATAAACATTGGCCCATCCTTAACCCCTTAATGATCAGGGGTATTTTTGGTTTTGCATTTTCATTTTTTTGCTCCCCTTCTTCCCAGAGCCATAACTTTTTTATTTTTTAATCAAAATGGCCATGTGAGGGCTTGTTTTTTGCAGGACAAGTTGGACTTTTGAACGACATTACTGGTTTTATCATATCATGTAATAGAAAACAGGAAAAAAATCCAAGTGCTGTGAAATTGCAAAAAAAGTGCAATCCCACACCTTTTTTACTAGGTTCATTTAATGCTAAAACTGACCTGACAGTACGATTCTCGAGGTCATTATGAGTTCATAGACACCAAACATGTCTAGGTTATTTTTTATCTAAGTGGTGAAAAAAATTCCAAAGGAGCCCCTAGTCCATATACGTAACAGCGAAGTGAATAAATAAAGCCCTCCGCAAAGTTCAGGTCATCACATGTCCCTCTGGGCAGCCTATGTTCCCTGAGCGGCTGTGCTGCAATGCTCTGCCCGGCGTGCGCCTCCCAGTGTGTCAGCCGACACCTGGTATTCCGTAGTGCGATACTCTGTCTGATTCATTTTCACCTGCGCACCTGCCGAAACCGGTATGTCTCTAACGATGCAGCCCTGTCTCTGCGCGCTGCAGCCTGTCACTCCCCTCACAACAGCCACATGCCTCACCTCCTCAGCATTCTGGTGGGAAGAGAGCTAAACAACACAGCACAAAAAGAGGACTTAGAAATCCTCCAAAAATTCAAAAATAATAGCAAAAAGGCAGAGATGCTTACCTGCCCAGGCCTCCAAACAAATGCACTATCAGGATGCAGTGGACCCATGTAGTTAAGATGGTGGCAGCACAAGTGCAGAAATACCGATGAGACAACCACTCACAGCCTACCAATCCTATGGAGGGGGTGATTGCTTGCCTGCATGAGTATTTTCGGCCTTGGCCCAGTAGACAATCTTGTACTGATATCTTGCTATGCGGGCCACCTATCATTGGTCCAGGGCCTCTATCTTTACATTTTCGAGGTGGGCTAAGGGGTTGTTGTTTGTCCTCACCAGAACCTCTGATCTGGATAAGTACTCCGCAAACTTCTCAGTCATTGTCCATACCAGGGCCAGCAGCTCCAACTTGAAAGAGCTATAATTGTCCGGATTTCACTCTGAATCATGCAAGGACCGGCTTCCATAGGCTATCACCCATTCTTTTTCTCCTTGTACCTGTGACAGGACTGCTCCCAGGCCATGTAGACTCTTTTCAGTGTGAAGGATGAATGGCTATGAAAAATTAGCATAAGCAAGTACGGGTGCTTTGGTGAGGGCCTTTTTTAAGGCTTGAAAGGCTTCCTCTTGGCGGTCTCCCCACTAGATAGTCCGGTTCTTCGAGCCGACCGACATTCCCTTCAGCAGTTTCAGCAAGGGGTTCGCTGTAAGGGTGAAGTTTTTCACAAATCACCGGTAATAGCCAGTAAGCCCTAGGAAAGGCCATACATCTTTCACCTTCTTAGGAGTGGGCCATACTTGCACCGCCGCCACTTTCTCTCGTGCTGGTATTACTCCTTCACTTGACACAATATGCCCCAAATACTCAATTTGCTTACGGAAAAGATGACATTTCTGTGGCTTCACCTACAGACCATGATTCTGTAACCGGCTGAACACTTATTCTAGCCGCTGTAGGTGTTTCTCAAAGGTGGGAGCGTCGACAATGATATCATCAAGGTAGATCAAGGTAGCCTCAAATCTACCAAACATTGCTCCACTAAGTGCTGGAACGTCCCTGGAGCATTAGTCAGACCAAAGCGCATGCGATTGAACTCAAACAGTTCCATGGGCAGTACAAATGCTGTTTTTGGCCGATCATGTTCTGCCATTGGCATCTGCCAATACCCGCTAGCCAGATCCAGGGTGGAAAAATGTTTCTCCTGTCCAAGAGGAGAGAGGGATTCCTCAATTCGGGGCAACGGATAAGAGTCTTGCACTGTGCAAGAGTTCAGCCGCCTATAAGCTTTTTCGGACCAGCATAATGAGGGCCACCCACGGGCTCTGACTCTCTCGTATCACTCCACTTTGCAGCATATGAGCCAGCATTTCCTACACCTCCTTATACATCTGGGGAGGTATTTGACAATATCTCTCTCAGACTGGTGTGGCATTCCCGGTAGGAATTTCATGAGCGTCGGTCTGAGTGCAACCAAAGTCATCTTCATGGTGGGCAAAGACCTCATGATAGCGCTCCAGTACCTCCTCTACTTGCTGTACTTGTTGAGGTGATAGTCCTGTCAGTTCCGCCTGCATCCATGCTAAGATTCTATGACCCTCTCTTTTGCTTACCAGATGGAGACTCCGGTGTGGTTGTAACTGCTAGAGTCCAGGGATCCCCTTGCACAAAAGCCAGTTGAACTACTTTGGGTGGCAATAACTTCTCCGGCATACCCAGGATTTGGGCCACTTCACCCTTAGGTAGAAAAGTGAGACTTTCAGTCCCCAGATTGACACACTGCATTGCACTACAATGTATCTGTTTGCTGCTTTGTAATGGTATTTTGGCAGCTGCTCTCTTAATCCAATGAATTTGTGGGCGCCCTCTGAGGAAGCGGGATTCATCATACGCGAAACGTGCGTTGGGGTAGCTGACCGGGATCTGGACAGGACCTGCCACATCTATGGGTAAAAGATCTCTATCTCATGTGTGTGTGTTCCCTTTGGCACGCCTTTTTGTAGATAGGTGTATTGCAACATTACCGGCACTTATCAGGCAGTGTATATTATTTAACTGAATCGCTATACATTACCAACAGTTCAATGTATTTAATGGCAGTATACTGGTTATATATCCTATAATACGTATTGACATTTGGTATACCCAGTAGTATCCTAGTCCTTGATCTCGGGTCTTTTTGATGTACCTATGGATTTTTTTCACACGATTTTAATATATGGTAATGTTTGTTTGTAATTTTAATGAAGAATTTTCAATAAAAATTAATATGTGAATGTTTATTTTCTGGCAATTTTTGGACTCACAGTTCTCCTGAGTTATAAGAGCCTTTAAATAGTTGTGCATGGCTATTTTGTTTTGCGACATCAACTGCTAAGAAGTGGTTAATTTGCGCGACTGCTGCTTTCCTTGGATGTGGTACCCATTTATCAGGCTCCCTCTCCAGAATCAAACTCTGACTATCAGTTCCTTAGTTGCTTAACCATGGAATGGGGGGTCAGAAGGGAGAGCGACTCTCTGTGCTGGCAGCAGGCGTACGGAAAACACCCATTGCTCTAGGAGGTAAGGTGAATGGCCTCCAGAGGACACTACGGCCTTTTCCCCCGCTCCTGTGCTGCATTGTCCGGACAATAATAAACAGTTCTTTGTTGAGGTGGATGCTTCTTCCTCAATGGTCGCAACCAATATTACCCAGAAGTCCTCTTCCTGTCACATGGTGATTTGCGGTTTCTTTTCCAAAATCTTCTCTGCTCTAGGACTCAATTATTCAATTGGCAAACTGCTTGTGATTAAACTGGCACTGAAGGAGTAGTGATTCTTTCTGGGGGGCTTTACATACGCTGGTTATCTATGTGGAACAAAAGAACCTAGTCTATCTACAGTCTGACCAATGGCTTAATCCTCGACAGGCCAGGAGATCTTTCTTCTTTGCATGCTTAAACTTTACTCTCCATTTCTGGACGGCGGAGAAGAACGTCTAAACAGACGCACTCTCCAGAACGTTTCTGTCTTCCGATCAAAAGGAAGAGCCTTAACACATTATTGAGCCCTCCAAAAGAATTACAGTCACTCCATTAGATTTGACTAGTCTTCCCACCAGTAAGACTTACATTGTTGAACCAGATAGGAAGCAATTTCTTGCCTGGGGTCACTCATCTAAGCTGGTGGGCCATATCGGACAGAAGAGGGCTCTCCTCATTTTCCAACACTATTGGTGGCCAACTCTGAGCAAAGATATTATGCATTTCGCCTCTTCCTGTCCTTCCTGTGCCAAAAACAAAACTCCCAAATAGTTTCCTACCGGACGGTTACTTTCCTTGCCCATACCATCTGCTCCCTGGCATAATATATTGCTATGGATTAAATCACTGATCTGCTAGTATCGGCTGTGTGTACTGTCATCTGGGTGGTTGTGGATGGCCCAATTCACTCCGCTACCTGGTCTTCCAACTGCGCCAGTGCTGGCAAAATAATATATTCTACATATTTTCCGCCTCCATGGTCTACAGCTCCACATTGTCTCAGATAGAGGTGTCCAATCTTCCCCTAGTTTCTGGAGGTCTACCTGTAATGTACTGAATGTTACTTTGGATTTCTCATTGTTTTTACTATCCTCATTCCAATGGCCAGGTGGAGCGGGTCAATCAGATCCTGACTAATTTCCTCCAGCACTTCATCAATGCTCACCACAGAGACAGGGCCGAACTCCTGCCTTGAGCCGAATTCTCATATAATAACCATGTAAGTGAATCTCCTGCCAAATCTCTGTTTTTTGTGGTCTACGGTCAACATTCCAAAATCCTGTTCCCTGTGCTACCAGCTCCGTCATTCCTGCTGCTGATTCCCTCATCAAGAGTTTTTCGGAAATCTGGGAGGACACCAAGTCTTCCTTATTAAATTCTTCCTAGTGGATGAAAAGACACGCGGGCAAGAGACATCTGGATTTGCCTCTGTTCTGTCCTGGGGATAAGGTGCCAGTCAACCGTCTACCTGTTTGTACTGTTCTGGCTTCAAGAGTGGTGTCCCATGCCCATATGCAAAGTGAGAAAGGAAGCTAAGTTTCGTGGATGACTGTGCTTGTTGTGCTTCCACCTGCAAATTGTATGGTGTTATTTTTGGAAAAAAAATTAGCCATGATAATAAATTTAGTGTGAGGGCCAGTTGTTGACCATCCAAAATGTATGAGCAAGAGCCAACTGATGGCCCTCCAAATATTTGGAGCAAGGGATGCTTGATAACCCTGTTGATATGGTAGAAGAGGTGGACAAGAAAAATACTAATCCGTGAACATATACCCTTTTGGAAGTGTAAAAAAAAAAAGGAACATATGATTTGGCTTTATGATCCTCTGCTGTCATCTGCTGCCGTTGAGAAGAATTGGCCAATCCAAGCCTTGGTAATTTTGAGAACAGTCATCCTGTCAGCATTTTCAGTTGACAGGCAGATGCGCCTATCAGTTATTATGCCCCCCAGCAGCATTAAAAAGTCACAGAATCAACTTAAGCAGGGAGGGAGCAGTAAATGCAGCATGTGAGACTCACATTTGCCTCAATTCTGTGTGAAATATAAATAAAGACATATTCATATAATGGAAGAAAGGCCCAAATGCACCTATTGTATGAATAAATTGACACAGGACTTGTGGTGTTATTTCCCCAGGATGGGTTAGAGAAGTTAACCCGAAATGGTTTGTAAATTTTTATTGACGAAGGTCTCCAAAAAGAGATAAAAAAAAGTTTTTAAACCCCTGCTTCAATCTATTTGAAGCCTCCGAGCTGCCTTATGCCCTGAACCGGAGTAGAGGAATACATTTTTACATGAATATGGATCTCCTCTCCTTCAGACCCTGGGAACCATCCAGGATCGCTCCCTGCAGCCGTACCCGGCGTATAAGACGACCCCTGACTTTTGGGACAATTTTTAGGGGTTAAAAAGTCGTCTTATACGCCGGAAAATACGGTACAGAATTAAACTACAAAATATAAAAACACATATATATGGCACAGAGATGAATGACAAATGGCTGTTATTTGAACTTTCTTTTCTTGGCTGATCTGTGATGTAAAGCTTCTGGGTTGTCTCTCATCAAGCTCCAGCAATAGTCAGCCATCATATGTGAGTCCCACCTGCCTTGATACCGTTCTTCCATTGTTTTAATGTCCTGATGAAAACGCTCCCCTAGTTCCTTGCTCACATCCCCAAGATTCTCTGGAAAAAAGTCCAAATGGCTGTGTAAATTGTGTATCTTGATACTCATTCTGTATCCAAGATTTCGCAGACTCATTAGTAGCTCTTCCACAATCTCATCATAGTGGTCTGCTTTCTTATTCCCTAGAAAATTCTGCACCACATTACAAAATGCATTCCAAGCTCTTTCTTCTGTCTCATTCATTGATGTGATAAAATTTGGGTCTCTCATAAGTGTTCTTATTTGAGGTCCCTCAAATATTCCAGCCTTTTTCTTCTCTTCACCAAGACCAGGAAAAGTTGAACATATATAGTTAAAGCATTCTCCACTGCGATTGAGAGCTTTGACGAACTGCTTCATCAATCCAAGTTTTATGTGTAAGGGAGGAAAGACAATGTCCTTCCTATCCACTAGAGGATCATGGATGACATTCTTATCGCCAGATGCCAAACTCTGTCGCTGAGGCCATTCAGTTTTCACCCAATGCTCTGCTGTAGCTCTACTGTCCCAGTAGCACAGAAAACAAGGGACTTATCATAACAAATGGGATGTATGCATGTTCAAAGAAAGCAAAGATATTCTCACATTTATTGGGAGATTAAATGAAAACTAAATTTACCTTAGTGAACCGTATAAACCGGCACTTTTCATAAACTACTTATATTTATCATGGAATTCATGAAAATGGGCTATATACCTATAGCACAAAAACATGATGTGATAGAGAAATTATAAGATCAGATTTGAATTCAGCACCCTCAAATTAGTCTAAAACTGTTCTTAAAGTCCATGCCGGAAATTTTTTTTTTATTGTAGACCAGTGTTATTGCAGCGTTTATGCAGCTTTATTCACAATGGAAAGCCATTTTATGTGGTTATAACTCTGGAACGCTTTGACGGATCCCACTGATTCTGAGAATGTTTTTTCTTGACATATTGTACTTCATGTTAGAGGTAAAATTTATTCGATATTACTTCGATTTATTTATGAAAAAAATGAACATATGGCGAAAAATTTTGAAAATGTTGCAATTTTCAAACTTTTAATTTTTATGCCCTTAAATCATGTCACACAAAATACTTAATAAATAACATTTCCCATATGTCTACTTTACATCAGCACAATTTTGGAAGCAATTTTTTTTGTTATGAAGTTATAAGGGTTAAAAGTTGAGCAACGATTTCTAATTTTTCCAACAAAATTAACAAAACCTTTTTTTTAGGGACCACCTCACATTTGAAGTGAGTTTGGAGGCTCAATAATACAGAAAATACCCAAAAGTGACACCATTCTAAAAACTGCACTCCTCACGGTGCGCAAAACCACGATCAAGAAGTTTATTAACCCTTCAGGGGCTTAAAAGCAATGTGGAAGTAAAAAGAATAAAATGAACATTTTACTTTTTTCACAAAAAAATTACTTTGGAACCAATTTTTTTTATTTTCACAAGGGTATCAGGAGAAAATGGACCACAAAATTAGTTGTGCAATTTCTCCTGAGTATACCGATATCCCATATGTGGGGAAGAGCCACTGGGTGCATGGCAGGGCTCAGGAGGGAGCACCGTTTGACTTTTTGAATGCAAAACTGGCTGGAATTAATGGTGGTGCCATGTCAGGTTTGGAGACCCCCTGATATACGTAAACATAGTAATATAGTTATTAAGGTTGAAGGAAGACTTTAAGTCCATCTAGTTCAACCCATGCCCTAACATGTTGATCCAGAAGGGTGCAAAAAAAACCATGTGGCAAACAATTAGCTCCATATTGGGGAAAGAAATTCCTTCACGACCCCCCATAAGGCAATCAGACTGGGTCCCTGGATCAACGCCCTATCAAGGAAACTAGTGTATATAACCTGTAACATTCTGCTTTTCAAGAAAGGCATCCAGTCCCCTCTTAAATTTTAGTAATGAATCACTCATTACAACATCATACGGCAGACAGTGGAAACCCCCCATTCTAACTCCAACCCTGACCCAAACACACCCCTTACCCTAATCCCAAACCTAATCATAACCTTAACCACAACCCTAACCGCAACACACCCCTAACCCTAACTCCAATTTAACCATAACCCTAGCCACAATCCTAACCCCAACACACCCCTAACCTTAATAAGAACCCTAACCATAATCCCAACCCTAACCGTAATCCCAACCACAACCCTAACCACAACCCTAACCCTAGCCCTAACGCTAACCCAACCCTAACCCCAACACACCCCTCACTTAGTTGTGAACCATTCCATTGTAGATTTTGCTTTATGTTTTGGGATCTTTGTCTTGTTGGAAGATGAATCTGAATCCCAGTCTCAGGTCGTTTGCTGACTCCAACAGGTTTTCTTCAAGAATGGTCCTGTATTTGGCTCCATCCATCAACCCATCAATTTTAACCATCTTCCCTGTCCCTGCTGAAAAAAAGCAGGCACAAACCATGATGCTGCCACCACCATGCTTGACAGTGGGGATGGTGTGTGTTCAGAGTGATGAGCTGTGTTGCCTTTACACCAAACATATCGTTTGGCATTGTTGCCAAAAAGTTCGATTTTGGTTTCATCTGACCAGAGCACCTTTTTCCACATGTTTGGTGTGTCTCCCAGGTGGCTTGTTGCAAACTTTAAATGACACTTTTTATGGATATCTTTGAGAAATGGCTTTCTTCTTGCCACTCTTCCATAAAGGACAGATTTGTGCAGTGTACTATTGATTGTTGTCCTATGGACAGACTGTCCCACGTCAGCTGTAGATCTCTGCAGTTCATCCAGAGTGATCATGGGCCTCTTGGCTGCATCTCTGATCAGTCTTCTCCTTGTTTGAGATGAAAGTTTAGAGGGACAGCCGGGTCTTGGTAGATTTGCAGTGGTACTCCTTCCATTTCAATATGATCGCTTGCACAGTGCTCCTTGGGATGTTTAACGTTTTGGAAATAATTTTTTATCCAAATCCGGCTTTAATCTTCTCTACAACAGTATCAGGGACCTGCCTGTTGTGTTCCTTGGTCTTCATGTGCTTCAAACAGAACCCTGAGACTATCACAGAGCAGGTGCATTTATACGGAGACTTGATTAGGTGGATTACATTTATCATCATTAGGCATTTAGGACAACATTGGATCATTCAGAGATCCACAATGAACTTCTGGAGTGAGTTTGCTGCACTGAAAGTAAAGGGGCCGAATAAGATTGCACGCCCCACTTTCAGTTTTTGAATTTCGACAAAAATTTTAAATAGGCAATAAATTTAGTTCAACTTCACAATTGTGTTCCACTTGTGGTTGATTCTTCACCAAAAATTTACATTTAGTATCTTTATGTTTGAAGCATGATATGTGGGAAAAGGTTGAAAAGTTCCATGGGGCCGAATACTTTCACAAGGCACTGTATTTTGATCACTGATAGGGTCTATCACAGTGATTAAAATGAACCAATAGGAAAAATTTCGTATTGTTGCTGGGTGCCGGCCGGCTAATCTCGGCTGGTGCACCATGGACGCGCCCACCATTTTCTCCCGGAAGAAGACATTGACGGCATGAGGGACATCAATGGGGCATGCAGGGACTCCAGAGGTACTGGGGGGGTGATTTGAGAACTGGGTGACCCTATTTCTCTCTCCTCTGATGTGCGATCACATCAGAGGAGAAAGAAATTATATGGAAAATCAGACCGTTTTTTTTTGCAGTCGCCGTTATACCGTTAATAACGGCAATCGCAACATCGGGGTCGGTAAAAACCAACTCGAATCATGTTCATTGGGATCTCAGCTACCCCCAGTAGCCGAGACCCCGGAGAAATTTAGACTCTGGGGGGCGCTATACACTTATTCCACAACGTCATTGAAAAGCAGAGCTGTGGTTTAAGTACCTTTAACTTAATTAGGGTTAGAAGAACTACGGTTAGGGTTAGAATTAGGCTATGTGCACACATGCGGGTTTGGCTGCAGATCCGCAGTGGATTCGTAGCAGTTTTCCATCAGGTTTACATGTAAACCTATGAAAACCAAATCTGCTGTGCGCATGGTGCAGAAAATACCGCGCGGAAACGCTGCGTTGTATTTTCCGCAGCATGTCAATTCTTTGTGCGGATTCCGCAGTGTTTTACACCTGTTCCTCAATAGGAATCTGCAGGTGAAATCCGCACAAAAAACATTGGAAATCCGCGGTAAATCTGCAGGTAAAATGCAGTGCCTTTTACCTGCAGATTTTTCAAAAATGGTGCGGAAAAATCTCACACAAATCCACAACATGGGCACATATCCCTAGGGTTAGGGTTGGAATTAGAGTTAGGGTTGGGATTAGGGCTAGGGTTGGAAATAGGGTCAAGATTAGGCTTGTGGTTATGGTTATGGTTAGGGGCGTGTTGGGGTTAGGGTTGTGGTTAGGGTTGGGATTAGGGTTAGGGTTGAGATTAGGGTTAGGATTATGGTTAGGGTTGGGATTAGGGTTAGGGGTGTGTTGGGGTTAGGGTTGTGGTTAGGGGTGTGTTGGGGTAAGGGTTGTGATTAGGGTTATAGCTAGAGTTGGGATTAGGGGTGTGTTGGGGTTAGTGTTGGAGTTAGAATTGAGGGGTTTCCACTGTTTAGGCACATCAGGGGTCTCCAAACGCAACATGGCGCCACCATTGATTCCAGCCAATCTTGCATTCAAAAAGTCAAATGGTGCTCCCTCCCTTCCAAGCCCCGACGTACACCCAAACAGTGGTTTACCCCACATATCAGGACAGCATACGCAGGACATACTGTGCAACAGCTATTGGGGTCCAATTTCTCCTGTTACCCTTGTGAAAATAAAAAATTGCTTGCTAAAACATAATTTTTGAGGAAAGAAAAATTATTTTTTTATTTTCACGGCTCTGCGTTGTAAACTTCGTGAAGCATTTGGGGGTTCAAAGCGCTCACCACATATCTAGATAATTTCCTTGGGGGGGTCTAGTTTCCAAAATGGGGTCACTTGTGGGGGTTTCTACTGTTTAGGCACATCAGGGGCTCTGCAAACGCAACGTGACGCCCGCAAACCATTCCATCAAAGTCTGCATTTCAAAACATCACTACTTCCCTTCCGAGCTCTGACTTGTGACCAAACAGTGGTTTACCCCCACATATGGTGTATCAGCGTACTCAGGACAAACTGGGCAACAAATATTAGTGTCCACTTGTGAAAATTTAAAAAACTGCTTGCTAAAACATAATTTTTGAGGAAAGAAAAATGATTTTTTATTTTCACGGGTCTGCTTTGTAAACTTCTATGAAGCACTTGGGGGTTCAAAGTGCTCACCACATATCTAGATAAGGTCCCTGGGGGGTCTAGTTTCCAAAATGGGGTCACTTGTAGGGGGTTTCTACTGTTTAGGCACACCAGAGGCTCTGCAAACGTAATATGATGCCCGCAGACCATTCCATCAAAGTCTGCATTCCAAAACGTCACTACTTCCCTTCTGAGCCCAGACGTGTGCCCAAACAGTGGTTCCCCCCACATATGGGGTATCAGCATACTCGGGACCAACTGGACAATAACTTTTGGGGTCCAATTTCTCCTGTTACTCTTGTGAAAATAAAAAATTGCTTGCTAAAAAATAATTTTTGAGGAAAGAAAAATGATTTTTTATTTGCACGGCTCTGCGTTATAAACTTCTGTGAAGCACTTGGGGGTTTAAAGTGCTCAACACACATCTAGATTAGTTCCATGGGAGGTCTAGTTTAAAAAATGGGGTCACTTGTGGGGGTGCTCCAATGTTTAGGTACACAGGGGCTCTCCAAATGCGACATGGTGTCGGCTAACGATTGGAGCTAATTTTTCATTCAAAAAGTCAAATGGCGCTCCTTCCCTTCCGAGCCCTGCTGTGTACCCAAACAGTGGTTTACCCACACATGTGAGGTATCAGTGTACTCAGGAGAAATTGCCAAATAAACTTTATGATCCATTTTATACTGTTGCCCATGTGGAAATGAATAAATTGAGGCTGAAAGAAATTTTTTGTGAAAAATAAAAGTACTTTTTCATTTTTAACGATCAATTTGTGAAGCACCTGGGGGTTCAAAGTGCTCACTATGCATCTAGATAAGCTCCTTTGGGGGTTTAGTTTCCAAAATGGGGTCACTTGTGGGGGAGCTCCAATGTTTAGGCACACAGGGGCTCTCCAAACGCGACATGGTGTCCGTTAAAGATTGGAGCCAATTTTTCATTGAAAAATTCAAATGGCGCTCCTTCCCTTCTGAGCCCTGTCATGCGCCCAAACAGTGGTTACCCCCCACATATGGGGTATCGGCATACTCAGGACAAATTGTACAATAACTTTTGGGGTCCAGTTTCATCTTTTACCCTTGGGAAAATAAAAAAATTGTTGCTAAAAGATCATTTTTGTGACTAAAAAGTTAACACTAGGACTACTGGTATAGTCATTTTGACTACTTGCACTTCAGTAGTTCTAGTCGGGGTCACGAGTCCAGTAGTCCTAGTGTTAAATGTTCATTTTTTCCTTCCATGTTGCTTCTGCTGCTGTGAAGCACCTGAAGGGTTAATAAACTTCTTGAATGTGATTTTGAGCACCTTGAGGGGTGCAGTTTTTAGAATGGTGTCACTTTTGGGTATTTTCAGCCATATAGACCCCTCAAACTGACTTCAAATGTGAGGTGGTCCCTAAAAAAATGGTTTTGTAAATTTCGTTGTAAAATTATAAATCGCTGGTCAAATTTTAACCCTTTTAACTTCCTAGGAAAAAAAAAACTTTGTTTCCAAAATTGTGCTGATGTAAATTAGACATGTGGTAATGTTATTTATTAACTATTTTGTGTCACATAACTCTCTCATTTAACAATAAAAATTCAAAATTTGAAAATTGCAAATTTTTCTAAATTTTCGCCAAATTTCCATTTTTTCACAAATAAACGCAAAAATTATCGACCTAAATTTACCACTGACATGAAGCCCAATATGTCATGAAAAAAACAAAATCTCAGAAACGCTAGAATCCATTGAAGCGTTCCTGAGTTATTACCTCATAAAGCGACACTGGTCAGAATTGCCAAAAAAGGGCAGGTCATTAAGGTCAAAATAGGCTGGGTCATGAAGGGGTTAAAATGGAGTAATACTCTGACAACATTATTCCCAGCAGCGACCTGGGAGTCAGAAATGAGTCCAGGCATCTTCCCCATTTTGTTCCCATTTCATTTCAGTACTGTTTCCATCCATTTCAGTGCTTTTTCTGCCTCCCCAGTCATTTTTAGGGGCTACCAGAAAAATGCTCGAGTTTCCTATTGACTTCCATTATGCTCATTACTCGAGTCGAGCACCCAAGCAGTTTGGCCTACTCGTTAAAAAGCATTTTAATTTTCGCCCATCCCTACACATTACATAATATTTACACAAGTCACAATTCACATAACACTTTACATAATTAGATTGGTGTCTTCTCAGGTAGGAACATGACCGTAGTGGTCCAACATCCTTACACATAGGCTGCCGTCACACTAGCAGTATTTGGTCAGTATTTGTAAGCCCAAACCAGGAGTGGGTGATAAATGCAGAAGTGGTACATATGTTTTTCTATTAGACTTTTCCTCTAATTGTTCCACTCCTGGTTTTGGCTTACAAATACTGATGTAAAATACTGACCAAATACTGATAGTGTGACGGCAGCCATAGACTGGTGATTAATCAACATCTGTGAGAAAAGTTGTACTGCATGTCTAACCATGTGAAATCAGTGTAACATCCTAAGTGTAAAATAAAGTAATATATACTTAGCCCCTTTCTGCCATTAGACGTACTATTCCGTCCATGTGGGGTGGGCCCTACTTCCCAAGGACGGAATAGTACGTCATAGGCGATCGGCCGCGCTCACGGGGGTAGCGCGGCCGATCGCGGCCGGGTGTCAGCTGCTTATCGCAGCTGACATCTGGCACTATGTGCCAGGAGCGGTCACGGACCGCCCCCGGCACATTAACCCCCGGCACACCACAATCAAACATGATCGCGATGTGCCGGCGGTATAGGGAAGCATCGCGCAGGGAGGGGGCTCCCTGTGGGCTTCCCTGAGACCCCCGCAGCAACGCAATGTGATCGCGTTGCTGCAAGGGTCTCCTACCTTCCTCCCTGCAGCAAGTCCCGGATCCAAGATGGCCACGGCATCTGGGTCCTGCAGGGAGGGAGGTGGCTCAGAGCAGGCACTTGGTAACGCTGCAGCGCTCTTTGACAGATCAGTGATCTGACAGAGTGCTGTGCACACTTTCAGATCACCGATCTGTGATGTCTCCCCCTTGGACAAAGTAAAAAAGTAAAAAACAAAATTTACAAGTGTGTAAAAGAAATTTAAAAAAAAATCCTAAATAATGAAAAAAAAAAATATTATTCCCATAAATACATTTCTTTATCTAAATAATAAAAAAAACAATAAAAGTACACATATTTAGTATCGCCGCGTCTGTAACGACCCGACCTATAAAACTGTCCCACTAGTTAACCCCTTCAGTAAACACCGTAAGAAAAAAAAAAAAAAAACGAGGCAAAAAACAACGCTTTATTATCATACCGCCAAACAAAAAGTGGAATAACACGCGATCAAAAAGACGGATATAAATAACCATGGTACCGCTGAAAGCGTCATCTTGTCCCGCAAAAAACAAGCTGTGACACAGCAACATCAGCAAAAAAATAAAAAAGTTATAGTCCTCAGAATAAAGCGATGCAAAAATAATTATTTTTTCTATAAAATAGTTTTTATTGTATAAAAGCGCCAAAACATAAAAAAAATGATATAAATGAGGTGTCGCTGTAATCGTACTGACCCGAAGAATTAAACTGCTTTATCAATTTCACCAAACGCGGAACGGTATAAACGCCTCCCCCAAAAGAATTTCATGAATAGCTGGTTTTTGGTAATTCTGCCTCACAAAAATCGGAATAAAAAGCGATCAAAAAATGTCACGTGCCCGGAAATGTTGCCAATAAAAACATCAACTCGTCCCGCAAAAAACAAGACCTCACATGACTCTGTGGACTCAAATATGGAAAAATTATAGCTCTCAAAATATGGTAACGCAAAAAATATTTTTTGCAATAAAAAGCGTCTTTCAGTGTGTGACGGCTGCCAATCATAAAAATCCGCTAAAAAAACCCGCTATAAAAGTAAATCAAACCCCCCTTCATCAACCCCTTAGTTAGGGAAAAATAAAAAAATTAAAAAAATGTATTTATTTCCATTTTCCCATTAGGGTTAGGGTTAGGGCTAAGGTTAGGGCTAGGGTTAGGGTTAGGGCTAGGGTTAGGGCTAGGGTTAGGGCTAGGGTTAGGGTTAGGGTTGGGGCTAGGGTTATGGTTAGGGCTAGGGTTAGGGCTAGTGTTAAGGCTACAGTTAGGGTTAAGGCTACAGTTAGGGTTAAAGTTTGGATTACATTTGCGGTTGGGAATAGGGTTGGGATTAGGGTTAGGGGTGTGTCTGGGTTAGAGGTGTGGTTAGGGTTACCGTTGGAATTAGGGTTAGGGGTGTGTTTGGATTAGGGTTTCAGTTATAATTGGGGGGTTTCCACTGTTTAGACACATCAGGGGCTCTCCAAACGCGAAATGGCGTCCGATCTCAATTCCAGCCAATTCTGCGTTGAAAAAGTAAAACAGTGCTCCTTCCCTTCCGAGCTCTCCCGTGTGCCCAAAAAGGAGTTTACCCCAACATATGGGGTATCAGCGTACTCAGGACAAATTGGACAACAACTTTTGGAGTCCAATTTCTCCTGTTACCCTTGGGAAAATACAAAACTGGGGGCTAAAAATAATTTTTGTGGGAAAAAAAGATTTTTTATTTTCACGGCTCTGTGTTATAAACTGTAGTGAAACACTTGGGGGCTCAAAGTTCTCACAACACATCTAGATAAGTTCGTGGGGGGTCTAGTTTCCAATATGGGGTCACTTGTGGGGGGTTTCTACTGTTTAGGTACATTAGGGGCTCTGCAAACGCAATGTGATGCCTGCAGACCATTCCATCTAAGTCTGCATTCCAAATGGCGCTCCTTCCCTTCCGAGCCCTCCCATGCGCCCAAACGGTGGTTCCCCCCCACATATGGGGCATCAGCGCACTCAGGACAAATTGGACAACAACTTTTGGGGTCCAATTTCTCCTGTTACTCTCGAGAAAATACAAAACTGGGGGCTAAAAAATAATTTTGGGGGGAATTTTTTTTTTATTTTCACGGCTCTGCGTAAGAAACTGTAGTGAAACACTTGGGGGCTCAAAGTTCTCACAACACATCTTGATAAGTTCCTTAGGGGGTCTACTTTCCAAAATGGTGTCACTTGGGGGGGGTTTCAATGTTTAGGTACATCAGTGGCTCTTCAAACGCAACATGGCGTCCCATCTCAATTCCTGTCAATTTTGCATTGAAAGGTCAAACGGCGCTCCTTCCCTTCCGAGCTCTCCCATGCGCCCAAACAGTGGTTTACCCCCACATATGGGGTATCAGAGTACTCAGGACAAATTGTGCAACAACTTTTTGGTTCCAATTTCTTCTGTTACCATTGAGAAAATAAAAAATTGGGGGCGAAAAGATAATTTTTGTGAAAAAAAAATGATTTTTTATTTTTACGGTTCTGCATTATAAACTTCTGTGAAGCACTTGGTAGGTCAAAGTGCTCCCCATACCTCTAGATAAGTTCCTTAGGGGGTCTACTTTCCAAAATGGTGTAACATGTGGGGGGTTTCAATGTTTAGGCACATCAGTGGCTCTCCAAACGCAACATGGCGTCCCATCTCAATTCCAGTCAATTTTGCATTGAAAAGTCAAATGGCGCTCTTTCATTCCAAGCTCTGTCATGCGCCCAAACAGTGGTTTACCTCCACTTATGGGGTATCGGCGTACTCAGGACAAATTGTACAACAAGGTTTGGGGTCCATTTTCTCCTGTAACCCTTGGTAAAATAAAACAAATTGGAGCTGAAATAAATTTTTTGTGAAAAAAAATTAAATGTTAATTTTTATTTAAACATTCCAAAAATTCCTGTGAAACACCTGAAGGGTTAATAAACTTCTTGAATGTGGTTTTGAGAACCTTGAGGGGTGCAGTTTTTAGAATGGTGTCACACTTGGGTATTTTCTATCATATAGACCCCTCAAAATGACTTCAAATGAGATGTGGTCCCTAAAATAAAATGGTGTTGTAAAAATGAGAAATTGCTGGTCAACTTTTAACCCTTATAACTCCCTAACAAAAAAAAATTTTAGTTCCAAAATTGTGCTGATGTAAAGTAGACATGTGGGAAATGTTACTTATTAAGTATTTTGTGTGACATATCTCTGTGATTTAATTGCATAAAAATTCAAAGTTGGAAAATTGCAAAATTTTCAAAATTTTCGCCATATTTCCGTTTTTTTCACAAATAAACCCAGGTAATATCAAAGAAATTTTACCACTATCATGAAGTACAATTTGTCACGAGAAAACAATGTCAGAATCACCGGGATCCGTTGAAGCGTTCCAGAGTTATAGCTTCATAAAGGGACAGTGGTCAGAATTGTAAAAATTGGCCCGGTCCATAACGTGCAAACCACCCTTGGGGGTAAAGGGGTTAAAGGGTTATTTGCATGTTAGAAATAGATCGCCTATGCGCTAGATAGGTAATAACGTGCTGATCAGTGGGGTTCCAACTGATGGGAGGTTTCAACTAATCCGAGACCTGCCTGAATGCAGCGGTGGCTGGACGTGTGCCTGTTTCATTCATGCTTTATGATTCTGCAGGAAAGGGCTGCGCGATGATGTCCAAGTATGGCTCAGTGGTTAGCACTGCAACTTTGCAGCGCTGGAGCCTGGGTTCAAATCTCAACAAGGACAACATCTGCAAGGAGTTTGTATGTTCTCTCCGTGTTTGCGTGGATTTCCTCCAGGTTCTCCAGTTTCCTTCCACATTCCAAACACATACTAGTAGGGAATTTAGATCATAGGAGAACGTGATGGCGATCATAGGAGAACGTGATTTCTGCTGTATATAACAGTGAAGATCAGAGGATCGCAGCTTCAGAACTCCTAAGGGAACTAGTAAATACAGTAAAAAAATAGTTTTTAAAAACATTAAAAAAATCTCACAAATTCACACGACGTCCCTTAAAAATAAAACAATGAAAAAAAAAATTAAGATCTATGAAAATAGTAATGACAGGCACAAGGGTCATTAGCAGACCACCAGCTGTCATAACAACCTTATAGTGCCCCACGATTATGTTACAGGGGCACTGATGGGCTGGCTGAACAACATGCTTCCGGCGCCTGTTAAATCCCAATGTCAGTGATTGACAGCAGAATTTAACTGTTTAACAGCAGCGGGCAGAGCGCCACTTACACCTGTGGCTGTTAGAGGCACTTGATGACTGATTAAATCAGTCATCAAGTGCAGGTGAATATGCGGCCTTGGCGTGTGAGACCACATCAAAGGCAGGGACAGGGGTTAACATGCCTGGGATAAACATATATCTGTCCTAGACCAAAAAGGAAATGAAAATAATATAAGATCAAACTATACCAAGCCGTCATTTCAGTCAATGTTACTATTTGTCATTTGTGTCAATGTTTCTATTTCCTGTGCAGTTCTCATAAAATTAAAGCCAAGAAGATCTGATCAGATGACTTTGGCTGATTACAACAGGAGCTATAATTTTTACAAGGCTTTGAGTGATAGTTAGAATTATAATAGAAATGTATATAGACGCCTGCAACTGTCCAGATGGGAAAAATGTAACACGATGATTAAACTGACATGAAGCATCTTGGACACATTCTATATCTTGTTTAGTAATACAAGGGGGAATAAACAAGTCATTTGGGGAAGTTGCTTATTAGGCGCTGGAAGCAAACAATGACATGCTGTACTTAGGCACCGCACCTGGCAAATGGAAGTCAGAGGGCAGCATGTGGCGACAAACAGCATAATGAGAAACACATTCTTTACACTGTGAGTAATTGCTGCAAATTATCCCCAATGATCTAACGGTCATATTGGAAAAAGCGCGTGTTATCCAACAGGTCTACACTTACACACAGTTACTCAAACACAGGAGCATTCTCAGGTATCAAATGGTTCTGGGTTGAAGTTACTGACACAGGTAGATAACTTGAAGTAATAGCGCAGCAGAGAGATAGCGAAGCAGAGAAATAGCACAGCAGATAGATAGATAGAAAGCATAGCAGAGAGACAGGGCAGCAGATAGATAGGGCAGCAAATAGCGCAGCAGATAGTGCAGCAGATAGATATATAGCGCAGCAGAGACATAGCACAGCAAAGAGATAGCGCAGCAAATAGATAGGGCAGCAGATAGATAGATAGGGCAGCAGCAGATAGATAGGGCAGCAAATAGCGCAACAGATAGATAGGGCAGCAAATAGCGCAGCAGATACTGTAGATCAGAGGTGTCAAACTGCATTCCTCGAGGGCTGCAAACAGGTCATGTTTTCAGGATTTCCTTAGTATTGCACAGGTGATGGAATCATTCTTTGCAGGTGATTAAATTATCACCTGTGCAATACAAGGAAATCCTGAAAACATGACCTGCTTGCAGCCCTCGAGGAATGCAGTTTGACACCTCTGCTGTAGATAGTGCAGCAGATAGATATATAGCGCAGCAGAGAGATAGCACAGCAAAGAGATAGCGCAGCAAATAGATAGGGCCGTAGATAGATAGATAGGGCAGCAGATAGATAGATAGGGCAGAAGCAGATAGATAGGGCAGCAAATAGCGCAGCACATAGAAAGCGCAGCAGATTTATATATAGCGCAGCAGAGAGATAGTGCAGCAGATAGATCTATAGCGCAGCAGAGAGATAGCGCTGCAGATAGATCTATAGCGCAGCAGAGAGATAGCGCAGCAGATAGATCTATAGCGCAGCAGATAGATCTATAGCGCAGCAGAGAGATAGCGCAGCAGATAGATCTATAGCGCAGCAGAGAGATCTATAGCGCAGCAGATAGCGTAGCAAAGAGATAGCGCAGCAGATAGATAGGGCAGCAGATAGATAGGGCAGCAGAACGATAGCGCGGCAGATAGGGCAGCAGAAGATAGATAGGGCAGCAAATAGCGCAGCAGATACATATGGCAGCTGCAGATAGATAGGGCAGCAGTAGATAGATAGGACAGCAGATAGATAGGGCAGCAGCAGATACAGGTGCTTCTCAAAAAATTAGAATATCATAAAAAGGTAATTTATTTGAGTTCTTCAATACAAAAAGTGAAACTCATACAAACTGAGTGATTTATTTCAAGTGTGTATTGTATTTCTGTAGCCAATGAAAACCCAAAAGTCATTATCTCAGTAAATTAGAATACTTTATAACACCAGATTAAAAAATTATTTTAAAATCCGAAATGTTGGCCTACTGAAATGTATGTTCGGTAAATTCACTCATCCCATTGTGTGTTGTGCCACCTGCAGGACTGACCCTTGTTGGGTTGTGACAGGCTCTATCTATGGAGTCCTCAAACGATTCTAGGAAAATGCATGCTCCAGAAGGCAAATAGTGCTCCCTTCATCCTGAGTCACACCGTGTGGCTTAGGCTACTTTCACACTTGCGTCGATACGGGCCCGTCGCTATGCGTCGGGCCGACGTACCGACGCACGTTGTGAAATAAATGAACAACCGGGGCAGCGGATGCAGTTTTTCAACGCATCCGCTGCCCCATTGTAATGTCCGGTGAGGTGGGGGCGGAGTTTCGGCCGCGCATGCGCGGTCGAAAATGGCGGACGCGACCCAAAAAAAAAACAAAAAATGTTCCATGTAACTTTTTTGTGCCGACGGTCCGCCAAAACACGACGCATCCATCGCACGACGGATGCAATATGTGGCCATACGTCGCAATGCGTCACTAATGCAAGTCTATGGAGAAAAAACGCATCCTGCGGGCAACTTTGCAGGATGCGTTTTTTCCCCAAAATGATGCATTGCAACGTAACGTACATCACACAACGCAAGTGTGAAAGTAGCCTAAGCTGTTCTGTACAGCCACATATGGGGTTATTTTCAGATTCAACAGAAATTGTGGAACAATATTGGGGCCATTTTTAACCACATCACCATGTGAAAATGTAAAATCGTGAGCTAAAACAAAACTTTGGTGGTAAAAATGTAATTATTTTTTCTTCACTGCCCAATTATGTGACTCACATGTGGTGTCAATATGATCACTGGACCTCTAGATGACTTAATTGAGAAGTGTAGTTTTTAAAATAGGGTTACTAATGGGGGGTTTTGCTGTAAAATCTACACTGTAATAAGGCGCTCCTTCCCTTTTGAGCTTTGCACCTTGCCTGAAAAGTATTTCCTGGTTACAGGTAGGGTACTAGTGCATTTTGGAGATATTTTTACAACAAATTGATGTCCATGTTTTCCTACTAGCCCTTATAAAAATAAAAATTTGGGGCTAAAACAACATTTTAGTAGCAAAAATCGAATTATTCTTTCTTCACCGCCCAATGGTATAATATTCTGTGAGGTACATGTAGTGTCAATATAATTGCTGCACTCCTAGATTAATTAATTGCCAGGTGTAGTTTGTAAAATAAGGTTGAATATGGGATGTTTCTGCTGTTTTGGCACCTTAGGGGCTCTGTCAATGTGACATGGCACCCTCAAACCATTCCAGCAAAATCTAAACTTCATTATGGCACTTCTTCCCTTCTGAGCTTTGCACTGTGCCTCAAAAGCAGTTTTCAACAACATATTGCATATTGATGTACTCAGGATAAATTGCAAAACAAATCTTGGGATCCATTTTATCCTTGTGAAAATGAAGAAATAAGGGGCTAAAACACTATTTTTGTGGGAAAAATATTTTTTTTTCATTTTCTCAGATCAACGTTGCAAAATTTTGTGAAGCACCTGTGGTTCAAAGTGCTAACCACATGTCTAGCTAAATTTCTTGAGAGGTCTAGTTTTCAAAATGGGGTCACTTGTGGGGGATTTTCACTGTTTAGACACATCAGGGTCTCTCCTAATGCGACATGACACCTGCAGACCATTCCATCAAAGTCTACTTTCCTGAACGTCCTTTCTGAGCCCTGATGTGCGCCCAAACAGTAGTTTTTCCCCACATATGTGGTATCTGTGTACTTATGAGAAATTTCACTACACATTTTGGATTTCATTTTCTACTGTTACCCTTGTAAAAATAAAAAAAAAATATGGATGAAACAACATTTTTCTGGGAAAAATTAGTTTTTTTTATTTTCACAGCTCAAGGTTAAAAACTTCTGTGATACTGTTAGGCGTCAGGATTCTCCCGCTGGTCCAGGTAGATCCCAAGCATTTCCTGGTACTGTGGGCTCCCATTCAGGTCACTACGATTGCTGCTCAGCACAAAAGTCGGTCCCAGTGTCTTACTCAGGCTCGTGGTATATGTTTGGTTACTGCTGGCTTTTCAGCCAAGTCTATGGTAATCAGTGATATGCAGGTGCAGCCTGGCACTCTGGAGTCTAAATCCAGTGATCACCTTACTGAGCATGTCTCTGATGTAGCGTCTTCTTATTGGTGGTCGGACGTTAGCTGCTCTGGTGATGTGGCAGCTCTGGTGATGGCAAACTCAGTCGAGGGGTTCAAGAGAGGCCTGGATGTCTTCCTGGAGCAGAACAATATTGTATCATACAATTATTAGGTTCTGTAGAAGGACGTAGATCTGGGTATTTATTATGATGGAATATAGGCTGAACTGGATGGACAAATGTCTTTTTTCGGCCTTACTAACTATGTTACTATGTTACTATGGATTGGACCACGGGTGATGTCTCGACCAAATGGGCATGAGTGTTTGTAGGTGCAGCCTAGCATATAAAAGGCTCTCAGCAGTGCGTTAGTGTCATTTATGTTTTGGTGTGAGTGGGTGGTTGCTCTACCACTCTGTCTGCACATCTGTGTGAGTCTGTCTAAGACTGTACATGTTGGCAGGCAGGTAGTACACTTATGTGGTTTCGTACCCTTGGCACAACGCCTGAATCTCTAGTTTGCTACATGCTTAGGGTGCCAGTCAGGCACAAGTTCGGTAGCATCAGGACTGGGGTAATTAGTCGCTTGGCTTAGCATCTGTTTCATTCACACTGAACAACATTACAACGATAACGATAACGATCCGTGACGTTGCAGCGTCATGGATAGCGATATTGTTGTGTTTGACATGCAGCAGCGATCAGGATCCTGCTGTGACATCGCTGGTCGAAGCTAGAAGCCCAGAACTTTATTTTGTCGCTGGATCACCCGCTGACATCGCTGAATCGGCGTGTGTGACGCCGATCCAGCGATGTCTTCACTGGTAACCAGGGTAAATATCGGGTTACTAAGCGCAGGGCCGTGCTTAGTAACCAGATGTTTACCCTGGTTACCATTGTAAATGTAAAAAAAAACCAAAACACATAGTCACATTCCGGTGTCTGTCACGTCCCCAGCGTCCGCTTCCCTGCACTCCTCCTGCATCCTGTGTCAGTGCCGGACGGCCGTAAAGCAGAGCACAGCGGTGACGTCACCGCTTTGCTTTACGGCCGGCGCTTACACAGGATGCAGGAGGAGTGCATGGAAGCGGATGCCGGGGACGTGACAGGCACTGGAATGTGAGTATGTGTTTTTTTTTTTACATTTACAATGGTAACCGGGGTAAACATCGGGTTACTAAGCGCGGCCCTGCGCTTAGTAACCCGATATTTACCCTGGTTACCCGGGGACTTCAGCATCGTTGGTCGCTGGAGAGCTGTCTGTGTGACAGCTCTCCAGTGACCACACAAGGACTTTCCAACGATCACGGCCAGGTCGTATCGCTGGTCGTGATCGTTGGAAAGTTGCTGAGTGTGACGGTACCTTTACAGAGCCAGCTCAATCTATGTGTAACCCTGTGACATTAACAGTGTGTAGTACTTAGCATTCTTAGTGCAGTACCTCTCAGTGAAGTAATTGAGCTTGGTACTCAGAGTTCTGATCACTCTGTGTGGCAATAACCCAGTGTGTTTAAGGTAACGCACTCTATTTTGTTCCATCATTGTTCACACTAGCAGCAGGTTCATCTCTGCACGGTGGACCCCAGGTTGCAATTGCACTTTATTTAATATTTTATTTAGTGCAATCTGTCAACCCTAACAGATACATTCCATGTGGTGTCTTGTTTCCCAAATTGAGTCATTTGTGGGGGAGTTTCCACTGTGTACGCACATCAAGAGCTCTGCAAACGCAACATGGCATTCGCTAATGATCCCATCTAATTTTGAGTTCAAAGAGTCAAATGCTGTTCTTTCCCTTCTGAGCCCTGCCATGCACCCAAACTGTAATATTACCCACATATGGGGTATCAATGCACTCAGTAGAAATTGTGCAACAATGTTTAGGGTCCAGTTTCTCCTCTAACCTTTGTGAAAATAAAAAATTGGGGGCTAAAAGAACATTTTTGTGGAAAAAATTAGATTTTTTGTTTTCGCAGCTCAACGTTATAAATTTTTGTGAAGCACCTGGAGGTTCAAAATGCTCACAACACATCTAGATAAGTTCCTTGAGGATTCTAGTTTCCAAAGTGGGGTCACTTTTGTGAGGTTTCCACTACTTATTCACATCAGGGGCTCTCGAAACTGGACTTGGCATCCACTAATAATTCCAGCAAATTTTGCATTTAAACAGTCAAATGGCACTCCTTACCCTCTAAGCCCTTCCTTGCGCCCAAACAGTAGTTTTCCACCACATATGCAGTATCGGTGAACTCAGGAGAAACTGTACTACAAATTATATGATGCAATTTCTCCTGTTAGCCTTGTGAACATTTTTGTTGAAAAATTGTGCTGTTTTATTTTCACGACTCTACGTTATAAATTTCTGTGAAGCAAGGTGCTAGATAAGCTCCTTCAGGGGTCAAGGCGACATGGCATCCACTTTTGATTCCAGCCAATTTTGAGTTAAAAAAAATCAAACAGTGCCCCTTCCCTTGTGAGCCCTGCATGCGCTCAAACAGTACTTTTCCCACACCTGTGGGGAATCGTCGAGCTCATGATAAATTGCACAACAAATTTTTCTCCTGTTAAATTTGGGTCTAAAGTAAAGTTTTTGTGAAAATAAATTCCTGTGAAGCACTTGAAGAGTTAATAAACTTCTTGAATGTGGTTTTGAGCACTTTAAGGGGTGCAGTTTTTAGAATGGTGTCAATTTTGGATATTTTTCATCATATAGGCCCCTCGAAGTCACTTCAAATGTGATGTGGTCCCTTACAATATGAATATGGGGTTAGTAATAAGGGCATCTTATTGACGCTTCTCCATTACTAACCTCAGGGCTTGATGTCACCTGACAGTAAAAAGGTGACATCAACCCACCCCCAACTATCACCCCACTTGCCTCCGCTACAGGGCAAGTGGAAAGAGCGAAGCTAAGTGCCAGAATTGGCGCATCTTAGAGATGCGCATTTTCTGAGGTGGCAGAGAATTGATGTTTTTAGCCTGGGGGGCAGTATTCATGGACACTTCCTAGGCTATTAATATCAGCCCCCAGCTGTCTGCATAGTCTTTGCTGGTTATTAATTTTAGGGGGACCTTATGTCATTTTTTTAGGGTCCCCCATTTTAATAGCCGATAAAGACTATGCATACAGCTATGAGCTCATAATAATAGCCTAGGAAGCTCCATGGATATTACCCCCTTCCCAGGCTATTAACATCTGCCCCCTGCCAACGGCTTTCCCTCTGCTGGTTATGAAAATTGCGCGTGTGCCCATGACATTATTTTTCCAAAAATTAAACTTTTATTAATTAAATATATGTACAGTAATTTGGACACACGCTGCACTAATTGTATTTGTCATTGACATCAATATATCTAGCTATTGTACAGTATATGTATTTACTGTATGTAATCCATCTCTTCTATCCTGTCGGCTCCTGAAGTGATTTTACAGTACACTGCACATGAATTGCCAGCTTTTCTTCCATCTATCTATTTATGTAATATATATACATATATGTGTGTGTCACTGACATCTATATACAGTGGAGGAAATAAGTATTTGATCCCTTGCTGTTTTTGTAAGTTTGCCCACTGACAAAGACATGAACAGTCTATAATTTTAAGGGTAGGTTAATTTAAACATTGAAAGATAGAATGTTAAAAATAAAATCCAGAAAATCGCATTGTATAAATTATATACATTTATTTGCATTTTGCAGTGAGAAATAAGTATATGATCCCCTACCAACCATTAAGACTTCTGGCTCTTACAGACAAGTTAGACGCTCCTAATCAACTCGTTACCTGCACTAAAGACAACTGTCTTACATAGTCAGCTTTATAAAAGACTCCTGTCCACAGACTCAATTAATCAGTCAGACTCTAACCTCTACAACATGGACAGGACCAAAGAGCTTTCTAAGGATGTTAGTGGCAAGATTGACCTGCACTAATCTGGGTGAGATGGAGACTCTGGGTAAGATTTAGACAACTGTTAGTGCAATAGTAAGAAAATGGAAGAAACACAAAATGACTGTCAATCTATATCGTTCTCGGGCACCATGCAAAATCTCCCCTTGTGGGGTATCCAGGATCAGGAGGAAGGTGAGAGATCAGCCTAAAACTACACGGGGGGGACTTGATAATGATCTCAAGGCAGCTGGGACCGCAGTCACCAAGAAAACCATTGGTAACACATTATGCCATAAAGGTTTAAAATCCTGCAGTGCCCATAAGGTCCCCCTGCTTAAGAAGGCACATGTGCAGGCCCGTCTTAAGTTTGGCAATGAACATCTGGATGATTCTGTGAGTGAATGGGAGAAGGTACTGTGGTCAAATGAGACAAAAATTGAGCTCTTTGGCATTAACTCAACTTACCGTGTTTGGAGGAAGAGAAATGCTGCCTATGACTCAAAGAACACCATCCCCACTGTCAAGCATGGAGGTGGAAACATGTTTTGGGGGTGTTTTTCTGCTAAGGGCACAGGACTACTTCACCGCATTAATGGGAGAATGGATGGAGACATGTACCGTAAAATCCTGAGTGACAACCTCTTTCCTTCCACCAGGACATTAAAAATGGGTCATGGCTGGGTCTTCCGGCAAGACAATGACCCCAAACATACAGCAAAAGCAACGGAGTGGCTCAAAAAGAAGAACATTAATGTCATGGAGTGGCCTAGCCAGTCTCCAGACCTTAATCCCATGGAAAACTAATGGAAGGTGTTGCCAAGCGACAGCCTCAAAATCTTGATTTAGAGATGATCTGCAAAGAGGTGTGGACCAAAATTCCTCCTGATATATGAGCAAACCTCAACATCAACTACAAAAAAAGTCTGACTGCTGTACTTGCCAACAAGGGTTTTGCCACCAAGTATTAAGTCTTGTTTGCTAGAGGGATCAAATGCTTATTTCTCCCTGCAAAATGCAAATACATTTATATAATTTATACCATGCGATTTTCTGGATTTTATTTTTGATATTCTATCTGTCAATGTTAAAATTAAATTACCCTTATAATTATAGACTGTTCATGTCTTTGTCAGTGGGCAAACTTACAAAATCAGCAAGGGATCAAATACTTATTTCCCTCGCTGTAAATATGTATTCTATGTGTATATATCTATTCTATCTATCTAACCTGTCACACTGTGATTATACTGTACGCGGCACATAAATTGCCAGCATTTATCCTATCTATCTATTATATATATGTGTGTGTAAGTGTGTGTATGTGTTGACAAATATTTCCTTTGAAAATGACGAGTAAATGACATAAAGAATTGCTGTATGTAAAAGCTCATGTTAAAATCGCATTGCAATCGGATAGCAATCGCACAGCACTTGGATATAAATCAGACTCTAGTTGTGAAAAATCAGATTGTACTCGCATTACACTCGTGCGACTCTCGGCAGGGAGTCTCAGACCCATTTTTAATACACTTAGTGTGACGCCGGCCTTACCCTGAGAATATCAATACTGATTTAGAACTTAATTCCTAAACATACTTCTTGCGAATATTGCATTTAAGTCAGCAGCGTAGCTACCGGGGGGTCAGAGGGTGCGGGCGTCCCAGGGCCCGGTGCTCTGAGGGGGCCCACCCGGAGAATCGATCTTCCTGCTCTGCCGCTATGGGGCCCCTGAGCAGGCGGGGGGGCCTGGTGCCAGCAATGGGCCCCCCGCCGTCATCGGAAGATCAGCTGTACCGGCATTAAGCAGATACAGCTGATCGCAGTTGGATCACCCCCAGACACAGGGCCACGAGTTCTCGGTACCGGGCCTCTCTGGTTCGGTTCTGAGACTGACACGGTGGCTAGACCCGGTCCGCGACCCTGCTAAGGGGCGTTCAATAAAGGTGGTACATTCTGTCAGGGATTCGTGACGCCACCTGTGGTGTTCGGTCAGGGTGACCGACGCTGCTGTGGGGTCCGCTAGGGTGATGGAATGGCAGCTGGATGGTATACCTTCCCACAGGTGAAGTATGTCCCCAGGGATTCCCAGTAAGGTAGATGGTGATGGTGTGAGGTGCAGTCAATAACGAGGACACAAGGTTGCAATCTCTTTACCTCTTTACTGTAGACTTCAGGATCCTCAATCCAGAGCACGCTTAACAGGGCTATCTGAGACCGGCCGGTCCGATGGGCACATCCAGAGTTCCTTTTGCAGGTGGAAATCAGTGCCTACCACTAGCGCCTGTGTGTTGTAGTGCTACCCTGCTGAGCATTCGGAATAGTCCTCACAACTTCTGTTCTCGTTCGTTCGTTCTTTCTAATTCTCTCTCGCTTGTTCCAGATGTTACTAGTTTCTCGTCCCCCAGGTATGTTATGGCTAGGACACACCCGTATGACGGGAAGGCTCGGAGCTCTTCCGGGACCCTAGAGACGTCCCTCTCCACGCGTTGCCCCCTATGTCTTCGTAAGAAATTTAAGGTAGACAGCCAACCTATAATTAACTGTCCTGCGGAGTTCGAAGTAAGGCCTAGAGTCAGTTACTTCCGCGGTGTTCCGGCCACCGGCTACGCGCCTCAGTAGGATGTTGCCTCGGTCTCACGGCACAACTCCTACTGGCTCTCCTTTGTGCTTGATCTCGTTTCTCACTGTTCCACAATATCCTTCCCTTCGTGTCACTTCCTTAGGATACCGCTGCGGGGTGTGCAGGCGCGGTTCTGTAACGTTCTGCTCTGTTCGCTAGGCACCTGCCAGGTTCCCACACCTGACAGGGACCCCCTGTGTCTTCTCCCTGCAACACCCCCTGCCACGTGATGTTGCCTGAATCCAACCCAGTCAGCTTCTGACTAACTTCCTATCCAACCCCTAGTTTTACCAGTGTGAGGAGTGGCCCAATAAATAAAGCCTTTTTCTCCCCCTAGTGGCCGGAGTGTGAAGTGTAATGTGTGCTGGTGATACCTGGTCAGTAGAATTCCTTCAGTGCCATCAGACGTACCATCACTCCCCTTAGTGGCAGAGTGTCATACTGCAACGACCAGATCTCTGGGGTGCTGCACTCCTCCCCCCACAACCCCCCCCCCCGGTTAAATCCAGTACTCCTGGACTGGGAAGAAGAACAACAATACATTTCAGCAAAAGACATACAAAATTTTTGAAATGCTTAACACAAGTAAATAGAACAATGCTTCCCTTTATGGGAGGTGAGGACACTTGAACGTTACAAACAAAACAAGGTTAAACATTTTTAAATAACATCCTATTCTACATACTATAAATAACTCTTATTACCCAGCCGGGTATTCTACTAAGTGAAAATTCTGAACAATAATTTAACTTTTCCTTTAAGGGCGTATAAGCTGAACCCACTAAAGGCCTACTATAAAATACTATAAAATAACTCAACTTTTCTTTCTAGCTTCACCAATGCAGGACAACCTAGCTCCTGGGCCGGGCCTACTCTCATTGTCTCTCTTCCAACAACCAACTGTCGTTCTACGGTTCTCAGGAGGACGCTCTCTCTAACCCCTTCGGGTTTACTTTCAATCTCTCCTGTCCTCAATCTCTATTAACATTTATCAAACTTTTCTAAATTTCAATATTATCAACATTTCAACCTTTCCCAAGGCAACATGTAAACATTCCCTTTAAGAGGGAGCCGAGTCTCTAGGAGGTAGTGCAGATTCTCTCTGTCTGCAAGTCCAATGAAAACAAGACCTTCTGCGTCATGTCCAAAAGCATTATCTTCGCAAAGTATTCTTTCTTTTGTAAAACCAGTGGGGAGCACCTTTAAGAAGGTGCAAACTATATACAAAACAGTTTTGAAATCATTCACTGTTCATGATCCGGCAGTCTTTGAAAACAATGATAAACTTGTGCAAAAGGAAATAAAAAGAGAAATGTAAAACAGTAGGGATCCCGGGTCAACAAAGGGATCCCTTTAAGTAATAACCCTGGACGGGTTTAAAACAGCAAAACAGGAAACAGTTAAATAACTATGTACATACTCGGTTCTTCGAGGTTTATTGATGCGACGGTTGCGGTCTTACCTCGCAGACCACCCCTCTCGGCCAAGAACGGGTGGGACCCCCAATGACACGTGGGGTCTGGTCTGTCTGGTGGTCCGCAGCAGGGGCTTCACCCTCGGGAACCTCAGTTGCAACCTGAAGGACTGCGCATCGCTGGACACCCCTGGCCACCCAGCCGGTCTCCCTCTGCCATCGGGTGTAGGTCACAGCATCCCCACGTCTCAGGTCACGATCCTCATCGACCGTTCCATAACAGGGCTCCACCTCGCTCCGGTTGACACGGACCTGCAAGGGCTCTCCAATCTCCTGGATGACCCCCCTCTCCTCCTTGGGGTTATAGAAGACCACCACCCCCCACTGTGATGGTGGGACCTTCTCCTCTTCTGTGAGGTCAATCATGGTCACAGGTCGAGGCTGTTTCCTCCATGCCGCCACTAGGCATCGCTGGTGTTCCGTCACCAGCAGGATCCTCAGGTCCGGCTCCTGCGGAGCGCGATTACCTAGTCGGGTGCGGGGATCTGATGCGGCCGGAGTGGGTAGAGGAGGGGACACAGGGGAGAGACTGATCTCCGTCGGGTGGCCCAACCGGGAACTCACCCGAGCGCGGGCCTCCAGGCAGCGCGCCAGCCACCGAGCCTCAGTGGCGGCCACCCAGCCATCAGGCATCTGTCCGCCGGGTTTTCCTTCAGGCAGCTCCACAGCGGTTGATCACTGCAGCGGCGTTGACTCCGGGGTTGCCATGGGTGATGCAGGCCTGCGCCTGGCCGGGTCGTCTCCATGTAATGGCCTGAAAGTCGCCATCTTTGTCCCCTCCTCTGGATCTTCTTCCCGGGCTCTTTTTCGGGGGCGGCTCCGTCCCCACTGTCCCGACCCTCCATAGAGGATGAGAAGGCAGACCTCAGCAGCTGACGGGCCCGCCCTCAGGATACAACAATACTTAGACTGGGCGGCCATTATCTTTCGCGCTCTTCAGTTCTTTCACGCCCACTTCCACGCCCTTCTTCTCCTCCTGCGCTCCCTGTGGCGCGGCAATGGCGGCGGTTTTGTCGGGAACCTTGCAGCAAACAGCAATACTCAGTCTTTGCAATAAATCACAGTCCAAACACGTTTCAATCACAATTCCAAGGCACACATGACCTGCTTCTCAGGCTTAAGTACGATCCTGTTCGTGACACCAAGTTGGATCACCCCCAGACACAGGGCCACGAGTTCTCGGTACCGGGCCTCTCTGGTTTGGTTCTGAGACTGTCACGGTGGCTAGACCTGGTCCGCAACCCTGCTAAGGGGCGTCCAATAAAGGTGGTACAGTCTGTCAGGGATTCGTGACGCCACCTGTGGTGTTCGGTCAGGGTGACCAACGCTGCTGTGGGGTCCGTTAGGGTGATGGAATGGCAGCTGGATGGTATACCTTCCCACAGGTGAAGTATGTCCCCAGGGATTCCCAGTAAGGTAGATGGTGATGGTGTGAGGTGCAGTCAATAACGAGGACACAAGGTTGCAGTCTCTTTACCTCTTTACTGTAGACTTCAGGATCCTCAATCCAGAGCACGCTTAACAGGGCTATCTGAGACCGGCCGGTCCGATGGGCACATCCAGAGTTCCTTTTGCAGGTGGAAATCAGTGCCTACCACTAGCGCCTGTGTGTTGTAGTGCTACCCTGCTGAGCATTCGGAATAGTCCTCACAACTTCTGTTCTCGTTCGTTCGTTCTTTCTAATTCTCTCTCGCTTGTTCCAGATGTTACTAGTTTCTCGTCCCCCAGGTATGTTATGGCTAGGACACACCCGTATGACGGGAAGGCTCGGAGCTCTTCCGGGACCCTAGAGATGCCCCTCTCCACGCGTTGCCCCCTATGTCTTCGTAGGAAATTTAAGGTAGACAGCCAACCTATAATTATTTGTCCTGCGGAGTTCGAAGTAAGGCCTAGAGTCAGTTACTCCCGCTGTGTTCCGGCCACCGGCTACGCGCCTCAGTAGGATGTTGCCTCGGTCTCACGGCACAACTCCTACTGGCTCTCCTTTGTGCTTGATCTCGTTTCTCACTGTTCCACAATATCCTTCCCTTCGTGTCACTTCCTTAGGATACCGCCGCGGGGTGTGCAGGCGCGGTTCCGTAATGTTCTGCTCTGTTCGCTAGGCACCTGCCAGGTTCCCACGCCTGACAGGGACCCCCCTGTGTCTTCTCCCTGCAACACCCCCTGCCACGGGATGTTGCCTGAATTCAACCCAGTCAGCTTCTGACTAACTTCCTATCCAACCCCTAGTTTTACCAGTGTGAGGAGTGGCCCAATAAATAAAGCCTTTTTCTCCCCCTAGTGGCCGGAGTGTGAAGTGTAATGTGTGCTGGTGATACCTGGTCAGTAGAATTCCTTCAGTGCCATCAGACGTACCATCATTCCCCTTAGTGGCAGAGTATCATACTGCAACGACCAGATCTCTGGGGCGCTGCACAATTATTGGAGAAGGAGCGCTATGCTCCATCTCCCATCATCCCCGTCAGTGTCGGCGTCTGACGTCGCCAACACTGACAGCGGGCGCGATGAAGTCACTGCCCGGTGCCCACTATCAGGAGATCAACGGGAGCAGCGCAGGAACCAGGAAGAAGAGAGGTAAGGTTTTTTTTTTTTTATGGGTGCTGCTGCCTCATTACAGGGTCTGCCTATGGGGGGCTGCCTTATTAGAGGGTCTGACTATGGGGGCTGCCTCATTACATGGTCTGACTATGGGTTTGCTGCCTCATTACAGGGTCTGAGTATGGGGGTGCTGCCTTATTACAGGGTCTGCCTGTAGGGGTGCTGCCTCATTACAGGGTCTGACTATGGGGGTGCTGCCTTATTACAGGGTCTGCCTATAGGGGTGCTGCCTTATTACAGGGTCTGACTAAGGGGGCTGCCTTATTACAGGGTCTGGCTAAGGGGGCTGCCTTATTACAGAGTCTGACTATAGGGGTGCTGCCTCATTACAGGATCTGACTATGGGGGCTGCTTTATTACAGGGTCTGACTATGGGGGTGCTGCCTTATTACAGGGTCTGCCTATGGGGGTGCTGCCTTATTACAGGGTATGACTATGAGGGCTGCCTTATTACAGGGTATGAATAAGGGGGCTGCCTTATTACAGGGTCTGACTATGGGGACTACCTTATTACAGGGTCTGACTATGGGGGTGCTGTCTTATTGCAGGGTCTGACTATGGGGGTGCTGTCTTATTACAGGGTCTGACTATGGGGGCTGCCTTATTACAGTGTCTGCTTATGGGGGCGGCAGACTGTTATAGAGTCTGCCTATGGGGAGTGCATTATACTATATTGTGAACTACTTGGTGCATTATGCTACGGTATATGGAGGCTATCTAGGGGGCCATCACACAGTATGGAGATTACAGTGTGGTGGTCATTATACATTGTTGGAGCCGTCAAACAGTTTGGGGGCTACTAAGGAGTCAGTATACTGTGTGGGTGCATTGTACTGTGTATAAGAGAGCATCATGCTGTGTATAGGGGAGCTGTACGGGGGGGAGACTCGGGACATTATTAAATGTAAAGTGGGCACTTATTGTTATAGGGGAACTCAGGTTACTGTGACTGTCAAAGGGGCACACAGGGCAATATTACTTTCTAGGGGCAAAATATGGGCACTGTTTTCCAGGGCACTTGCACCTGGCATAACTATATTATAGAGAGGTGCTTTAGAATTTAGAGGGCACAGAGAACCACACAGCAGGTACAGTAATAAGGACACATACGGCAGCAGCGGCTCAGTATTGGGGCATCAGGGGCAGTAATAGGGACACATACGGCAGCAGTGGTCAGTATTGGGGTATCAGGGGCAGTAATAGAGACACATACGGCAGCAGCGGCTCAGTATTGGGGTATCAGCAGGATGAGGAGTTTCTGCAGGTTGGTAGTAGATGGTGATGAGGCTCGGATATGAGAAGTGAAATGTGTCTTTGTTGTATTCTCTGTAGCGGAGTCCTGGCTGGAGAAGTTGTCATGTCGGTCTGGGTCAGATGGAAAAGATGGGAAAAGTGAACGATTCCATCAGAAAGGACGTCAGTGGTATGACATTATCTGTAACTGTGCTGTGATCTGTTATATGTTCTGTAGGGATGGTATCTACCACTGGCAGTTATATCAATATTGGTATTTATTAGTGTTGAGCCACCTCCCTAGTGTTTGGGTTCAGTTCAGTTCGTTGAGCAGGGAGGTGTTCGCCGAACTGTTCGTCGAACGTTCAACGAACACCGTCGAACCCCATTGAAACCAATGGCAGGCAAACACAAACACATACAAACACATGGAAAACACATAGAAAACACCTTAAAAGGTGTCCAAAAGCTGACAAACACATGGAAAAGTCACAACTACATATAGTCATGCGAAAAGAAAAGAGGTGGAGGAGAAAAAGGAGGAGGAGACACAGATATAGGCATGTCATGCCCTTCTAAAATCAAGAAAGGCTGGAGTAAAAATCTAAAATCACTCTACCAACACCCAGACGTCTTGACAAAAAAATAAAAAAAGAAGTATGTTTAGGTAGAATGGCGGCGGGTCCATTCAGAACACTTTCCTTAGAAGACGTAGTGGTACTCCCGTTGGGAGTTGTGCCAAAAAATGAACCCAATACATTCAGACTAATCCACCATTTGTCATATCCAACGGACAGGTCAGTGAATGACAACCTCGACACGGAACCAAGTACAGTACTATGTACTGTACCTCCTTTGACGAGGCAATCAGGCGGGTCAAAAAGTTGGTAAGGGGCACCCTAATGGCCAAAACAGACATTGAGGGGGTGTTCTGGTTACTACCTGTGCCTCTGAATAGTGTCCTCCCATTGGGCTGCTTCTGTGAAGGAGCATACTACATAGATCGCTGTTTGCCCATGGGGTGCTCCATATCCTGCTCACTATTTGAGGTGTTTAGTTGCTTCCTCAAATGTGTCATCATGGACGTTTGTAAGGCGGCACATATTATCCATTACCTCGCCCAAAAGATTCGCCACAGTGTGAAAACACGCAGTAGTCCATCTGTGAGAAGGAGAGAGCTGGAGGGAGAGTGGACACCCCAGAGCCAAGGGGTTAGATTGAGAAAGGAAGAAGGCGGTGTAGCTTGCTTCATGAGTGGGGTACTCTGCTGAGTAGCAGAAATTGCTACTAGGACCAAAAGGATTTCCTAGGCCAGATGCTGTTAAAAAAGAGTACTTAGGTAAACAGGTGGTGTAGCTTGCTTCATGGGTGGGGTACGCTGCTGAGTTGCACCAAATTCTACTAGGCACAAAAGGATTTCCTGGGTTAGATGCTGTTACAAAATGGGAGTTAGGTAAACAGGCGGTGTAGCTTGCTTCATGGGTGGGGTACGCTGCTGAGTAGCAGAAATTGCTACTAGGACCAAAAGGATTTCCTGGGCCAGATGCCGTTAAAAAATAGTACTTAGGTAAACAGGCGGTGTAGCTTGCGGTGTAGCTTGCTTCATGGGTGGGGTACGCTGCTGAGTTGCACCAAATTCTACTAGGCCCAAAAGGATTTCCTGGGCTAGATGCCATTAAACAATAGTACTTAGGTAAACAGGTGATGTAGCTTGCTTCATGGGTGGGGTACGCTGCTGAGAAGGACTAAATTCTACTAGGCCCAAAAGGATTTCCTGGGCCAGATGCCATTAAAAATAGTACTTAGTACTATTAAAAACAATGCCAAGACACTTTAAGTTATTCCATAATTGTAATGGTAGGGACCTAAGGGTAAAAGGCATTGATACTGTTGATCCAGGGATCCGTGGCGGAAAAATTTCCCAACGACTAGCACAGTTGGAATCACGTTGGATCTGGACATTGAACACGGTCCATCCACATGGCCTGAATGAGAGACTCAGTTTCGCTCCCTTCCTGTGATTGTCATTCACTGCATTTTGTGTCATCTCATGGCATTCCATTGTTCTTTTGTACAATTGATTTTAACCTGTTTTTATTCTTTTTTACAGTTCTTTCTTTTTATTTTTGGTATTTGGTGTTCATATTGGATCCTACTTTCGTCTGCTCAAGCGTGGCTTTTTTTGGGCGTGATTGCCCACCAACATGGTATAGACTCAGCTCTTTAAGAAACATCTTAGGAGGGATATAAGGACCATGCTACTTGTCTGGAGGGATATTATGATCGACAATCAATTTATCTACAGAAAACTTCTTTTCGTATTCCCTGGATGCTATGGACTATGGATTACCTTTCCTGGAGGGATATTATGATCCACAACTAATATATCTCAGAGTGTCACATATTTTGTGGTTACTATAGACTTTCTGTGAACTTTCACAGTTTTACACCGTTAATATTATTATTTTATTATATATATATGTAAACTTTTTTGTCCATAGGTGTTAAATATAATTTCCCCTTTCTGGCAATTGCCTTATTGTTTTCTATCTGTGTATGACATCTCCCTTATGTCTATTGATACTCTGGGAAGTTTTGATGTATCTCTATAGATATGTTTATATGATGGAGGGAACCTATGGTTATTATATGGGAATATCTTTTTTATATGATATATATTACCTCTCAGCCTCGGTTCTTTCCCTGTCTATTTATACCCATTGTGCAGTGTTGCAGCTGCACGGTCCGTTTTATGACTCTCTATCTCCTGTAGCTATTATTATGTATGTCGTCCTGTTCCCTACCTCTTGCCCTTACTTGTAATGGTGGCCTCCATCTTTCTGCCCCTCTTGCGCATGCGCGGCAATGGCACCGCCCCCTTTTCTCGGCGCTCGCCCCTTCGCCCGCCCGGTGGTGGAATACACGGGGCCCCGTGTTTTTTCCTGCCGAGGTGTGGCGCGGGGCTTGTGCCGGGTTGTGGGGGCACCCTGCGCTGCACTGCACAAGATCTTGTTGCATATCTGTATTTGTATATTTGTTGCTATGGTTGTACTGACATTTCCGGGGCTAAATAGGTTCACTTCCGGCAGTCACCGCTATTTAACGCCCGCTTCAGACACTTACTATCACGCCCCCTGAGGAAGGAGAGTGTCCGAAATGATCATCGGTGTGTGTGCGCGGCCCCCGTGAACCTTCACATCTTGCAGCTGTGGTATGTAATGTCTCCGTTATACCTGGGTGGATTTGATTGGGAATTTCCCTATATATTCTATAAATCCTAACATGCTGCGGCTAAACCAAGTTAAATCTGGCCTAACATTACGAGTAGTGTTGAGCATTCCGATACCGCAAGTATCGGGTATCGGCCGATATTTGCGGTATCGGAATTCCGATACCGAATTCCGATACTTCCCGCGTATCGGATACCGGAATCGGAAGTTCCCAGAATTCAAACTGCACGCAGCAGCCAATGAGGAATAAATGGAAGTGTGGGCACATCCTGTTTAGCATGGTGGGCATGTAAGTACTGGCAAGGCTGTGATTGGCTGCTGAAATGATGTCACTCTGCACTATAAAAAACGGTGTCGCCATTTTGCGCTCACTCTGCTGTGATTTCAGTTAGGGACAGGACGCTGTGTTCTAACTGAGGGCCAGTTGAGATAGCTAATTGCTTTATTTTGCTTTCCCAAGGCTAATTTAGCAAAACGCTGTGTGTTGTTCACTGTTCACCTTGCTCTTGCCTTGCAGCGCTGTTTTAACAGCGTTCTGCAAGGTCTCTGTGTGTGTGTGTGTGTGTGTGTGTGCAGCTCACTCTGTAGTCTGTGTGCAGCCATATACCCGGTTGTATTCAGCTCATGGGGGGTTCACACTGCCTCATACAGTTCTATCCATTGTCCTTTTTTGCTCATAGTGCAGCCTGCTGCACATTTTTTCTAAAATTTCCTATTAGTGTTTTTCCACCCGTCTCTAGCTAAATTGTGGAAAAACACTACATAGGATAACCTAGAGGGGGGTTTTTGGGCCTTGCAGTGCCGTTTACGGCTGTCTGCACGGTCTCCGTGTGAGCGCAGCTCGCCCTGTAGTCTGTGTGCAGCCACAGCCGGTTGTATTCAGCTCAGGGTGCGTTACTGCCTCATACCGTTAAATAACTTTTCCTTTTTTTGAAATGGTGCAGCCTGTTGAAATTTTTTTTTTTAATTTCCTATTAGTGTCTTTCCGCCCGTATCCAGCTAAATAGTGGAAAAACACTACCTTGAGGAGGGTTTTTGGGCCTTGCAGCGCCGTTTACGGCTGTCTGCACAGTCTCCGTGTGAGCGCAGCTCGCCCTATAGTCTGTGTGCAGCCACAGCCGGTTGTATTCAGCTCAGGGTGCGTTACTGCCTCATACCGTTAAATAACTTGTCCTTTTTTTGAAATAGTGCAGCCAGTTCAAATTTTTTTAAAAATTTCCTATTAGTGTCTTTCCACCCGTATCCAGCTAAATAGTGGAAAAACACTACATAGGATAACCTAGAGGAGGGTTTTTGGGCCTTGCAGCGCCGTTTACGGCTGTCTGCACGGTCTCCGTGTGAGCGCAGCTCGCCCTGTAGTCTGTGTGCAGCCACAGCCCGTTGTATTCAGCTCAGGGTGCGTCACTGCCTCATACCGTTGAATAACTTGTCCTTTTTTTCAAATAGTGCAGCCTGTTGAAAATTTTTAAAAAAGTTTCCTATTAGTGTCTTTCCACCCGTCTCCAGCTAAATATTGGAAAAACACTACATAGGATAACCTAGAGGAGGGTTTTTGGGCCTTGCAGCGCCGTTTACGGCTGTCTGCACGGTCCCCGTGTGAGTTAAAGTCGCTCTGTAGCCCGATCTGCAGAAAAAAAAGTAAAGTTCACCAAACACCACTTAACACTTGTGTAGGCCACATTTTATCAATTATAAAGTCTAGTCCACACTTTACAACATTAGTGTTTCTTACACCTGTTAGGAGGAGCATTTCAGGAATAAGCACACTAAGTCCTTAGTACTTTTCTGCTTATCTTTATCTGTCAACCAAGATGAAGAGGGCAGGGAGTAAGGCACGTGGGCGTGGGCGCGGAGCAGGGAGAGGAGCAGGGAGAGGACGTGGTGATTCTGTGCCTGCTGCGGGCACCGGTGACTCGTCATCACTCAATTTCAGCAGGGAACAGTCCTTCATGCGCAGCTTTGTTGGAGAGCGCCGTGCACCGCTGCTGCGTGAAGATCAAATTGAAGCCGTTGTCGGATGGATGGCAGCTAACGCATCGGCATCGACTTCAATTAGTGCAACATCCTCTCAGGCACAGACCACTGGAGAGCAGCCATCTGTCTCTTCACCACCTGCCAAATTGGCCAGGCAGTCAGAGAGCCCAGGACAGGAGCCGTCTCTACTTCTGTTCTCTGAATCTCTTGGCTTGAAAACAGGGGGCCAGCCAAGCAGTATTGGAGAAATGGAAGAAGAGGCAGTGTGCAGTGATGCCCAACAGCTTTGTCTCTCTGACTCTGAAGAGGCGGGTGGGCCAGTGCCTGCGGTGACCACAGCGCAGTATGCATCTGATGATGAAACTCAGGTGCCGCTTTCTGGTGCGTACTGTGCTGCCGAGACTACCCAGGAGGAGCAGTTGGTGGCAGAGGGTAGTGGAGATGATGAGGTCCTTGACCCATCGTGGCGTGAGGAACAGGAAGGTGGTGGGAGCAGCTCTGAGGAAGAGATTCCCCTAAGGGGCCAAAGAGGGAGAGGGAGGGGGAAGACTGCGGAGCCTGTAGCCTCCACTTTGGCACCCGTTAGGAGCCTGTCACTTTCAAAAGCCAAAAAGGGCGCTCCCAAGACTTGCAGTGCCTGGTCCTTTTTTGACACAGTTGCAGATGACATTTGTTTTGTCAAATGCAAGCTGTGCCATCAGAAAGTCAAAAAAGGTAAAAGTGTCAGCAACCTCAATACCACAAATATGTGGAAACATGTGCGGACCAGGCACGCGGTGGAGTTACAAAAACACACTGAAGACGTAGGCCAACCAACAGCGACAGCTACCACCTCTTCAGCTCGTGTTGCCTCTTCCTCCAGCTCACGCACAGCTGGTTTGGCTTCCTCCCAGGATCGCCATGGAAGAACCTCTGGCACTGTTGTCCAGAGACCTAGTGTAATTCCACCCACAGCACCACATTCCCAGTCATCCTCACACTCCCAGTCTACTCTACAGCCATCGGTAGTACAGGCATGGGAGAAAAGGCGGGCATTCTCGGCCAACCACCCCCGAGCACAGGCTCTGAATGCAGGCATTGCCAAACTGTTGTCCCTGGAAATGCTCTCATTCAGGCTGGTGGAGACTGACAGCTTCCGTGACTTGATGGCATTGGCAGTCCCACAGTACAAGGTGCCCAGCCGCTTTTACTTCAGCTGTCCCTGCCCTGCACAAGCATGTGGAGGGACACATAAAACATGCGCTACTGAACGCCGTCAGTAGCAAGGTCCACCTCACCACCGATGCGTGGACCAGTCAACATGGACATGGGCGATACATTTCTCTCACTGCCCATTGGGTTAATGTTGTTGAGCCAGGTACAGATCGTGCGAGTGGCGCAGGACGTGTCCTGCCCACTCCAAGGATTGCAGGAATCCAGTCTGTACGCAGTGACTCCTCCTCATACACAAGTTCCTCGAAATCATCGCTGCAGGAGCCGTCACAGTCCACCTCCACATGGGCCCGTGAACGTTTACCTGTTACGACCGACATGAGCACAGCCGTGGCCAAACGTCAACAGGCCGTCTTGAAACTAGTTTCTTTGGGGAATCGAAGCCACACAGCGCAGGAGCTCTGGAATGCCATCAAGCAGGAGAGCGATGTGTGGTTAGTGCCAGCGAATCTCCAGCCAGGCATGGTAGTGTGTGACAATGGCCGAAATCTGGTGGCAGCTTTGGCCATTGGCAACCTCACTCACATCCCATGTCTGGCACATGTGCTCAATTTGGTTGTGCAGAGTTTTCTGAGGGACTATCCGGATCTTGATGCACTGCTGCACAAGGTCCGCCTAGAGTGTGCTCACTTGCGGCGTTCCAGCTTGGCAAGATCCCGCATTGCTGCTCTGCAGCGCCGATTCCGCCTTCCGGAACACCGCATCATATGTGGCCTACCTACCAGGTGGAATTCCACGTTACATATGTTGGAGCGGTTGTGTGAGCAGCAGCAAGCAGTAATGGAGTACCATCTGCATCAGGCGCTAAAAAGTCGCAGTCAGCGCCGATCAGACTTCACAACCACAGAGTGGGCCACTATGAAGGACGTCTGCCAGGTTTTGCGTCCTTTCGATTATTCCACGCAGATGGCAAGTGCAGATGATGCACTAGTCAGCATGACTGTCCCCCTTATCTGCCTGCTTCAACAAACTTTGCAAGCGTTAAGGGATGATGTTGTGGAAGAGGTGGAGGATGAGGAGTCACCTTTTCCATCAGCTTCTGGAGAGTCAGCGCCACGTGGTTCCTCACAAAGGGGTACGCAGGGGCCACTTTGTGAGAAGGATGAGGAGGAGTCAATGGAGGAGGAAGAGCTCCGTCCAGAGGAGGGAGTGACACAATTGTCCAGTGGTCAGTGGGTACAGCGAGGGTGGGGTGATGACGAGCGGGCAGAGATCATGTCTCAAGCAGGGAACAGCGTTTCTGGGCCAGTTGGCAGTCTGCAGCACATGGTGGATTTCATGCTGCAGTGCCTGAGAAACGACCGCCGCATCGACCACATTCTCAACATGCCTGATTATTGGGTGTTCACCCTCCTCGATCCTCGCTACCGGGACAACGTCCAAAACTTCATCCCAGCGTTGACCCGGGAGCGTAAAATGCGGGAGTACCACGACACACTGGTGAATTCCATCATCTTCTCCAGTCCAACTGAGAGGAGTGCTGCTAGTGCTTTACAAAGCAGCTCAGTGCGTCGAGGCAGTGGGGGAGGCTCTGCACAAAGAGGGAGCAGAAGCAGTGCCTCTGCCCAAGGCCAGCCCAGTATGGCACAACTGTGGCAAACTTTTGTGTGCCCGCCCCAAATGTCTACACCATCACCGGCAGCTCCAGTCAGCAGGAGGCAACGGTTCCGTCAGATGGTGACAGACTACATGGCTTGCCCTTTTACTGTACTCCCAGACGGCTCTTCCCCATTCAAGTTTTGGGTCTCTAAGCTGGATTCATGGCCAGAGCTAAGCCAGTATGCATTGGAGGTGCTGGCTTGCCCTGCGGCTAGTGTCTTATCGGAACGTGTCTTTAGTGCCGCTGGTGGTGTACTAACAGACCGTCGCATGCGACTATCCTCCGATAACGTTGACCGGCTTACTTTCCTGAAAATGAACCAGGCCTGGATCTCGCAGGAATTTGCCACTCCTCTGCCTGATTAAGTAATTGGGTGTCATCCAGGTCTCCTGATGTGTTCATCTTTCTACCACCTGAACTGCTATTCCTGGGCTCCAACACCGCCAGTTGCGGCTCAGAAGTGCAGGCTGCACAGTCAAAACATACGACCCAGTGTTATTGGGTTTCAGTAACGTCAGCTGATCCCCAGCTGTGTAGCCGGCAATGTGTCGTGCGACCGCCACGCTGGCACAACACCCTAAATGTAAGGGAACCTGCCCCCCTCCCCTCCCCCCCGGCGTTTGTTACTGAAAGAGCCACCTTGTGCAGCAGTAATGCTGCACAAGGAAAAGGTAGCTCTTTTAGTTTAGCTCCTTGCACACGCAGAACTTAACACTTATAAAATGTGTTCACTGATACCGTTATACCGTCCCGGAGCTGGGACTTTCCTTCGTAATGTGATGCAGCACAGCCGTCATTCCTACCCCCTTGGTGCCATGCGCTGCCTCCTCAGCGTTGTTTGAAGCTGTCACGGAGCCTGCACTGTTCTGTTATCCCTTGGCCATGTCCAATTTGCGCTGCCTGTCTTCTGACATAATGTGGTGTCAGGCTGGCTGCGCCTGTGCGCCCGCGCTGCCCGAGATCCCGCCTCGCAGTGTCTTCTGATTGAATCACACTGCGAGCCTGGGATCCATGGGCATGCGCAGTGCATATTTTCCCCTCGGGCTCTCGCTCATCTCTCTCCGCCTTCTTTAGACTGTGCGCCGTCAGCTGATCCCCAATAGCATGCCACGGCCGTGACGCCGCACAGTCTGAAGAAGAGGGAAGGAGGGGAGTGAGAGTCGAGGATATGCACTTTGCATGCCCATGGATCCAAGGCCCGCAGTGGGATTACATTAGACGACACTGCGAGGTGGGATCTGTAGCAGCGTGGACGCACAGGCACTCACAGCCTGACACCAAATTATGTCAGAAGACAGGCAGCGCAAATTGGGCATGGCCAAGGGATAACAGAACAGCGCAGGCTCTGTGACAGCTTAAAACAACGCTGAGGAGGCAGCGCACGGCACCAAGGGGATAGGAATGACAGCTGTGCTGCGTCCCATTACGAAGGAAATTCCCACCTCCGGGACGGTTTTACGGTATAAGGGGACACATTTTTAGTGTTTACTTCTGTGTTTGCAAGGAGCATAATTAAAAGAGCAACCTTTTCCTTTTGCATCCTTAGTGCTGCACAAGATGGCTCTTTCAGCTACAAACCTCTTGGGGGGGGGGCTAAAGGTTCCCTTTCAACTTGCTCCAATCTGGCTTCGGCCTACACTCTGTTCCTCTGCTCCTCCTGCTGTCCCTGGGCTCTAACACTGCCAGTTGGTGCCTGGAAGTGCTGTCTGCACAGTCAACTGTCGCTCCTCTGTTATTGGGGTTCAGTAACATCAGCTGATCCCCAGCTGTGTGTGCGGCAATACCTCCAATCTGCTCCTCCTGCTGTCCCTGGGCTCTAACACCGCCAGTTGGTGCCTGGAAGTGCTGTCTGCACAGTCAACAGTCGCTCCTCTGTTATTGGGGTTCAGTAACGTCAGCTGATCCCCAGCTGTGTGTGCGGCAATACCTCCAATCTGCTCATCCTGCTGTCCCTGGGCTCTAACACCGCCAGTTGGTGCCTGGAAGTGCTGTCTGCACAGTCAACAGTCGCTCCTCTGTTATTGGGGTTCAATAACGTCAGCTGATCCCCAGCTGTGTGTGCGGCAATACCTCCAATCTGCTCCTCCTGCTGTCCCTGGGCTCTAACACCGCCAGTTGGTGCCTGGAAGTGCTGTCTGCACAGTCAACAGTCGCTCCTCTGTTATTGGGGTTCAGTAACGTCAGCTGATCCCCAGCTGTGTATCCGGCAACGTGTCATGCGACCGCCACGCTGGCAAAACAAAAATGTAAGGGAACCTGTCCCCCCCCCCTAGGCGTTTGTTACTGAAAGAGCCACCTTGTGCAGCACTAATACTGCACAAGGAAAAGGTCGCTCTTTAAATTATGCTCCTTGGAAACGCTGAACTACACACTCATGTAATGTGTCCCCTCACACCGTCAAACCGTCCCGGAGGTGGGACTTTCCTTTGTAATGTGACGCAGCACAGCTGTCATTCCTACCCCCTTGGCTCCGTGCGCTGCCTCCTTAGCGTTGTTTGATTCTGTCATGGACCCTGCGCTGTTATGTTATCCCTTGGCCATGCACAGTTTGCGCTGCCCGTCCTCTGACATCATTTGTTGTCGTCCTGGCTGCGCCTGTGCGTCCACGCTGCCCAAAATCCCACCTCGCAGTGTCGTCTAATGTGATCCCACAGTGGGCCTGGTATCCATGGCCATGCGCAGTGCATATACTAGCCTCTCACTCCCCTTCTTCACGCTTCTTCAGACTAGGCGGCGTCAGCTGATCCCTAATAGCATGCCACGGCCGTGACGCCGCACAGTCTGAAGAAGCAGGAAGGAGGGGAGTGAGAGGCGATGATATGCACTGCGCATGCCCATGGATCCCAGGCCCGCAGTGGGATTACATTAGATGACACAGCGAGGTTGGATCTCGGGCAGCTAGGACGCACAGGCACTGCCAGCCTGACACCTAAATGATGTCAGAAGACGGGCACCACTAACTGCATGGCCAAGGGATAACATTACAGCGCGGGCTCCGTGACAGAACCAAACAACGTTGAGGAGGTGGCGCACGGCACCAAGGGGGTTGAAATGACGGCTGTGCTGTGTCACATTACAAAGGAAAGTCCCACCTCCGGGACGGTTTAACGGTGTGAGGGGACACATTATATGAGTGTGTACTTCAGCGTTTGCAAGGAGCATAATTTTAGGAGCCACCATTTTCCATGTGCAGTATTACTGCTGTACAAGATGGCTCTTTCAGCAACAAATGCCTGGGGGGGAGGGGTTAAAGGTTCCCTTTCAACTTGCTCCACTGCAGGCTTCGGCCTACACTCTGCTCCTCTTTGATTCCCTGGGTTTCAACACTGTCAGTTGTCACCTGGAAGTGTTGTCTACACAAAAAAAACACTCGCTGATTTGTCAGTGGGGTTCAGCACCGCCAGCTGTTCCCCTGCTGTGTAGTCGGCAACGTGTCCAGCACAAGCCACGCTGGCACAACAGAACAAAAGCTGCCACCAGTGCAGGCTTCGGCCTACACTCTGCTTCTGTCCTCCTCCTGCTGTCCCTGGGCTCTAACACCGCCAGTTGGGGCCCGGACGTGCTAGCTGCACAGAGAAAAACACCAGCCAATGTGTCAGTGGGGTTCAGCACCGCCAGCTGTTCCCCTGCTGTGTAGCCGGCATCGTGTCCTGCAAACGCCATGCAGGCACCTGAACTGAAATTAAAGGGAACCTGCCCCCCCCAGGTGTTTCTATGTATTGCAGCCACCTTGTACAGCAGTACTGCTGCATTTGTACAAGGTGGCTGACTTTTTCTCTTTGCCCACGTCAAACTCAACAAACACGTACAAAATGTGTCTCATTAGAGACCATTACAGTGTCCCTGAAGTGTGACTTTCCTTTTTAATGACACGCAGCACCCCCCTTGGTAGCGCTGCCCGTCTTCTGACATCATTGGTTGGCTGGCTGTGCCTGTGCGTCCGCCCTGCCCGACACAACGCCCCTCGTTGTCTGATCTATTTTGACTGCGAGGGTGTGATTGATGGGCATGTGCAGTGCATATGTTCGCCTGTCTTAACTCATCTCCTTCCGCCTTCTTCAGACTGTGCGGCCTCATGGCTGCGGCATGCGATAAGGGATCAGCGGAGGCCACCCACTCTGAAGCAGGTGTAAGGACATGAGTGAGCGGCGAACATATTTACTGCGCAAGGCCATGAATCCCAGCTCTGCAGTGTGACTTTATTAAAATACACTGCGGGTCTGGGATTCATGGCCATCGCTAACCGCACCGGCCGACATGAAATGAGGTCAGAAGACAGGTAGCGCTCACAGCGCATGGCCAAGGGATCACAATAGCGCAGACTCCTGTACAGCAAATAACAACGCTCATGAGGCTGCGCCCAGCACCAAGGCGTTATTTTTGTGCACCTGTGCTGCGTCTCCTTAAAAACACAAGTCACGCCTCCAATACAGTCTTACTGTATAATGGGCCAAATTGTGTACGTCTTTCATTCTGCGTGTGCAATGAGCAAAAATCATAGAGCAACCTCTGACTTGTGCAGCATTAGTGCTGCACAAGGTGTGGCTCTTGTACTTTGCAACACCTGAGGGGGGATTAAAGGTTACCTTTGAAATTGGTTCTACTAGGCTTCGGCCTACACTCTGCTCCTCCTGCAGACCTTGGGCTCTAACTACGCCAGTTGGGGCCCGGAAGTGCTGGCTGCACAGAGAAAAACACCAGCCATTGTGTCAGTGGGGTTCAGCACCGCCAGCTGTTCCCCTGCTGTGTAGCCGGCAATGTGTCCAGCACAAGCCACGCTGGCACAACAGACCAAAAGCTGCCACCAGTGCAGGCTTCGGCCTACACTCTGCTCCTCTTTGATTCCCTGGGTTTCAACACTGTCAGTTGTCACCTGGAAGTGTTGTCTACACAGAAAAAACACTCGCTGAAGTGTCAGTGGGGTTCAGCACCGCCAGCTGTTCCCCTGCTGTGTAGTCGGCAACGTGTCCAGCACAAGCCACGCTGGCACAACAGAACAAAAGCTGCCACCAGTGCAGGCTTCGGCCTACACTCTGCTCCTCTCCTCCTCCTGCTGTCCCTGGGCTCTAACACCGCCAGTTGGGGCCCGGACGTGCTAGCTGCACAGAGAAATACACCAGCCAATGTGTCAGTGGGGTTCAGCACCGCCAGCTGTTCCCCTGCTGTGTAGCCAGCATCGTGTCCTGCAAACGCCATGCAGGCACCTGAACTGAAATTAAAGGGAACCTGCCCCCCCCAGGTGTTTCTATGTATAGCAGCCACCTTGTAGAGCAGTAATGCTGCATTTGTACAAGGTGGCTGACTTTTTCTCCTTGCCCACGTGCAACTAAACACCTACAAAATGTGTCTCATTGGAGACCATTACAGTGTCCCTGAGGTGTGACTTTCCTTTTTAATGACACGCAGCACCCCCCATGGTAACGCTGCCCGTCTTCTGACATCATTAATTGGCTGGCTGTGCCTGTGCGTCTGCCCTGCCCGACACAACGCCCCTCGTTGTCTGATCTATTTTGACTGCGAGGGTGTGATTGATGGGCATGTGCAGTGCATATGTTCGCCTGTCTTAACTCATCTCCTTCCGCCTTCTTCAGACTGTGCGGCCTCATGGCCGCGGCATGCGATAAGGGATCAGCGGAGGCCACCCACTCTGAAGCAGGGGTAAGGACATGAGTGAGCGGCGAACATATTTACTGCGCAAGGCCATGAATCCCAGCTCTGCAGTGTGACTTTATTAAAAGACACTGCAGGTCTGGGATTCATGGCCATCGCTAACCGCACTGGCCGACATGAAATGAGGTCAGAAGACAGGCAGCGCTCACAGCGCATGACCAAGGGATCACAATAGCGCAGACTCCTGTACAGCAAATAACAACGCTCATGAGGCTGCGTCCAGCACCAAGGCGTTATTTTTGTGCACCTGTGCTGCGTCTCCTTAAAAACACAAGTCACGCCTCCAATACAGTCTTACTGTATAATGGGCAAAATTGTGTACGTCTTTCATTCTGCGTGTGCAATGAGCAAAATTTAAAGAGCAACCTTTCACTTTTGTAGCATTACTGCTGCACAAGGTGTGGCTCTTCTACATTGTAACACCTAAGGGTGGGTTAAAGGTTACCTTTGAAATTGGTTCAATTAGGCTGCGGCCTACACTCTGCTCCTCTCCTCCTCCTGCTGACCCTGGGCTCTAACACCGCCAGTTTTTGCCCGGACGTGCTAGCTGCACAGAGAAAAACACCAGCCAATGTGTTAGTGGGGTTCAGCACCGCCAGCTGTTCCCCTGCTGTGTAGCCGGCATCATGTCCAGCACAAGCCACGCTGGCACAACAGACCAAAAGCTGCCACCAGTGCAGGCTTCGGCTTACACTCTGCTCCTCTTTGATTACCCGGGTTTCAACACTGTCAGTTGTCACCTGGAAGTGTTGTCTACACAGAAAGAACACTCGCTGATGTGTCAGTGGGGTTCAGCACCGCAAGCTGTTCCCCTGCTGTGTAGTCGGCAACGTGTCCAGCACAAGCCACGCTGGCACAACAGAACAAAAGCTGCCACCAGTGCAGGCTTCGGCCTACACTCTGCTCCTCTCCTACTCCTGCTGACCCTGGGCTCTAACACCGCCAGTTGGGGCCCGGAAGTGCTAGCTGCACAGAGAAAAACACCAGCCAATGTGTTAGTGGGGTTCAGCACCGCCAGCTGTTCCCCTGCTGTGTAGCCGGCAACGTGACCTGCAAACGCCACGCAGGCACCTGAACTGAAATTAAAGGGACCCTGCCCCCCCTCCAGGTGTTTCTATGTATAACAGCCACCTTATACAGCAGTACTGCTGCATTTGTACAAGGTGGCTGACTTTTTCTCCTTGCCCACGTGGAACTCAACACGTACAAAATGTGTCTCATTACAGACCATTTCACTGCCCCTGAGGTGTGATTCTCCTTTTTAAATGACACACAGCACCCCCCTTGGTAACGCTGGCCGTCTTCTGACATGATTGGTTGGCTGCCTGTGCCTGTGCGTCCGCCCTGGCCGACACAACGCCCCTCATTGTCTCATTTTTTGGACTGCGAGGGTGTGATTGATGGGCATGTGCAGTGCATATGTTCGCCTGTCTTCACTCATCTCCTTCCGCCTTCTTCAGACTGTGCGGCCTCATGGCCGCGGCATGCGATAAGGGATCAGGTGAGGCCGCCCAGTCTGAAGCAGGTGTAAGGACATTTGTGAACGGCAAACATATTTACTGCACAAGGCCATGAATCCCAGCCCCGCAGTGTGAATTATTGAAAACACACTGTGGGTCTGGGATTCATGGCCATCGATAACCGCACCGGCCAACATGAAATGAGGTCATAAGACAGGCAGCGCTCACAGCGCATGGCCAAGGGATAACAAGACCGCAGACTCCTGTACAGCAAATAACGCTCAGGAGGCTGCGCCCAGCACCAAGGCGTTATTTTTCAACACCTGTGCTGCGTCTCCTTAAAAAGACAAGTCACGCCTCCAATACAGTTCTACTGTACAATGGGCAAAATTGTGTACGTCTTTCATTCTGCGTGTGCAATGAGCAAAATTTAAAGAGCAACCTTTCACTTGTGGAGCATTACTGCTGCACAAGGAGTGGCTCTTCTACATTGTAACACCTGAGGTTGGGTTAAAGGTTACCTTTTAAATTGGTTCAATTAGGCTTCGGCCTACACTCTGCTCCTCTCCTCCTCCTGCTGACCCTGGGCTCTAACACCGCCAGTTTTTGCCCGGACGTGCTAGCTGCACAGAGAAAAACACCAGCCAATGTGTCAGTGGGGTTCAGCACCGCCAGCTGTTCCCCTGCTGTGTAGTCGGCAACGTGTCCAGCACAAGCCATGCTGGCACAACAGAACAAAAGCTGCCACCAGTGCAGGCTTCGGCCTACACTCTGCTCCTCTCCTCCTCCTGCTGACCCTGGGCTCTAACACCGCCAGTTGGGGCCCGGAAGTGCTAGCTGCACAGAGAAAAACACCAGCCAATGTGTTATTGGGGTTCAGCACCGCCAGCTGTTCCCCTGCTGTGTAGCTGGCAACGTGTCCTGCAAACGCCATGCAGGCACCTGAACTGAAATTAAAGGGAACTTGCCCCCCCCCCAGGTGTTTCTATGTATAACAGCCACCTTGTACAGCAGTAATGCTGCATTTGTACAAGGTGGCTGACCTTTTTCTCCTTGCCCACGTGCAACTAAACACCTACAAAATGTGTCTCATTGGAAACTATTACACTGTCCCAGAGGTGTGACTTTCCTTGTTAAGGATACGCAGCACCACCCTTGTTAGCGCTGCCCGTCTTCTGACATCATTGGTTGGCTGCTTGTGCTTGTGCGTCCTCCCTGCCTGACACAACGCCCCTCGTTGTCTCATATATTTTGACTACGAGGGTGTGATTGATGGGCACGAGCAGTGCATATCTTCGCCTGTCTTCACTCCCCTCCTTCCGCTGAGGCCGCCCAGTCTGAAGCAGGTGTAAGGACATGTGTGAGCGGCAAACATATTTACTGCACAAGGCCACGAATCACAGCCCCGCAGTGTGACTTTATGAAAAGATACTGTGGGTCTGGGATTCATGACCATCGCTAACCGCACCGGCCAACGTGAAATGTGGTGAGAAGACAGTCAGCGCTCACAGCGCATGGCCAAGGGCTAACAAGAGCGCAGACTCCTGTACAGCAAATAACAACGCTCAGGAGGCTGCGCCCAGCACCAAGGCGTTATTTTTGGACACCTGTGCCGCGTCTCCTTAAAAAGACAAGTCACGCCTCCAATACAGTTCTACTGTACAATGGGCAAAATTGTGTACGTCTTTCATTCTGCGTGTGCAATGAGCAAAATTTAAAGAGCAACCTTTCACTTGTGGAGCATTACTGCTGCACAAGGTGTGGCTCTTCTACATTGTAACACCTGAGGGTGGGTTAAAGGTTACCTTTGAAATTGGTTCAATTAGGCTTCGGCCTACACTCTGCTCCTCTCCTCCTCCTGCTGTCCCTGGGCTCTAACACCGCTAGTTTTTGCCAGGACGTGCTAGCTGCACAGAGAAAAACACCAGCCAATGTGTCACTGGGGTTCAGCACCGCCAGCTGTTCCCCCGCTGTGTAGCCGGCATCATGTCCTGCAAACGCAAAGCAGACACAAAGCTGCCTCCAGTGCAGGCTTCGGCCTACACTATGCTCCCCCTGCTTACCCTTTGCTCCAACACCGCTAGTTGGGGCTCTAGGAAGACAATCTTGAATAGGCAACGCATCCGGGTTCCAGCACCGCCAGCTGGTTCTCGGCAGTGTTTTTCTCACGGGTAGAGTTGAGCGACCTTGACCTTTTTAGAGTCGAGCCGGGTTTCGCGAAACCCGACTATCTCAAAAGTCGGGTCGAGTGAAATCGGCCGATTATGACGTAAAGTCGGGATCGACCGAAACACGAAACCCAATGCAAGTCAATGGGGCAGCATAGTCGGCAGTGAGTGGGGGCCAGGAAAACACCTAGAGTGCCCATTTTAATGTCAAAACCATCCATTCTTCTTAATGAAGCTTGTCAAGCGTAATTTACCTTATAATAATTGGAAGGCATTTGAAATTGGGGGTCATTTGGCTAAAGTTGTGTGGGGTAGGGCTGGTTCAAGTAATTAGTGGGCCCAGGAAATCTGGACCACGTCACGGCAGTGGAGCAGGGAGAGGTAAGTATTTCAACTTTGCAAGTGCTGTGATCCTGAGCAAGCAGGGGGGGCCCACTTGTTGGCATTGGCACTGGCACAGGGCCCCTCAAAGTACAGCGGTGTGTTTGCACGGCGGGGGCGCCTCCCACCGGCAGCAACACTTTTGCGTACTATGAGAGGCCCTGTGCCAGTGACGTCGCCAACTAGTATTCCTCCCCCCACCTGATGAAGGAACCTGCACTTTCATCTGCACCTTCCTCTTTGTCCCCGTGTAAGGTGGTATGGTATGCGGGAAGAGCAACCTGACTTTCAGCAGGGTCACAATGTTGTTGTGTAGCATGCACGGGGAATGTTGCGTTATGGGTCAATGTACCAGCAGACTCATCTATCACTGGCTGGGCAATGGGCACGATGAAGTGGAAACACAGATATAGGCCCAAAGAATAAAGTGGGCTAAATGCAGTTCAAAATTGGTAACACAGGAATAACCAGGGGGCATTGCAGTGGAGGACAACTGGAATGAGAGGCTGACACAGAGAGTAGGGCCAAATCAGTAAGTAGTCGAAATGCAGTTCAAAATTGGCAACCGTAGTAAACAGGCGGCACAGCTTTGTTCAGTGGAGGAGAACAGCAAGGAGTGGCAGACACCGATAGTAGGCCCCAACCCAACTAGTAGGCCAAATGCAGTCTAACATTAACAACTACTTAACGAGAGCCTGAAAATGGAATTTCAGGACAGGAAACCAGGAGAACAGCAAGGAGTGGCAGACACCGATAGTAGGCCCCAAACCAACTAGTACGCCAAATGCAGTTGTTCCATTTAACCACAATTTAATGAGAGCCTGAAGATAGAAGCTCAGGAAAGGCAACCTGGGGAAGACCTTGGAGTGTAACACACCATCTCTCTCCACCCCATACCCATTTTGTAGGCCTAATGCAGTGTACTTTTCTACAACTACTAAACGAGAGTCGGAAGACCGAAGCAATGGCAAGGAAACCTGGGGAACACCTTGGAGTGTAACACACCATCTCTCTCCACCCCATACCCAATTTGTAGGCCTAATGCAGTGTAGTTTCCAAGAACTACTAAACGAGAGCCGGAAGATCGAAGCTCAGGAAAGGCAACCTGGGGAACACCTTGGAGTGTAACACACCCTCTCTCTACACCCCATACCCAATTTGAAGGCCTAATGCAGTGTAGTTTCCAAGAACTACTAAACGAGAGCCGGAAGATCGAAGCTCAGGAAAGGCAACCTGGGGAACACCTTGGAGTGTAACACACCCTCTCGCTACACCCCATACCCAATTTGAAGGCCTAATGCAGCGTAGTTTCCAACAACTACTAAACGAGAGCCGGAAGATCGAAGCTCAGGAAAGGCAACCTGGGGAACACCTTGGAGTGTAACAAACCCTCTCTCTACACCCCATACCCAATTTGTAGGCCTAATGCAGCGTAGTTTCCGACAACTACTAAACGAGAGCATGAAGATCGAAGCTCAGGAAAGGCAACCTGGGGAACACCTTGGAGTGTAACACACCCTCTCTCTACACCCCATACCTAATTTGAAGGCCTAATGCAGTGTAGTTTCCAAGAACTACTAAATGAGAGCCGGAAGATCGAAGCTCAGGAAAGGCAACCTGGGGAACACCTTGGAGTGGAACACACCATCTCTCTACACCCCATACCCAATTTGAAGGTCTAATGCAGCGTAGTTTCCAACAACTACTAAACGAGAGCCGGAAGATCGAAGCTCAGGAAAGGCAACCTGGGGAACACCTTGGAGTGGAACACACCATCTCTCTACACCCCATACCCAATTTGAAGGCCTAATGCAGCGTAGTTTCCAACAACTACTAAACGAGAGCCGGAAGATCGAAGCTCAGGAAAGGCAACCTGGGGAACACCTTGGAGTGTAACACACCCTCTCTCTACACCCCATACCCAATTTGAAGGCCTAATGCAGTGTAGTTTCCAACAACTACTAAACGAGAGCCGGAAGATCGAAGCTCAGGAAAGGCAACCTGGGGAACACCTTGGAGTGTAACACAACGTCTCTCTACACCACGGAAGGGCTGATTCTTAGGAAGGAAGGCTGTTGGAAATAAGCATTGCGCGTCCGAGGGTGATTATATTCTTATTAGGTATATACTCACCCTCGGACGCGCCCTGCTTCTTTATTTGGAATGAATGTTTATTTGCAATGTGGTGTTGACTTTCTCTATTATTTTGGTAATTAATGATTTTATTATTTTCATTGTTTTGCATCTTCTCGGCAATAATATAAAGAAGACGCGACAGGACAACACTCGGTGGATGCCATATGTGTGTTTTCAATTTAAAAAACCTTTCAGTTAACTACTTGCAGGAGAAAGTAATTGTAGCTGGTGGCCATTTTTAGTACTGTACCAGATTTTAGTTGTGTTTGTTTTTAATGTTAAAATGTCTGCATTTGATATCTCACCAGTATTTTCTTTTTTATAAGCAAAATACTTTTTTTTTTATTTTATGATGTTGGTTCAAGGGGTACACGGGCAGCAGTAGACAGGTCAGTGGAGGCCTAGTGGAAGGAGGGACCGCAGACAGGCTTCGAAGCCCTAACATAATAAATTGGGCTGCCTGTAGGCAATTTAAAATTGGTTCCAGGGGAACACGGGCAGCAGTAGACAGGTCAGTGGAGGCCTAGAGGAAGGAGGGACCGCAGATGCGCCAATGTTTCCCCCATACCCAATTTGTAGGCCTAATGCAGTGTAGTTTCCAACAACTACTAAACGAGAGCCGGAAGATCGAAGCTCAGGAAAGGCAACCTGGGGAACACCTTGGAGTGTAACACACCCTCTCTCTACACCCTATACCCAATTTGAAGGCCTAATGCAGCGTAGTTTCCAACAACTACTAAACGAGAGCCGGAAGATCGAAGCTCAGGAAAGGCAACCTGGGGAACACCTTGGAGTGTAACACAACGTCTCTCTACACCACGAAAGGGCTGATTCTTAGGAAGGAAGGCTGTTGGAAATAAGCATTGCGCGTCCGAGGGTGATTATATTCTTATTAGGTATATACTCACCCTCGGACGCGCCCTGCTTCTTTATTTGGAATGAATGTTTATTTGCAATGTGGTGTTGACTTTCTCTATTATTTTGCTAATTAATGATTTTATTATTTTCATTGTTTTGCATCTTCTCGGCAATAATATAAAGAAGACGCGACAGGACAACACTCGGTGGATGCCATATGTGTGTTTTCAATTTAAAAAACCTTTCAGTTAACTACTTGCAGGAGAAAGTAATTGTAGCTGGTGGCCATTTTTAGTACTGTACCAGATTTTAGTTGTGTGTTTGTTTTTAATGTTAAAATGTCTGCATTTGATATCTCTCCAGTATTTTCTTTTTTGTAAGCAAAATACTTATTTTTATATTTTCTGATGTTGGTTCCAGGGGTACAAGGGCAGCAGTGCCCTGGTCAGTGTAGTAGTAGTTGAAAGAATGGACCGCAGACAGGCATCGAAGGCCTAAAATAAAAAAATTGGGCTGGCTGTAGGCAATTTTAAATTGGTTCCAGGGGTACACGGGCAGCAGTGGTGTGGTCAGTGGAGGCCTAGTGGAAGGAGTGACCGCAGACAGGCATCGAAGGCCTAAAATAATAACACATGGCTGTAGGCAATTTTAAATTGGTTCCAGGGGTACACGGGCAGCAGTGACCTGGTCAGTGTAGTAGTAGTTGAAAGAATGGACCGCAGACAGGCATCGAAGGCCTAAAATAAAAAAATTGGGCTGGCTGTAGGCAATTTTAAATTGGTTCCAGGGGTACACGGGCAGCAGTGGTGTGGTCAGTGGAGGCCTAGTGGAAGGAGTGACCGCAGACAGGCATCGAAGGCCTAAAATAATAACACATGGCTGTAGGCAATTTTAAATTGGTTCCAGGGGTACACGGGCAGCAGTGGTGTGGTCAGTGGAGGCCTAGTGGAAGGAGTGACCGCAGACAGGCATCGAAGGCCTAAAATAATAACACATGGCTGTAGGCAATTTTAAATTGGTTCCAGGGGTACACGGGCAGCAGTGGTGTGGTCAGTGGAGGCCTAGTGGAAGGAGTGACCGCAGACAGGCATCGAAGGCCTAAAATAATAACACATGGCTGTAGGCAATTTTAAATTGGTTCCAGGGGTACACGGGCAGCAGTGGTGTGGTCAGTGGAGGCCTAGTGGAAGGAGTGACCGCAGACAGGCATCGAAGGCCTAAAATAATAACACATGGCTGTAGGCAATTTTAAATTGGTTCCAGGGGTACACGGGCAGCAGTGACCTGGTCAGTGTAGTAGTAGTTGAAAGAATGGACCGCAGACAGGCATCGAAGGCCTAAAATAAAAAAATTGGGCTGGCTGTAGGCAATTTTAAATTGGTTCCAGGGGTACACGGGCAGCAGTGGTGTGGTCAGTGGAGGCCTAGTGGAAGGAGTGACCGCAGACAGGCATCGAAGGCCTAAAATAATAACACATGGCTGTAGGCAATTTTAAATTGGTTCCAGGGGTACACGGGCAGCAGTGGTGTGGTCAGTGGAGGCCTAGTGGAAGGAGTGACCGCAGACAGGCATCGAAGGCCTAAAATAATAACACATGGCTGTAGGCAATTTTAAATTGGTTCCAGGGGTACACGGACAGCAGTGGTGTGGTCAGTGGAGGCCTAGTGGAAGGAGTGACCGCAGACAGGCATCGAAGGCCTAAAATAATAACACATGGCTGTAGGCAATTTTAAATTGGTTCCAGGGGTACACGGGCAGCAGTGGTGTGGTCAGTGGAGGCCTAGTGGAAGGAGTGACCGCAGACAGGCATCGAAGGCCTAAAATAATAACACATGGCTGTAGGCAATTTTAAATTGGTTCCAGGGGTACACGGGCAGCAGTGGTGTGGTCAGTGGAGGCCTAGTGGAAGGAGTGACCACAGACAGGCATCGAAGGCCTAAAATAATAACACATGGCTGTAGGCAATTTTAAATTGGTTCCAGGGGTACACGGGCAGCAGTGGTGTGGTCAGTGGAGGCCTAGTGGAAGGAGTGACCGCAGACAGGCATCGAAGGCCTAAAATAATAACACATGGCTGTAGGCAATTTTAAATTGGTTCCAGGGGTACACGGACAGCAGTGGTGTGGTCAGTGGAGGCCTAGTGGAAGGAGTGACCGCAGACAGGCATCGAAGGCCTAAAATAATAACACATGGCTGTAGGCAATTTTAAATTGGTTCCAGGGGTACACGGGCAGCAGTGGTGTGGTCAGTGGAGGCCTAGTGGAAGGAGTGACCGCAGACAGGCATCGAAGGCCTAAAATAATAACACATGGCTGTAGGCAATTTTAAATTGGTTCCAGGGGTACACGGGCAGCAGTGGTGTGGTCAGTGGAGGCCTAGTGGAAGGAGTGACCACAGACAGGCATCGAAGGCCTAACATAACAAAAATGTCAATACAATGGTATTGTCAGTGGCAGGCATTGAAGGATGTCAGCGCATAGACTAAACATTGGTGGAGCTGTGAGATAATTTTGCAAGTGGTAGAGCACTGTTTGAGCTGGGGTGGGGGGAAACTGTCTTGTGGCCGGCGGTACAGGCCCAGGGCCCCTCATATTACAACGGTGTGTCTGACGTTGGGTGCGCACCACCACCGCCAGAGACACTTTATTGTACTAGGAGGGACCCAGTGGCAGTGCCGTCGACCAAAAGCGGGCTCACCCACCTCTTCAGACAAACTGCACTCTCACGGGTGCTGTCGCCAAGTGTCGATACCACGGCCCCGTGTGGGGAGTTTGGCCATTTAGTGAGGTGTAAACATGTCGTATGCTGGACAATCAGGTGCTGAAAATTACGAGATTGGAAAAGGCATTCAGAATAGTCCACAGGCAAGACCTTTTCATAGGAAAGCTAGGTGTCAGCCGGTCAAGGTGGGGCAAAAGATTTCGAAATCCAGTTTTGGTTCATTTTAATGAAGGTTAGATCATCTACATTTTGGGTAGCCAGACAAGTCCTTTTTTCTGTTAGTATTGAACCTGCAGCACTGAATACTCTTTCTGATAGGACACTAGCTGCCGGGCAAGCAAGCTCCTGCAATGCATATTCTGCCAATTCTGGCCAGGTGTCTAATTTTGATGCCCAGTAATCAAATGGGAATGACGGTTGAGGGAGAACATCGATAAGGGATGAAAAATAGTTTGTAACCATACTGGACAAATGTTGTCTCCTGTCACTTTGAATTGATGCTGCAGTACCTGTCCTGTCTGCGGTCATAGCAAAATCACTCCACAACCTGGTCAGAAAACCCCTCTAGCCAACGCCACTTCTGATTTCTGCCCCTCTAACTCCTCTGGTCTGCTGGCCCCTGCAGCTCGTGTGAGAACGATCACGGGCGCTGTGTGCAGGGAATGCCAGAAGCAAACGGTCAACAAGAGTTGATTGTTTGGTTGCTAATATTAGTTCCAAGTTCTCATGTGGCATTATATTTTGCAATTTGCCTTTATAGCGAGGATCAAGGAGGCAGGCCAACCAGTAATCGTCATCATTCATCATTTTAGTTATGTGTGTGTCCCTTTTGAGGATACGTAAGGCATAATCCGCCATGTGGGCCAAAGTTCCAGTTCTCAAATCTGCGGTTGTGCTTGGTTGAGGGGCAGTTTCAGGCAAATCCACGTCACTTGTGTCCCTCAAAAAACCAGAACCCGGCCTTGCCGCGCCACTAATTTCCAGTGGCCCCGGAAAAGCTTCCTCATTAAAAATATAATCATCCCCATCATCCTCCTCGTCCTCCTCCTCCTCTTCGCCCGCTACCTCGTCCTGTACACTGCCCTGGCCAGACAATGGCTGACTGTCATCAAGGCTTTCCTCTTCCTCAGCTGCAGACGCCTGATCCTTTATGTGCGTCAAACTTTGCATCAGCAGACGCATTAGGGGGATGCTCATGCTTATTATGGCGTTGTCTGCACTAACCAGCCGTGTGCATTCCTCAAAACACTGAAGGACTTGACACATGTCTTGAATCTTCGACCACTGCACACCTGACAACTCCATGTCTGCCATCCTACTGCCTGCCCGTGTATGTGTATCCTCCCACAAAAACATAACAGCCCGCCTCTGTTCACACAGTCTCTGAAGCATGTGCAGTGTTGAGTTCCACCTTGTTGCAACGTCTATGATTAGGCGATGCTGGGGAAGGTTCAAAGAACGCTGATAGGTCTGCATACGGCTGGAGTGTACGGGCGAACGGCGGATATGTGAGCAAAGTCCACGCACTTTGAGGAGCAGGTCGGATAACCCCGGATAACTTTTCAGGAAGCACTGCACCACCAGGTTTAAGGTGTGAGCCAGGCAAGGAATGTGTTTCAGTTGGGAAAGGGAGATGGCAGCCATGAAATTCCTTCCGTTATCACTCACTACCTTGCCTGCCTCAAGATCTACAGTGCCCATCCACGACTGCGTTTCTTTCTGCAAGAACTCGGACAGAACTTCCGCGGTGTGTCTGTTGTCGCCCAAACACTTCATAGCCAATACAGCCTGCTGACGTTTGCCAGTAGCTGCCCCATAATGGGAGACCTGGTGTGCAACAGTGGCAGCTGCGGATGGAGTGGTTGTGCGACTGTGTTCTGTGGACGAGCTCTCGCTTCTGCAGGAGGACGAAGAGGAGGAGGAGGGGGTGCGAACGGCTACAGCCAATTGTTTCCTAGACTGTGGGCTAGGCAGAACTGTCCCAAACTTGCTGTCCCCTGTGGACCCTGCATCCACCACATTTAACCAGTGTGCCGTGATGGACACGTAACGTCCCTGGCCATGCCTACTGGTCCATGCATCTGTTGTCAGGTGCACCTTTGTGCTCACAGATTGCCTGAGTGCATGGACGATGCGCTCTTTAACATGCTGGTGGAGGGCTGGGATGGCTTTTCTGGAAAAAAAGTGTCGACTGGGTAGCTCGTAGCGTGGTACAGCGTAGTCCATCAGGGCTTTGAAAGCTTCGCTTTCAACTAACCGGTAGGGCATCATCTCTAACGAGATTAGTCTAGCTATGTGTGCGTTCAAACCCTGTGTACGAGGATGCGAGGCTAAGTACTTCCTTTTTCTAACCATAGTCTCATGTAGGGTGAGCTGGACTGGAGAGCTGGAGATCGTGGAACTAGCGGGGGTGCCGGTGGACATGGCAGACTGAGAGACGGTGGGAGATGGTATTGTTGCCACCGGTGCCCTAGATGCAGTGTTTCCTACTACGAAACTGGTGATTCCCTGACCCTGACGGCTTTGGCCTGGCAAAGAAACCTGCACAGATACTGCAGGTGGTGCGGAAAATGGTGGCCCTACACTGCCGGAAGGGATGTTGCGTTGCTGACTAGCTTCATTGGCCGAGGGTGCTACAACCTTAAGGGACGTTTGGTAGTTAGTCCAGGCTTGCAAATGCATGGTGGTTAAATGTCTATGCATGCAACTTGTATTGAGACTTTTCAGATTCTGTCCTCTGCTTAAGGTAGTTGAACATTTTTGACAGATGACTTTGCGCTGATCAATTGGATGTTGTTTAAAAAAATGCCAGACTGCACTCTTTCTAGCATCGGATACCTTTTCAGGCATTGCAGACTGAGCTTTAACTGGATGGCCACGCTGTCCTCCAACAGGTTTTAGCTTTGCCACGCGTTTTGGGCAAGATACGGGCCCGGCAGATGGAACCTGTTGCGATGTTGATGCCTGCTGCGGCCCCTCCTCCTCCGCTTCAGAACTGCTGCCGCCTGCATCCTGTTCCCCCAATGGCTGCCAATCGGGGTCAAGAACTGGGTCATCTATTACCTCTTCTTGTAGCTCGTGTGCAACTTCGTCTGTGTCACCGTGGCGGTCGGTGGTATAGCGTTCGTGATGGGGCAACATAGTCTCATCAGGGTCTGATTCTTGATCAGCACCCTGCGATGGCAATGTTGTGGTCTGAGTCAAAGGACCAGGATAGTAGTCTGGCTGTGGCTGTGCATCAGTGCACTCCATGTCAGATTCAACTTGTAATGGGCATGGACTGTTAACTGCTTCACTTTCTAAGCCAGGGACGGTATGTGTAAAGAGCTCCATGGAGTAACCCGTTGTGTCGCCTGCTGCATTCTTCTCTGTTGTTGTTTTTGCTGAAGAGGACAAGGAAGCGACTTGTCCCTGACCGTGAACATCCACTAACGACGCGCTGCTTTGACATTTACCAGTTTCACGAGAGGAGGCAAAAGAGCTAGAGGCTGAGTCAGCAAGATAAGCCAAAACTTGCTCTTGCTGCTCCGGCTTTAAAAGCGGTTTTCCTACTCCCAGAAAAGGGAGCGTTCGAGGCCTTGTGTAGCCAGACGACGAACCTGGCTCCACAGCTCCAGACTTAGGTGCAATATTTTTTTTCCCACGACCAGCTGATGCTCCACCACTACCACTACCCTCATTACCAGCTGACAATGAACGCCCCCGGCCACGACCTCTTCCACCAGACTTCCTCATTGTTTTAAAAACGTTAACAAACGAACGGTATTTGTTGCTGTCACACAACTTACACGGTGAGCTATAACTTCAGTATGATTTAGCTACCCCTTTACAGGTGGGTGAGACCACAACGAAAATCAGCCACAATGTTACACACTCTGTTGTTGTTGGCAACAAATGAGATGGCACACACGCAGGACTGTCACTGAAGCGCAAATGTAAATATTTATCTCCCACTGATTTGTGTTTGTTTTTTTTAAAAGGGAGACTTCAGAAAAAAAAAAATTAAAAAAAAAATTATTTTTTACAGAAGAATTTATAAAACAAATAAAATGAAATGATTGTTTCAGGGAGAATTTAGGAAAAAAAAAAAAAAAAAAGGCTTTGTAGGGCCCACTGAGTGAGAGAGGACGCACACAGGAGTCAGGAGTGGCACACAAGCCCAGAGGCCAATATTAATCTCCCACCGATTGATTTAGTTATTTTTTTTGGTAGATTTTGGAACCCAAATCAAGCAAAAAAATTAATAGGCTTTCTATGGCCCACAATTGGGGAGAGAGAGAGAGATGGCACACCCAGGAGTCAAGACTGGCACACAAGCAGAAGGGGCAATATGAATCTCCCACAGATTTTTTTTTTTTTTTTTTTTTTCAGGGAGACTTGAGAGAAAAAAAACAAACAAAATAATGATTTTTTTCAGGAATAATTTAGAAACCAAAGAAAATAAAATGATTGTTTCAGGGAGAATTTAGAAAACAAATAAAACAAAAAATAGGCTTTCTAGGGCCCACTGAGTGACAGATGACGCACACAGGAGTCAGGAGTGGCACACAAGCCCAGAGGCCAATATTAATCTCCCACTGATTGATTTAGTGATTTTTTTCAGGTAGATTTTGGAACCCAAATCAAGCAAAAAAATTAATAGGCTTTCTATGGCCCACAATTGGGGAGCGAGAGAGAGATGGCACACCCAGGAGTCAAGACTGGCACACAAGCAGAAGGGGCAATATGAATCTCCCACAGATTTTTTTTTTTTTTTTTTTTTCAGGGAGACTTGAGAGAAAAAAAAATACAAAAAAAATGATTTTTTTCAGGAATAATTTAGAAACCAAAGAAAATAAAATGATTGTTTCAGGGAGAATTTAGAAAACAAATAAAACAAAAAATAGGCTTTCTAGGGCCCACTGAGTGACAGATGACGCACACAGGAGTCAGGAGTGGCACACAAGCCCAGAGGCCAATATTAATCTCCCACCGATTGATTTAGTTATTTTTTTCAGGTAGATTTTGGAACCCAAATCAAGCAAAAAAATTAATAGGCTTTCTATGGCCCACAATTGGGGAGAGAGAGAGATGGCACACCCAGGAGTCAAGACTGGCACACAAGCAGAAGGGGCAATATGAATCCCCCACAGATTTTTTTTTTTTTTTTTTTTTTCAGGGAGACTTGAGAGAAAAAAAAATACAAAAAAAAATGATTTTTTTCAGGAATAATTTAGAAACCAAAGAAAATAAAATGATTGTTTCAGGGAGAATTTAGAAAACAAATAAAACCAAAAATAGGCTTTCTAGGGCCCACTGAGTGACAGATGACGCACACAGGAGTCAGGAGTGGCACACAAGCCCAGAGGCCAATATTAATCTCCCACTGATTGATTTAGTGATTTTTTTCAGGTAGATTTTGGAACCCAAATCAAGCAAAAAAATTAATAGGCTTTCTATGGCCCACAATTGGGGAGAGAGAGAGAGAGAGATGGCACACCCAGGAGTCAAGACTGGCACACAAGCAGAAGGGGCAATATGAATCTCCCACAGATTTTTTTTTTTTTTTTTTTTTTGCAGGGAGACTTGAGAGAAAAAAAAATACAAAAAAATGATTTTTTTCAGGAATAATTTAGAAACCAAAGAAAATAAAATGATTGTTTCAGGGAGAATTTAGAAAACAAATAAAACAAAAAATAGGCTTTCTAGGGCCCACTGAGTGACAGATGACGCACACAGGAGTCAGGAGTGGCACACAAGCCCAGAGGCCAATATTAATCTCCCACTGATTGATTTAGTGATTTTTTTCAGGTAGATTTTGGAACCCAAATCAAGCAAAAAAATTAATAGGCTTTCTATGGCCCACTGAGTGAGAGATGGCACACACAGGAGTAAGGAGTGGCACACAAGCCCTGAGGCCAATATTTTTCTCCCACTGATTGATTGATTGATTTTTTCAGGTAGAATTAGGAACCCAAATCAACCCAAAAAATAAATAGGCTTTCTATGGCCCACTATTTGTGAGAGAGATGGCACGCTCAGGACTGGCACACAAGCCCAGAGGCCAATATTAATCTCCCACTTTTCCAGGGAAAATTTATAAACCCAATAAAAATAATAATAATAAATAGGCTTTCTATGGCCCACTATCTGAGAGAGAGAGATGGCACGCTTAGGACTGGCACACAAGCCCAAAGGCCAATATTAATCTCCCACTGATTGATTGATTGATTTTTTCAGGTAGAATTATGAACCCAAATCAACCCAAAAAATAAATAGGCTTTCTATGGCCCACTATTTGTGAGAGAGATGGCACGCTCAGGACTGGCACACAAGCCCAGAGGCCAATATTAATCTCCCACTTTTTTTTTTTTCCAGGGAAAATTTATAAACCCAATAAAATAATAAAAAAATAGGCTTTCTATGGCCCACTATCTGAGAGAGAGAGAGATGGCACGCTTAGGACTGGCACACAAGCCCAAAGGCCAATATTAATCTCCCACTGATTGATTTATTGATTTTTTCAGGTAGAATTTAGAACCCAAATCAAGCAAAAAAATTAATAGGCTTTCTATGGCCCACTGAGTGAGAGATGGCACACACAGGAGTAAGGAGTGGCACACAAGCCCTGAGGCCAATATTTTTCTCCCACTGATTGATGTTGTGATTTTTTCTGGTAGATTTTGGAACCCAAATCAAGCAAAAAAATAAATAGGCTTTCTATGGCCCACTGAGTGAGAGATGACACAGACAGAGATGCCACTCTAGCAGAAATGTCAATCTTAATCTCCGACAAAAAAAAAAAAAAAAAGAACTGTCCTTCAATTACTATCTCCCTGCAGTAATCTCAGCCAGGTATGGCAGGCAGCAATAAGGAGTGGACTGATGCACAAATTAAATAAAAAGTGTGGACAAACAAACAAGATAGCTGTGCAGAAAGGAAGGAACAAGAGGATTTGTGCTTTGAAAAAAGCAGTTGGTTTGCACAGCGGCGTACACACAGCAATGCAGCTATCAGGGAGCCTTCTAGGGCAGCCCAATGAGCTACAGCGCTGAGGAAAAAAAAAAAAAAAAAAGGAGCTTCCACTGTCCCTGCACACCGAAGGTGGTGTTGGGCAGTGGAAATCGCTACAGCACAAGCGGTTTTGTGGTTAATGGACCCTGCCTAACGCTATCCCTGCTTCTGACGAAGCGGCAGCAACCTCTCCCTAAGCTCAGATCAGCAGCAGTAACATGGCGGTCGGCGGGAACTCCCCTTTATAGCCCCTGTGACGCCGCAGACAGCAAGCCAATCACTGCAATGCCCTTCTCTAAGATGGTGGGGACCAGGACCTATGTCATCACGCTGCCCACACTCTGCGTTTACCTTCATTGGCTGAGAAATGGCGCTTTTCGCATCATTGAAACGCGACTTTGGCGCGAAAGTCGCGTACCGCATGGCCGACCACGCACAGGGGTCGGATCGGGTTTCATGAAACTCGACTTCGCCAAAAGTCGGCGACTTTTGAAAATGTTCGACCCGTTTCGCTCAACCCTAGTCACGGGTACTCCCTCGTGCCCAGCCTGGTTCCAGCACCGTCAGCTGTTTCCGGGTACTGTCAAGCTCACTGAGACGCCTATGCGTTGCCCCGTCGTGTTGTGGTCGGGTTAGCCAACTCCAGGGTTCCTCCAGTTTAGGAGCTTCCTATGTGGGCTGCGTGAATTGGCAGTCAAGGCTGGTTCTGTAGTGCCAGTAGGCCAAGCTCCCCCTGTAGGACTGTTGGGGTTCGGTAACTGCGGCTGCCTCGCGGCCTAGCTGTTCTCTCCTCTCCTGTGGACCTTCTGGTCCACATCCTGGTTCCAGCACCGTCAGCTGGTTCTCGGCAGTGTCTTTTGCTCTTGTACCTTCTGCTCCCCATCCTGGTTCCAGTACCGTCAGCTGGTTCCGGGCAGAGCCTTTGGCTTAGGTGCCTCCTTCTGGGTATCCAAGTTCCACCAACGTCAGGTGGTCCTTGGTAGTGCTTTCAGGCATGGGTACCTCCTGCTTAGTAACCGGGTTCCAGTAACGTCAGCTGGTCCTCGGTAGTTCCATTGGCTCTTGGACCTTCGGCTACCCATCTGGGTTCCAGTACCGTCAGCTGGTTCTCGGCAGTGTCTTTTGCTCTTGTACCTTCTGCTCCCCATCCTGGTTCCAGTAACGTCAGCTGGTTCCGGGCAGAGCCTTTGGCTTAGGTGCCTCCTTCTGGGTATCCGAGTTCCGCCAACGTCAGGTGGTCCTTGGTAGTGCTTTTTAGCACGGGTACCTCCTGCTTAGTAACCGGGTTCCGGTAATGTCAGCTGGTCCTCGGTAGTTCCATAGGCTCTTGAACCTTCGGGTAGCCATCCGAGTTCCAGTTCCATCAGCTGGTTCTTGGCATTTTCTCAGCCTTCTTGTACCTTCTGCTACATTTCCAAGTTGAAGACCCTAAAGTCGACGACCCGGAAGACCACCCCTAAGATGACGACGACACCAGAGACGACAACCAGTGAGATGAAGACGACCCTGGAGATGACGACCCTGAAGACCACCCCGATGACGACGACGGCGGAGAAGACGACGGCGGAGACGGCGACCCTGGAGACGACGACCCTGGAGACGACGACATGGTAGACCGAGAAGCAGAAGAACAAGAGGCTGCAGAACAAAGAGCAGAAGAACATTAAGCATAACACTTAATATCAGAGCAAAAGATATTATCTAAATTATATGCAGAAGAAGACTAAGCAGTGTATGGGGGTGAGTCCGTTCCTCCTCGTGGTGCCCCTGGATAAAGCCTGATGCTGCAGGCCAAACTGAACGCGGACAAATGTAACTTTTGTGACAGGCAGAACGGAAGGTGTAATCTTCAAACTTTTATAGATAACAACTACGGGAATGCCTGTCACAAATGAGAATATGATGAAGAAGTAGAATAGGAAGAATAATAACAGTTGAATAAAATGAATATGTAGAATAGGAATAATAATAATAGTTGAATAAAATGAATATGAAGAATGTAATAAAAAAAAATAGGTAGAAGATGAAGAAGAAGTTGATGTCAAAGATGCTGATGATGATGAAGATTAAAGTGTGGGAAAAGGAAAAAAAAAGAAGGGGAAGGGCGTGGAATAGTGAAACATCAATATCTGACAAAATAAAAAAAATTTTACATAGTCAATATCTTTGTCACTCCGAACGTCTTTAAAAAAAAAAAAAATCATGCTATTCTATTTGATTGGGCTAAACCTCTATGCCTTTAATATCTCCGCCACCTCCCCAAATACATCCTGCATTATTCTTAGTTGTTTTCCTTCATGTAGAATGAACCTACAAGGAAAGAAAGGGTTTATTTTAATTCCGATATTTTGGTCCTATTGACTTGCATTGGGATCGGGTATCGGTATCGGCGATATCCGATATTTTTTGAATATCGGCCGATCCAATCCGATACCGATACTTTCCGATATCGGAAGGTATCGCTCAACACTAATTACGAGGCTTTTCTTGTGTAGTCTGTAAATACAGATATACATTTATGGTGACATTCTACCCTATATTTGGACCATTGTTGGATTTGTCCCATGGTGCAGAGCACTATTATATTATATCTGATGTGAGGGTTCTCGGTGTCCATTCACACTCACTTGTCGCTTGTATTTTTTTGCAATGGATGTCTTCCGTTTGCATCACTTTTTAGATCTTTATTCTGTACTGTCCTTTATATTATCCTAAATAAAGTATTTTTTTGTATATACTTGTATATGGACTATTTATGGTCGTCTTTTCTGGCTTTATTGCCTCTCCCTTCTGTACTTGTAAGGCTAGCGACCAGTCCGGTTCTTTATGTCCATTTGGAGTCAGCAGGCTAGGATTTGCCTGTAATTGCTCTCTCATATTAAGTGAATTTATAAACTTTGCCATGCTGATTATGTTTGTGAGTTGTATTCTCTACTCTGCTGACTAGCAGACGCTGAAGCTTTGGAGCAGACCTCTGAATCCCAGGCCATAGTATGAGTATACAACTCTGCTGATGACCCCACCCACCTGGAATTGACGATGGCAACGTCATGTAAAACTCAAGGGGACTAAAGAATGAGTCTCCATTTTTTCCAAAAAATCAGCCACAGACACCACTTAAGTGGCATCAATTTGCCAGAGTTTTTTAAAACAGTTGGTGAGTAGTGTGTTGAGCGATACCATCCGATACTTGAAAGTATCGGTATCGGATAGTATCGGCCGATACCCGAAAAGTATCGGATATCGCCGATACCGATATCCGATACCAATACAAGTCAATGGGACACTAAGTATCGGAAGGTATCCTGATGGTTCCCAGGGTCTGAAGGAGAGGAAACTCTCCTTCAGCCCCTGGGATCCATATTAATGTGTAAAATAAAGAATTAAAATAAAAAATATTGATATATTCACCTCTCCGGCGGCCCCTGGACATCACCGCGGGTAACCGGCAGGTTTCTTTGTTTAAAATGCGCGCGTTTAGGTCCTAAATTCCTAGAATGAGGAGTTTAGTGCCTGAGAATGACGTCGCGGCTTCTGATTGGTTGCGTGGCGTCACATGGGCGGCACGCGACCAATCAGAAGCCGCGACGTCATTCCTCAGGTCCTAAACGCGCTCATTCTAGGAATTTAGGATCTGAGGAATGACGTTGCGGCTTCTGATTGGTCGCGTGGCGGTCACATGGGCGGCAACCGACCAATCAGAAGCCGCGACGTCATTCCTCAGGTCCTAAACGCGCGCATTTTAAACAAAGAAACCTGCCGGTTACCCGCGGTGATGTCCAGGGGCCGCCGGAGAGGTGAATATATCAATATTTTTTATTTTAATTCTTTATTTTACACCTCACTATGGATCCGATACCGATACCCGATACCACAAAAGTATCGGATCTCGGTATCGGAATTCCGATACCGCAAGTATCGGCCGATACCCGATACTTGCGGTATCGAAATACTCAACACTATTGTTGAGGTGATTTTCAAAAATCATCAAGCTTTTAATCTTCCCAAGATGACACAGTGGTAGAAAAGTCCTTGCAGATCCAGGATTTGTTCATCTTGATAAACGTTAGTCTGTCTACATTGTCACTAGACAGCCACGTGCGCTTATCTGTTAGCACACCACCAGCAGCGCTGAACACACGTTCAGAGAGAACGCTGGTGGCGGGGCACGACAAGATCTCCAAGGCATGAGTGGCGAGCTCAGGCCATTTTTCAAGATTGGAAGCCCAAAATGAGAAGGGTCCAGTTCCACAGTCATGGCATCGATGTTAACTTGGAGATACTCTTGTACCATCCTCTCTAGGCGTTGGCTGTGCGTCAGACTTCTTGTCTCCTGTGGCCTTGCAAAGGATGGTCTAAAAAAATCTTGAAACGATTGGAAAAAATTGCTGTTACCACCAGATACAATGTTACTGTTACGGTTTGAGTGATGACTCGATAGTCCCACAGTTGGCAAGTTAGAACCCAGAGATTCACTACGTGCACCACTGGTGTTTTGTGGAAAAGCAGATGTTAGATTCTGTAACAGTCTCTGCTGATACTCCTGCATGTGTGAATCCCTTTCTATGGCAGGAATTATGTCACCAAATTTGCTTTTGTACCGGGGATCTAAGAGTGTGGCAACCCAGTAGTCGGCATTACTTTGGATTCTGACAATCCGAGGGTCATGTTGCAAGTAGTGCAGCAAGAAGGCACTCATGTGTCTTGCGCATCCAGGAGGACCAAGTCCTTGTTGTCTTGGTGGTGGTGAGATGAGAATCATGCTTCCTTCGTCTGCCCTCTCCCCCCAACCTCGCACAACAGAAATTTGATCAAGGTCTCCCTCATCTGATGAGTCTTCCATGCCCAGCACCAGTTCATTCTCCACTTCTTCCTCGCCTCCTGCACCTTCCTCAACAGTTTGGCTGCTACCATGCACCCTCGGTTATCCCTCTCCCCCAGCCTCCAATGCCAGCCGCCTTGGTCCTGCCAACCTTCTTGACCTTGGAGATATGATCCCTTCCGCATATGACTCATCCTGTTCCTCCCCTCCTCCTCTTGTCCCACCACCTGACTTCGAACACTGTGTAAGGTGTGCTCCAGCATGTAAATCACCGGAAAGGTCATGCTGATAATGGCATCGTCAGCACTAAACATCTTCGTCGCTATTTCAAAACTGTGCAGAAGAGTGATTAGGTCCCTGATCTGAGACCTGTTGTGAATTCTGTGGCAGAGCTCCCTCCTGTGGTCACAAGTGGTACTTCGGCTGATTCTCTCTGTGAGCTTCCATTGGTGGAGGAAAGTGGTACTGCGGCTTCTGAGTTTCCTTCCTCAGGTGATGTGGTGAAGTCGTTAGGTGCTGCTCTATTTATCTCCACCTAGTGCTTTGATCCTGGTCTCCAGTCAATGTTCTAGTATTGGATCTGTTTCCTCCTGGATCGTTCCTGTGGCCTGCTGCTCTGCATAGCTAAGTTCCGCTTTGCTATTTTGTTTGCTGTTTTTTTTCTGTCCAGCTTGTCTATTTGTTTTTTCCTGCTTGCTGGAAGCTCTGGGACGCAGAGGGTGTACCTCCGTGCCGTTAGTTCGGTACGGAGGGTCTTTTTGCCCCCTTTGCGTGGTTTTTGTAGGGTTTTGTGTTGACCGCAAAGTTACCTTTCCTATCCTCGCTCTGTTCAGAAAGTCGGGCCTCACTTTGCTAAATCTATTTCATCTCTACGTTTGTCTTTTCATCTTAACTCACAGTCATTATATGTGGGGGCTGCCTTTTCCTTTGGGGTATTTCTCTGAGGCAAGGTAGGCTTATTTTCTATCTTCAGGCTAGCTAGTTTCTCAGGCTGTGCCGAGTTGCATAGGGAGCGTTAGGCGCAATCCACGGCTGCCTCTAGTGTGGTTGGAGAGGATTAGGGATTGCGGTCAGCAGAGTTCCCACGTCTCAGAGCTCGTTCTATGTTTTTGGGTTATTGTCAGGTCACTGTATGTGCTCTGACCTCTATGTCCATTGTGGTACTGAATTACCTTATCATAACAGAGACCACTCCTACAGCGTGATTTGCCCCACCTCTTGATCTCGTTGACCCAGGCTATACGTCATAACGTGTTGCACCAGGGCTCGTCGGTACTTCCACAGTCGCTGCAACATGTGCAGAGTTGAATTCCACCATGTGGGAACATCGCATTTCAGTCGGTGAACTGGCAGGCCCAACGACATCTGTAGAGATGCAAGTCGTCGAGCTGCGGGATGCGAACGGCGGAAATGAGCACACAGCGACCGTGCCCTCTGCAGAAGCCCATCTAGTCTGGGATAGTGGGATAAAAATTGCTGGACAACCAGGTTCAAAACGTGAGCCATACAAGGCATGTGTCTGACATTGCCCCGGCGAAGGGCCGCACCCAGGTTTGCAGCATTGTCACACACAGCCTTCCCTGACTGCAGGTTGAGTGGAGACAACCATTGATGGAACTTGGTCTCCAGAGCTGACCACAACTCCTCAGCTGTGTGACTCACATTTCCCAGACATTTCAATGTTAACACTGCCTGATGACAGCATAGTGAGCTGTGCAGGATTCCTTCTGCCCAGTTACAATGCGGGTGGCATTACCAGACAGGCTTTGGGTGCAGGTGGAGGACCGAGAGGAGGTTGAGCAGGCAGAATCAGTGGAGGAACTTCTAGATACAGAGGATCAACGAGCAACTCATGGGGATGGCAAGACTCGGACAGCAGCCCCTTCTAATGATGTCGCCGTAGTTACCCAGTCACCGACATGTAACGCCCCTGTCCATGTCTACTCGTCCAAGTGTCTGTGGTGAAATGCACCCTGTCACACACAGAGTTTCTCAAGGAAGCGGTGATGTTGTGTGCGACATGCTGGTGTAGCGCAGGCACAGCTTTCTTTGAGAAGTAGTGGTGACTGGACACCTGGTACTGGGGCACTGCGAAGGACATAAGGTCTCGAAAATCCTCTTTGTCCACCAGGTGGAAAGGCAGCATTTCTGTAGCCAACAGCTTGCAGATGGAGAAATTCAACCTCTTAGCTTTGTCATGGCTATGAGGAAATGGTCTTTTACTTGTCCACATCTGAGGGACTGAGGACTGGCTGCCGTGCTTAGACAGTGTTGAGTAGGGTGTCCCCGGAAAACTGCTGGTCTGTGAGGAAGGTGCAGGCGGAGATGTTATGTTGCCTTGATCAAAATGTGGTGTCGATGTCGTATAGCGCTCAACACCAGCAGGTGTTTCCATGTGCAAATGTCCTGAAGACCTGCCAATCACACTGGCTGTTACGGGAAAAGAGGTGGAAGGTCTGCATCCAAAACCATGTGTGACTGTGGGGACCGCAGTGGATGTGGATGCACTTGATGAGCAGACGGTGGTTGACCCAGCCCACTAGGCCGCCTTGTAGCACAGTGAGCTTCCCACTGCAACTTATGCCTCATATCCATGTGACGGTTCATGCATGAAGTACTCAAGCTAGTGATTTTTTGGCCTCTACTAAGATTTTGTTGACAAATCTTACAGACAACATGAGTTGGGTCATCCTTGGCGATGTCAATAAATGCCCAGGCTATGCAAGGCTTAGAGCCCATATGACCTGAAGAGCCACCACGACTTCTGGTCTGAGGCACAGTTGGGGTTGAGGATGCAGTTGTTCACGTGCTTCCAGTACTCCGTCCCTGTCCAGGAAGGCGCACCATTACCTCGTCGTCAGACTCATCACTAGCATCCTCCTCCACCTCCTCTGCTGACCTCATGGACTGGCAGACTGGGGGTTCACAGAAAGTGGGGTCTACAAATTCGTCATCATCATCCTGTGTGTCACGCCTTTGGTCCTCAGAGCCAACCTCTTCCTGCCCCGACTCAAAAGTCAAGTTTTTGTTCCAATCAAGTATCTCAGTCTCATCATCTTCCTCATTGTCTCCACCAACAGGAGTTACAGTTTGGGAACGAGGGTCTACATTATGCTAAGAACCTTCTTCATCTGGGCCTGGATCCGACTCACAAAGATTCTGGGCATCAGTGCAGATCATGTCCTCGTCTGGATTCACAGAAGCTCTGGAGCAGACCTCTGATTCCCAGACTATAGTATGCGTCAACAGCTCTACAGACTCAACCATGTGTGTTACCCCATGCTCAGACGGGCAGCTGGAGACTTAGGAGCTGTGAGGAAGCAATTGCGATTGGGGTGACAACTCTGAGGACTGGAGTAGTTGTGATGTTGAAGTTGACATGGAGGAGAGCCCACTTGAACGAGCACTTGATATCCGTTCAAGCACCTGCTTGGAATTTTTGGCGATGCTTGTAGCGATGGTTGTATGAAAGGGATCATATCAGATTGTCCACGAAAAGAAATAGACATCTTACTTTGGCTGGAAGATGGTCTTTCTTCTGCAAATGTAACTGTTGCTTGACCACCTACCCATGGACACAACCTTTTTTTCCCTTTCCAACACGCCTATTCCCCTTTCCACCAGCAGCAGACCTTTTGCCACTCATTTTAGTGCTTAACTAATTGGCAACTCTGTATCTGTAGTTGTTGGCACAACAACCGATGGATGAAAACCGAGCAGAACTGAGTGGCCAAACTGTGGTACTAGGCCCAAAACTAATAACTGGATTAGATGCAGTAAAAATTGAGATACACAGGCAGTATAGTTTGTTTCACAGGCAGGAAACTCTGCTGACGTGCAGACACTGCTCCTAGGCCCTAAACTATCAACTGGATTAGATGCAGTGAAAATTAAGATACACAGCTGGTATAGTTTGCTTCACAGGCAGGCTACTATGCTGACGTGCAGACACTGCTCCTAGGCCCTAAACTATCAACTGGATTAGATGCAGTGAAAATTGAGATACACAGCCAGTGTAGTTTGTTTCACCGGCAGGCTACTCTGCTGACATGCAGACACTGCTCCTAGGCCCTAAACTATCAACTGGATTAGATGCAGTGAAAATTGAGATACACAGGCAGTATAGTTTGTTTCACAGGCAGACTACTCTGCTGACGTGCAGACACTGCTCCTAGGCCCTAAACTATCAACTGGATTAGATGCAGTGAAAATTGAGATACACAGGCGGTATAGTTTTTTTCACAGGCAGGCTACTCTGCTGACGTGCAGACACTGCTCCTAGGCCCTAAACTATCAACTGGATTAGATGCAGTGAAAATTGAGATACGCAGGCGGTATAGTTTGTTTCACAGGCAGGCTACTCTGCTGACGTGCAGACACTGCTCATAGGCCCTAAACTATCAACTGGATTAGATGCAGTGAAAATTGAGATACACAGCCAGTGTAGTTTGTTTCACAGTCAGGCTACTCTGCAGACGTGCAGACACTGCTCCTAGGCCCTAAACTATCAACTGGATTAGATGCAGTGAAATGTGAGATACACAGGCGGTATAGTTTGTTTCACAGGCAGGCTACTGTTGTGAATTCTGTTGTCGAACTCTCTCCTGTGGTCGTGAATGGTACTTCGGCGAGTTCTGTCCATGGAGTCCCTCTGGTGGCTGTGAGTGAAGCTGCTGCTTCTGAGGTTCCTTACACAGGTGACGTGGTTTATTATTTGGTTGGCTGCTCTATTTAACTCCACTCAGATCATTACTCCATGCCAGCTGTCAATGTTCCTGCATTGGTTCAGTTCGCTCTTGGATCTTTCTGGTGACCTGTCTTCTCCAGCAGAAGCTAAGTTCCTGATAGTTATTATTTGTTCTTTGTTTCCTTGTCCAGTTGGTTATCATGATTTTGTCTTGCTAGCTGGAAGCTCTGGGATGCAGAGTGGCATCTCCGCACCGTTAGTCGGTGCGGAGGTCTTTTTGCACACTCTGCGTGGTCTTTTGTAGTTTTTTGTGCTGATCGCAAAGATACCTTTCCTATCCTCTGTCTGTTTAGTAAGTCTGGCCTCTCTTTGCTGAAACCTGTTTCATTTCTGCGTTTGTGACTTTCATCTTTACTCACAGTCAATATACAGTGGGGCAAAAAAGTATTTAGTCAGTCAGCAATAGTGCAAGTTCCACCACTTAAAAAGATGAGAGGCGTCTGTAATTTACATCATAGGTAGACCTCAACTATGGGAGACAAACTGAGAAAAAAAATCCAGAAAATCACATTGTCTGTTTTTTTAACATTTTTTTTGCATATTATGGTGGAAAATAAGTATTTGGTCAGAAACAAACAATCAAGATTTCTGGCTCTCACAGACCTGTAACTTCTTCTTTATGAGTCTCCTCTTTCCTCCACTCATTACCTGTAGTAATGGCACCTGTTTAAACTTGTTATCAGTATAAAAAGACACCTGTGCACACCCTCAAACAGTCTGACTCCAAACTCCACTATGGTGAAGACCAAAGAGCTGTCAAAGGACACCAGAAACAAAATTGTAGCCCTGCACCAGGCTGGGAAGACTGAATCTGCAATAGCCAACCAGCTTGGAGTGAAGAAATCAACAGTGGGAGCAATAATTAGAAAATGGAAGACATACAAGACCACTGATAATCTCCCTCAATCTGGGGCTCCACGCAAAATCCCACCCCGTGGGGTCAGAATGATCACAAGAACGGTGAACAAAAATCCCAGAACCACGCGGGGGGACCTAGTGAATGAACTGCAGAGAGCTGGGACCAATGTAACAAGGCCTACCATAAGTAACACACTACGCCACCATGGACTCAGATCCTGCAGTGCCAGACGTGTCCCACTGCTTAAGCCAGTACATGTCCGGGCCCATCTGAAGTTTGCTAGAGAGCATTTGGATGATCCAGAGGAGTTTTGGGAGAATGTCCTATGGTCTGATGAAACCAAACTGGAACTGTTTGGTAGAAACACAACTTGTCGTGTTTGGAGGAAAAAGAATACTGAGTTGCATCCATCAAACACCATACCTACTGTAAAGCATGGTGGTGGAAATATCATGCTTTGGGGCTGTTTCTCTGCAAAGGGGCCAGGACGACTGATCCGGGTACATGAAAGAATGAATGGGGCCATGTATCGCGAGATTTTGAGTGCAACCCTCCTTCCATCAGCCAGGGCATTGAAGATGAAACGTGGCTGGGTCTTTCAACATGACAATGATCCAAAGCACACCGCCAGGGTAACGAAGGAGTGGCTTCGTAAGAAGCATTTCAAGGTCCTGGAGTGGCCTAGCCAGTCTCCAGATCTCAACCCTATAGAAAACCTTTGGAGGGAGTTGAAAGTCTGTGCTGCCAAGCGAAAAGCCAAAAACATCACTGCTCTAGAGGAGATCTGCATGGAGGAATGGGCCAACATACCAACAACAGTGTGTGGCAACCTTGTGAAGACTTACAGAAAACGTTTGACCTCTGTCATTGCCAACAAAGGATATATTACAAAGTATTGAGATGAAATTTTGTTTCTGACCAAATACTTATTTTCCACCATAATATGCAAATAAAATGTTAAAAAAACAGACAATGTGATTTTCTGGATTTTTTTTTCTCAGTTTGTCTCCCATAGTTGAGGTCTACCTATGATGTAAATTACAGACGCCTCTCATCTTTTTAAGTGGTGGAACTTGCACTATTGCTGACTGACTAAATACTTTTTTGCCCCACTGTATGTGGGGGGCTGCCTTTTCCTTTGGTGAATTTCTCTAGAGCTAGCTAGCTCTTAGGCTGTGAAGAGGCGTCTAGGGAGAGTCAGGAACGTGTTATGGCTGGCAATCAGGCAACACAGCGTGCAGTAATCAGCGCACATACAGAGATCTGGCAATAACCAAAAACAATAGAACGAGCTCTGAGACGTGGAATCTCTGTAGACTGCAGTACCTGATCTATCCTCACACAACTATAAGCAGCAGTGGATTGCGCCTATCAACTACCTATGCAACTCGGCACTGCCTGAGGAGCTGACTAGCCTGAAGATAGAAATACAAGCCTGACTTACCTCAGAGAAATACCCCAAAGGAATAGGCAGCCCCCCACATATAATGACTGTTAGCAAGATGAAAAGACAAACGTAGGAATGAAATAGATTCAGCAAAGTGAGGCCCGATATTCTAGACAGAGCGAGGATAGCAAAGAGAACTATGCAGTCTACAAAAAACCCTAAAACGAAAACCACGCAAAGGGGCAAAAAGACCCACCGTGCCGAACTAACAGCACGGCGGTGCACCCCTTTGCTTCTCAGAGCTTCCAGCAAAAGTTAATAGCAAGCTGGACAGAAAAAACAGAAAACAAACTAGAAGCACTTATCTAGCAGAGCAGCAGGCCCAAGGAAAGATGCAGTAGCTCAGATCCAACACTGGAACATTGACAAGGAGCAAGGAAGACAGACTCAGGTGGAGCTAAATAGCAAGGCAGCCAACGAGCTCACCAAAACACCTGAGGGAGGAAGCCCAGAGACTGCAATACCACTTGTGACCACAGAAGTGAACTCAGCCACAGAATTCACAACAGTACCCCCCCCTTGAGGAGGGGTCACCGAACCCTCACCAGAACCCCCAGGCCGACCAGGATGAGCCACATGAAAGGCACGAACAAGATCTGGGGCATGGACATCAGAGGCAAAAACCCAGGAATTATCTTCCTGAGCATAACCCTTCCATTTGACCAGATACTGGAGTTTCCGTCTAGAGACACGAGAATCCAAAATCTTCTCCACAATATACTCCAATTCCCCCTCCACCAAAACAGGGGCAGGAGGCTCCACAGATGGAACCATAGGTGCCACGTATCTCCTCAACAATGACCTATGGAATACATTATGTATGGAAAAGGAGTCTGGGAGGGTCAGACGAAAAGACACCGGATTGAGAATCTCAGAAATCCTATACGGACCAATAAAACGAGGTTTAAATTTAGGAGAGGAAACCTTCATAGGTATATGACGAGAAGATAACCAAACCAGATCCCCAACACGAAGTCGGGGTCCCACACGGCGTCTGCGATTAGCGAAAAGCTGAGCCTTCTCCTGGGACAAGGTCAAATTGTCCACTACCTGAGTCCAGATCTGCTGCAACCTGTCCACCACATAATCCACACCAGGACAGTCCGAAGACTCAACCTGTCCTGAAGAGAAACAAGGATGGAACCCAGAATTGCAGAAAAATGGAGAGACCAAGGTAGCCGAGCTGGCCCGATTATTAAGGGCGAACTCAGCCAACGGCAAAAATGACACCCAATCATCCTGGTCAGCGGAAACAAAACATCTCAGATATGTTTCCAAGGTCTGATTGGTTCGTTCGGTCTGGCCATTAGTCTGAGGATGGAAGGCCGAGGAAAAAGATAGGTCAATGCCCATCCTACCACAAAAGGCTCGCCAGAACCTCGAGACAAACTGGGAACCTCTGTCAGAAACAATATTCTCAGGAATGCCATGTAAACGAACCACATGCTGGAAGAACAAAGGCACCAAATCAGAGGAGGAAGGCAATTTAACCAAGGGCACCAGATGGACCATTTTAGAAAAGCGATCACAGACCACCCAAATGACCGACATTTTTTGAGAAACGGGAAGGTCAGAAATGAAATCCATCGAAATATGTGTCCAAGGCCTCTTCGGGACCGGCAAGGGCAAAAGCAACCCACTGGCACGTGAACAGCAGGGCTTAGCCCTAGCACAAATTCCACAGGACTGCACAAAAGCACGCACATCCCGTGACAGAGATGGCCACCAGAAGGATCTAGCAACCAACTCCCTGGTACCAAAGATTCCTGGATGACCGGCCAGCACCGAACAATGAAGTTCAGAGATAACTTTACTAGTCCACCTATCAGGGACGAACAGTTTCTCGGCCGGACAACGATCAGGTTTATTAGCCTGAAATTTCTGCAACACTCTCCGCAAATCAGGGGAGATGGCAGACACAATGACTCCTTCCTTGAGGATACTCGCCGGCTCAGATAACCCCGGAGAGTCGGGTACAAAACTCCTAGACAGCGCATCCGCCTTCACATTTTTAGAGCCCGGAAGGTATGAAATCACAAAATCAAAACGAGCAAAAAATAACGACCAACGGGCCTGTCTAGGATTCAAGCGCTTGGCAGACTCAAGATAAGTAAGGTTCTTATGATCAGTCAAAACCACCACGCGATGCTTAGCACCCTCAAGCCAATGACGCCACTCCTCGAATGCCCACTTCATGGCCAGCAACTCTCGGTTGCCCACATCATAATTACGCTCAGCAGCAGAAAATTTCCTGGAAAAGAAAGCACATGGTTTGAACACTGAGCAACCAGAACCTCTCTGTGACAAAACCGCCCCTGCACCAATCTCAGAAGCATCAACCTCGACCTGGAACGGAAGAGAAACATCAGGTTGACACAACACAGGGGCACAGCAAAAACGACGCTTCAACTCCTGAAAAGCTTCCACGGCAGCAGAAGACCAATTAACCAAATCAGCACCCTTCTTGGTCAAATCGGTCAATGGTCTGGCAATGCTAGAAAAATTACAGATGAAGCGACGATAAAAATTAGCAAAGCCCAGGAATTTCTGCAGACTTTTTAGAGATGTCGGCTGAGTCCAATCCTGGATGGCCTGAACCTTAACCGGATCCATCTCGATAGTAGAAGGGGAAAAGATGAACCCCAAAAATGAAACTTTCTGCACACCGAAGAGACACTTTGATCCCTTCACGAACAAGGAATTAGCACGCAGTACCTGGAAAACCATTCTGACTTGCTTCACATGAGACTCCCAATCATCTGAGAAGATCAAAATGTCATCCAAGTAAACAATCAAGAATTTATCCAGATACTCACGGAAAATGTCATGCATAAAAGACTGAAAAACAGATGGAGCATTGGCAAGTCCGAACGGCATCACCAGATACTCAAAATGACCCTCGGGCGTATTAAATGCCGTTTTCCATTCATCTCCCTGCCTGATTCTCACCAGATTATACGCACCACGAAGATCAATCTTAGTAAACCAACTAGCCCCCTTAATCCGAGCAAACAAGTCAGAAATCAAAGGCAAGGGATACTGAAACTTAACAGTGATCTTATTAAGAAGGCGGTAATCAATACACGGTCTTAGCGAACCATCCTTCTTGGCTACAAAAAAGAACCCTGCTCCCAATGGTGACGACGATGGGCGAATATGTCCCTTCTCCAGGGACTCCTTCACATAACTGCGCATAGCGGTGTGTTCAGGTACGGACAAATTAAATAAACGACCCTTAGGGAATTTACTACCAGGAATCAAATCGATAGCACAATCACAATTCCTATGCGGAGGTAGGGCATCAGACTTGGACTCTTCAAATACATCCTGAAAGTCCGACAAGAACTCTGGGATGTCAGAAGGAATGGATGACGAAATAGACAAAAATGGAACATCACCATGTACTCCCTGACAACCCCAGCTGGTTACCGACATAGAGTTCCAATCCAATACTGGATTATGGGTTTGTAGCCATGGCAACCCCAACACGACCACATCATGCAAATTATGCAGTACCAGAAAGCGAATAACTTCCTGATGTGCAGGAGCCATGCACATGGTCAGCTGGGCCCAGTACTGAGGCTTATTCTTGGCCAAAGGTGTAGCATCAATTCCTCTCAACGGAATAGGACACCGCAAAGGCTCCAAGAAAAATCCACAACGTTTAGCATAATCCAAATCCATCAGATTCAGGGCAGCGCCTGAATCCACAAACGCCATGACAGAATATGATGACAAAGAGCACATTAAGGTAATGGACAAAAGGAATTTGGACTGTACAGTACCAATAACGGCAGAGCTATCGAACCGCCTAGTACGTTTAGGACAATTAGAAATAGCATGAGTAGAATCACCACAATAGAAACACAGTCTGTTCAGACGTCTGTGTTCGTGCCGTTCTACTTTAGTCATAGTCCTGTCGCACTGCATAGGCTCAGGCTTACTCTCAGACAATACCGCCAGATGGTGCACAGATTTACGCTCGCGCAAGCGACGACCGATCTGAATGGCCAAGGACATAGACTCATTCAAACCAGCAGGCATAGGAAATCCCACCATTACATCCTTAAGAGCTTCAGAGAGACCCTTTCTGAACAAAGCCGCTAGTGCAGATTCATTCCACAGAGTGAGTACTGACCATTTCCTAAATTTCTGACAATATACTTCTACATCATCCTGACCCTGGCATAAAGCCAGCAGATTTTTCTCAGCTTGATCCACTGAATTAGGCTCATCGTAAAGCAATCCCAGCGCCTGGAAAAATGCATCAACATTACTCAATGCAGAATCTCCTGGTGCAAGAGAAAACGCCCAGTCCTGTGGGTCGCCGCGCAAAAAAGAAATAATAATCAAAACCTGTTGAATAGGATTACCAGAAGAATGAGGTTTCAAGGCCAAAAATAGCTTACAATTATTTCTGAAGCTCAGGAACTTAGTTCTGTCACCAAAAAACAAATCAGGAATCGGAATTCTTGGTTCTAGCATCGATTTCTGATCAATAGTATCTTGAATCTTTTGTACATTTACAACGAGATTATCCATTGAGGAGCACAGAGCCTGAATATCCATGTCCACAGCTGTGTCCTGAAGCACTCTAATTTCTAGGGGAAAAAAAAGACTGAAGACAGAGCTAAGAAAAAAAAATGATGTCAGGATTTCTTTTTTCCCTCTATTGGAAATCATTGGAGGGCTCCTTGTACTGTTGTGGCTGGCAATCAGGCAACACAGCGTGCAGTAATCAGCGCACATACAGAGATCTGGCAATAACCAAAAACAATAGAACGAGCTCTGAGACGTGGAATCTCTGTAGACTGCAGTACCTGATCTATCCTCACACAACTATAAGCAGCAGTGGATTGCGCCTATCAACTACCTATGCAACTCGGCACTGCCTGAGGAGCTGACTAGCCTGAAGATAGAAATACAAGCCTGACTTACCTCAGAGAAATACCCCAAAGGAATAGGCAGCCCCCCACATATAATGACTGTTAGCAAGATGAAAAGACAAACGTAGGAATGAAATAGATTCAGCAAAGTGAGGCCCGATATTCTAGACAGAGCGAGGATAGCAAAGAGAACTATGCAGTCTACAAAAAACCCTAAAACGAAAACCACGCAAAGGGGCAAAAAGACCCACCGTGCCGAACTAACAGCACGGCGGTGCACCCCTTTGCTTCTCAGAGCTTCCAGCAAAAGTTAATAGCAAGCTGGACAGAAAAAACAGAAAACAAACTAGAAGCACTTATCTAGCAGAGCAGCAGGCCCAAGGAAAGATGCAGTAGCTCAGATCCAACACTGGAACATTGACAAGGAGCAAGGAAGACAGACTCAGGTGGAGCTAAATAGCAAGGCAGCCAACGAGCTCACCAAAACACCTGAGGGAGGAAGCCCAGAGACTGCAATACCACTTGTGACCACAGAAGTGAACTCAGCCACAGAATTCACAACAGGAACGCTCCACGGCTATTTCTAGTTGTTGTGATAGGATTAGGGCCTGCGGTCAGCAGAGCTTCCACATCCCAGAGCTTGTCCTGTGTGAGTTTAACTATCAGGTCGTGTCGGGTGCTCCTAACCACCAGGTCATAACAGTACAGCTGGCCCAAAGTATTAATGCATCTCAATAGAGGGATAAGAGAAGTTCTGAGACCATTTTTTTTTTCTTTGCACTGTGTTTTGTCTTTCTTTTCCCCTAAACCTTTGGGTGGTTCAGGACACAGGTGTAGATATGGACATTCAAGGTCTGTCCTCTTGTCTGGATCATCTCACTGCAAGGGTACAAAACATTCAAGATTTTGTGGTTCAGAATCCTATGTTAGAGCCTAGAATTCCTATTCCTGATTTATTTTATGGGGATAGATCTAAGTTTCTGAATTTCAAGAATAATTGTAAACTGTTTCTAGCTTTGAAACCCCGCTCCTCTGGTGACCCCGTTCAACAAGTAAAAATCATTATTTCTTTGTTGCGTGGTGACCCTCAAGACTGGGCATTTTCCCTTGTGCCAGGAGATCCTGCATTTCGTGATGTTGATGCGTTTTTTCTGGCGCTTGGATTACTTTATGATGAACCAAATTCAGTGGATCAGGCAGAGGAAATCTTGCTGGCTTTGTGTCAGGGTCAGGATGAAGCCTAGGTATACTGTCAGAAGTTTAGAAAGTGGTCTGTGCTTACTCAGTGGAATGAGTGTGCCCTGGTGGCAATTTTCAGAAAGGGTCTTTCTGAAGCCCTTAAGGATGTCATGGTGGGATTTCCCACGCCTGCTGGTCTGAATGAGTCTATGTCCTTGGCCATTCAGATCGATCGGCGCTTGCGTGAGCGCAAAGCTGTGCACCATCTGGCGGTATTCTCTGAGCATAGTCCTGAGCCTATGCAGTGTGATAGGACTTTGACCAGAGCTGAACGGCAAGAACACAGATGTCGGAATGGGCTGTGTTTTTACTGTGGTGAATCCACTCATGCTATCTCCGATTGTCATAAGCGCACTAAGCGGTTCGCTAGGTCTGCCACCATTGGTACGGTACAGTCTAAATTTCTTTTGTCCGTTACTCTGATTTGCTCTCTGTCATTCTATTCTATTATGGCATTTGTGGATTCAGGCGCTGCCCTGAATTTGATGGACTTGGAGTTTGCCAGGCCCTTGCAGTATCCTATTCCATTGAGAGGAATTGATGCTACGCCTTTGGCCAAGAATAAGCCTCAGTACTGGACTCAATTGACCATGTGCATGGCTCCTGCACATCAGGAGGATATTCGCTTTTGGTGTTGCATAATCTGCATGATGTGGTCGTTTTGGGGTTGCCATGGCTACAGGTCCATAATCCAGTGTTAGATTGGAAATCTATGTCTGTGTCCGGCTGGGGTTGTCAGGGGGTACATGGTGATGTTCCATTGTTGTCAATTTCACCTTCCACTCCTTCTGAAGTCCCTGAGTTTTTATCAGATTACCGGGATGTATTTGAAGAGCCCAAATCCGGAGCCCTACCTCCTCATAGGTATTGCGATTGTGCTATTAATTTGATTCCTGGTAGTAAGTTTCCTAAGGGCCATCTGTTTAATTTATCTGTGCCAGAGCACGCCGCTATGCAGAGTTATATAAAGGAATCCTTGGAGAAGGGTCATATTCGTCCGTCGTCGTCACCATTGGGAGCAGGGTTCTTTTTGTGGCCAAGTAGGATGGCTCTTTGAGACCTTGTATTGATTACCGCCTTCTTAATAATATCACAGTCAAATTTCAGTACCCTTTGCCGCTGCTGTCTGATTTGTTTGCTCGGATTAAGGGGGCTAGTTGGTTCACCAAGATAGATATTCGAGGGGCGTATAATCTTGTGCGAATTAAACAGGGCGATGAATGGAAAACAGCATTTAATACGCCCGAGGGCCATTTTGAGTACCTGGTTATGCCATTCGGGCTTTCTAATGCTCCATTTGTGTTTCATTCCTTTATGCATGACATCTTTCGAGAGTACCTGGATAGATTCATGATTGTATATTTGGATGACATTTTGGTCTTTTCGGATGATTGGGAGTCTCATGTGAAGCAGGTCAGAATGGTGTTCCAGGTCCTTCGTGCGAATTCCTTGTTTGTGAAGGGGTCAAAGTGTCTCTTTGGAGTTCAGAAGGTTTCATTTTTGGGTTTCATTTTTTCCCCTTCTACTATCGAGATGGACCCTGTTAAAGTTCAGGCCATCTATGATTGGACTCAGCCGACATCTGTGAAGAGCCTGCAGAAGTTCCTGGGCTTTGCTAATTTTTACCGTCGCTTCATCGCTAATTTTTCTAGTATTGCTAAACCGTTGACTGATTTGACCAAGAAAGGTGCTGATGTGGTCAATTGGTCCTCTGCGGCTGTAGAGGCTTTTCAGGAGTTGAAGCGTCATTTTTCTACTGCCCCTGTGTTGTGCCAGCCATATGTTTCGCTCCCGTTTCAGGTCGAGGTTGATGCTTCTGAGATTGGAGCAGGGGCTGTTTTGTCGCAAAGAAGTTCTGATGGCTCGGTGATGAAACCATGTGCCTTCTTTTCTAGAAAATTCTCGCCTGCTGAGCGCAATTATGATGTTGGCAATCGAGAGTTGTTGGCCATGAAGTGGGCATTCGAGGAGTGGCGACATTGGCTCGAAGGAGCTAAACATCGCGTGGTGGTCTTGACGGATCACAAGAATTTGACTTATCTCGAGTCTGCCAAACGGTTGAATCCTAGACAGGCTCGATGGTCGCTCTTTTTCTCCCGTTTTGATTTTGTGGTTTCATACCTTCCGGGATCTAAGAATGTGAAGGCTGATGCCCTGTCAAGGAGTTTTGTGCCTGACTCTCTGGGTGTTCCGGAGCCGGCGGGTATTCTTAAAGAGGGGGTAATTTTGGCTGCCATCTCCCCTGATTTGCGGCGCGTGCTGCAGAAGTTTCAGGCTGATAGACCTGACCGTTGTCCAGCGGAGAGACTGTTTGTCCCTGATAGATGGACTAGTAGAGTTATCTCTGAGGTTCATTGTTCGGTGTTGGCTGGTCATCCTGGAATCTTTGGTACCAGAGATTTGGTGGCTAGATCCTTTTGGTGGCCTTCTTTGTCACGGGATGTGCGTTCTTTTGTGCAGTCCTGTGGGACTTGTGCTCGGGCTAAGCCCTGCTGTTCTCGTGCCAGTGGGTTGCTTTTGCCCTTGCCGGTCCCGAAGAGGCCCTCGACGCATACTTCCATGGATTTTATTTCTGATCTCCCTGTTTCTCAAAGGATGTCGGTCATTTGGGTGGTTTGTGATCGCTTCTCTAAGATGGTCCATTTGGTACCTTTGTCTAAATTGCCTTCCTCCTCTGATTTGATGCCATTGTTTTTCCAGCATGTGGTTCGTTTGCATGGCATTCCAGAGAACATCGTCTCGGACAGAGGTTCCCAGTTTGTTTCGAGGTTTTGGCGGTCCTTTTGTGCTAAGATGGGCATTGATTTGTCTTTTTCTTCGGCTTTCCATCCTCAGACTAATGACCAAACCGAACGAACTAATCAGACTTTGGAAACATATCTGAGATGTTTTGTTTCTGCTGATCAGGATGATTGGGTGTCCTTCTTGCCTTTGGCTGAGTTCGCCCTTAATAATCGGGCCAGCTCGGCTACTTTAGTTTCTTCTTTTTTCTGTAATTCTGGTTCCATCCTCGTTTCTCTTCAGGGCAGGTTGAGCCTTCGGACTGTCCTGGTGTGGATACGGTGGTGGACAGGTTGCAGCAGATTTGGACTCATGTGGTGGACAATTTGACATTGTCCCAGGAGAAGGCTCAATGTTTCGCTAACCGCCGGCGCTGTGTTGGTCCCCGACTTCGTGTTGGGGATTTGGTTTGGTTGTCATCTCGTCATGTTCCTATGAAGGTTTCCTCTCCTAAGTTTAAGCCTCGTTTCATTGGGCCATATAAGATTTCTGAAGTTCTTAATCTTGTGTCATTTCGTTTGGACCTTCCAGCTTCTTTTGCCATCCATAATGTGTTCCATAGGTCGTTGTTGCGGAGATACGTGGCGCCTATGGTTCCCTCCGTTGATCCTCCTGCCCCGGTGTTGGTCGAGTGGGAGTTGGAGTATGTGGTGGAGAAGATTTTGGATTCTCGTGTTTCGAGACGGAAACTCCAGTACCTGGTCAAGTGGAAGGGTTATGGTCAGGAAGATAATTCCTGGGTTTTTGCCTCTGATGTTCATGCTGCCGATCTAGTTCGTGCCTTTCATTTGGCTCATCCTGATCGGCCTGGGGGCTCTGGTGAGGGTTCGGTGACCCCTCCTCAAGGGGGGGGTACTGTTGTGAATTCTGTTGTCGAACTCCCTCCTGTGGTCGTGAATGGTACTTCGGCAAGTTCTGTCCATGGACTCCCTCTGGTGGCTGTGAGTGAAGCTGCTGCTTATGAGGTTCCTTACACAGGTGACATGGTTTATCCTTTGGTTGGCTGCTCTATTTAACTCCACTCAGATCGTTACTCCATGCCAGCTGTCAATGTTCCTGCATTGGTTCAGTTCGCTCTTGGATCTTTCTGGTGACCTGTCTTCTCCAGCAGAAGCTAAGTTCCTGATAGTTATTATTTGTTCTTTGTTTCCTTGTCCAGCTGGTTATCATGATTTTGTCTTGCTAGCTGGAAGCTCTGGGATGCAGAGTGGCATCTCCGCACCATTAGTCGGTGCGGAGGTCTTTTTGCACACTCTGCGTGGTCTTTTGTAGTTTTTTGTGCTGACCGCAAAGATACTTTTCCTATCCTCTGTCTGTTTAGTAAGTCTGGCCTCTCTTTGCTGAAACCTGTTTCATTTCTGCGTTTGTGACTTTCATCTTTACTCACAGTCAATATATGTGGGGGGCTGCCTTTTCCTTTGGGGAATTTCTCTGAGGCAAGGTAGGCTTTATTTTCTATCTCTAGGGCTAGCTAGCTCTTAGGCTGTGAAGAGGCGTCTAGGGAGAGTCAGGAACGCTCCACGGCTATTTCTAGTTGTTGTGATAGGATTAGGGCCTGCGGTCAGCAGAGCTCCCACATCCCAGAGCTTGTCCTGTGTGAGTTTAACTATCAGGTTGTGTCGGGTGCTCCTAACCACGAGGTCATAACAGGCTACTCTGCTGGCGTGCAGACACTGCTCCTAGGTCCTAAAACTATCAACTGTATTAGATGCAGTGAAAATTGAGATACACAGGCGGTGTAGCTAGCTTCACAGACGGGCTACTCAGATGACTATCAGACAATGCTACTAGCCCAAAAGGATTGGCTGAGCTAGATTACACCAAATGCTTTGACAAACTCTTGCACAGCACTGGCACAGACCTGCCTGGCAAACAGTGCTATGAACTGCTGTAACCTACCCTGAAAAGGGCTGATATTACAACTAGTCCCGACTCCCTAAACCTATGTCTCTGACAATTCGCTCCAAAAAAACACTATTAGTCTGTATAGCTCCCACAGCAGCAGCGGAGCCGTCTAACACTAAGCTGCAGCAGTGAGGAAATGGTGGCGACGGGGCAAATGACTGGTTCTTATAGGGCAAGGACATGTGGCATACACAGCCAATGACACATGCCGTTGCTTGTGTGCATCACATGCACATTGCTGTGTGTGTGCACTGCTGATAGGCTGAGAGACTGCACCGCCCCACTGTAATTGCGGGAAAGAAAAAAAATGGAGATTGGCGTTATTTCAGCACAGATCTATCCCCCCCCTGCCCACTATACACTGAAACAGTCTATTAACAATGATAAACAATTTTAATGTGCAAATCAAATGAGGCTTTTGCTGAACGAACAGTTATCGAACAGAAACTCGAACAGCCGAATTTTAAGCAAATTGTTCGGGTTCGTTGAACGACTCGAACACCGCCCAAAACAGCTCGAATTTGAGATTGGCGAACAGTTCGACTCGAACACCGCTCATCTCTAGTCTTTATATAGAGATTATCTTCAGTAATAGCGCTGTGCTGAGGTTCTCCTCCAGTATTAGAGCACGTCACCGAGTTGTAATCAAGGTTACCTGGTTAGGGGCCCACTCAGAAGTTTCGCCCCCCCTGAACCAAAACCCTAGCTACGCCTCTGATTGTAGTCATATGTAGCAAACTTAACAAACATGCTATAATAGGAGTTGTAGTACAAAAAGGTCAACGAGCTTTAACTTACCCTGAGGCTTGGAGCGTAGTGTTCCTGAAAACGACTTTGAAATGCTTTCAAATACGCTTTGACCTTCAAGTCTATGTATATATTTCTGAACAGATACATAGACAGTTGCAGTATTGCTGCTTCTTTCATGAAGACAGTGAATTTTTTACACTTATTTATATATTTTTGTAACCAGCAATCATATAATGTGCTCCGTGGAGAACTGCTTTCTTGGGTGTGTGTTTTTACCTTCAGAATATCAACAGATAAATTGCAGAGGGAAAACATCTAAATGTTCTCCTGTGGATCTTTGTTGCTGCCAAGTGCTTGACATTGGCCCTGAGCTTGTTTAATGCAAAGCTACCATTTTCTCCTAGCTTACTTTGATTGCTAGGAATTTATGCTATAAAGTGCTGGTTTTGGCACTATAGACAAATACCATTAGCCTAAACCCTTTCTTTTAAGACAAAGACCTAGTAAATGTATGTGTGTGTGGAGATCTCTAGGTCTTTTGTGGATTTCAATAAGATAGAATTCAGAGTTAAAGGGAACCTGTCTTGTCCAAAAATGCCTTTTACCTGCAGATATAGGGTTAATTTTCAGTTAAATTGAAATAATATTCTGCCTGGCTACCTTACTGGAAGAGTGGTTAAAGGGAGAAAATGAATATACCGTATAGCATTTCTGTAACCACTTCCTTCCAGTCATAAGGTACCTTCACACTCAGCGACGCTGCAGCGATACCGACAACGATGTCGATCGCTGCAGCGTCGCTGTTTGGTCGCTGGAGAGCTGTCACACAGACAGCTCTCCAGCGACCAACGATGCCGGTAACCAGGGTAAACATCGGGTTACTAAGCGCAGGGCCGCGCTTAGTAACCCGATGTTTACCCTGGTTTCCATCGTAAAAGTAAAAAAAACAAACACTACATACTTACCTTCCGCTGTCTGTCCCCGGCGCTGTTCTTCTCTGCACTGACTGTGAGCACAGCGGCCGGAAAGCAGAGCAGTGACGTCACCGCTGTGCTTTCAGGCTGGCCAGCGCTCACAGCCAGTGCAGAGAAGCACAGCGTCGGGGACAGACAGCGGAAGGTAAGTACAGTGGGGCAAAAAAGTATTTAGTCAGTCAGCAATAGTGCAAGTTCCACCACTTAAAAAGATGAGAGGCGTCTGTAATTTACATCATAGGTAGACCTCAACTATGGGAGACAAACTGAGAAAAAAATATCCAGAAAATCACATTGTCTGTTTTTTTAACAATTTATTTGCATATTATGGTGGAAAATAAGTATTTGGTCAGAAACAAAATTTAATCTCAATACTTTGTAATATATCCTTTGTTGGCAATGACAGAGGTCAAACGTTTTCTGTAAGTCTTCACAAGGTTGCCACACACTGTTGTTGGTATGTTGGCCCATTCCTCCATGCAGATCTCCTCTAGAGCAGTGATGTTTTTGGCTTTTCGCTTGGCAACACGGACTTTCAACTCCCTCCAAAGGTTTTCTATAGGGTTGAGATCTGGAGACTGGCTAGGCCACTCCAGGACCTTGAAATGCTTCTTACGAAGGCACTCCTTCGTTGCCCTGGCGGTGTGCTTTGGATCATTGTCATGTTCAAAGACCCAGCCACGTTTCATCTTCAATGCCCTTGCTGATGGAAGGAGGTTTGCACTCAAAATCTCACAATACATGGCCCCATTCATTCTTTCATGTACCCGGATCAGTCGTCCTGGCCCCTTTGCAGAGAAACAGCCCCAAAGCATGATGTTTCCACCACCATGCTTTACAGTAGGTATGGTGTTTGATGGATGCAACTCAGTATTCTTTTTCCTCCAAACACGACAAGTTGTGTTTCTACCAAACAGTTCCAGTTTGGTTTCATCAGACCATAGGACATTCTCCCAAAACTCCTCTGGATTATCCAAATGCTCTCTAGCAAACTTCAGACGGGCCCGGACATGTACTGGCTTAAGCAGTGGGACACGTCTGGCACTGCAGGATCTGAGTCCATGGTGGCGCAGTGTGTTACTTATGGTAGGCCTTGTTACATTGGTCCCAGCTCTCTGCAGTTCATTCACTAGGTCCCCCCGCGTGGTTCTGGGATTTTTGCTCACCGTTCTTGTGATCATTCTGACCCCACGGAGTGGGATTTTGCATGGAGCCCCAGATCGAGGGAGATTATCAGTGGTCTTGTATGTCTTCCATTTTCTAATTATTGCTCCCACTGTTGATTTCTTCACTCCAAGCTGGTTGGCTATTGCAGATTCAGTCTTCCCAGCCTGATGCAGGGCTACAATTTTGTTTCTGGTGTCCTTTGACAGCTCTTTGGTCTTCACCATAGTGGAGTTTGGAGTCAGACTGTTTGAGGGTGTGCACAGGTGTCTTTTTATACTGATAACAAGTTTAAACAGGTGCCATTACTACAGGTAATGAGTGGAGGAAAGAGGAGACTCTTAAAGAAGAAGTTACAGGTCTGTGAGAGCCAGAAATCTTGATTGTTTGTTTCTGACCAAATACTTATTTTCCACCATAATATGCAAATAAATTGTTAAAAAAACAGACAATGTGATTTTCTGGATTTTTTTTTCTCAGTTTGTCTCCCATAGTTGAGGTCTACCTAGGATGTAAATTACAGACGCCTCTCATCTTTTTAAGTGGTGGAACTTGCACTATTGCTGATTGACTAAATACTTTTTTGCCCCACTGTATGTAGTGTTTGGTTTTTTACTTTTACGATGGTAACCAGGGTAAACATCGGGTTACTAAGCGCGGCCCTGCGCTTAGTAACCCGATGTTTACCCTGGTTACCAGTGAAGACATCGCTGAATCGGCGTCACACACGCCGATTCAGCGATGTCTGCAGGGAGTCCAGCGACAAAATAAAGTGCTGGACTTTCTGCAGCGACCAACGACATCACAGCTGGATCCTGATCGCTGCTGCGTGTCAAACTAAAAGATAACGCTAGCCAGGACGCTGCAATGTCACGGATCGCTAGCGATATCATTCAGTGTGACGGTACCTGTTGTGAATTCTGTGGCAGAGCTCCCTCCTGTGGTCACAAGTGGTACTTCGGCTGATTCTCTCTGTGAGCTTCTGTTGGTGGAGGGAAGTGGTACTGCGGCTTCTGAGTTTCCTCCCTCAGGTGATCTGGTGAGGTCGTTAGGTGCTTCTCTACTTAACTCCACCTAATGCTTTGATCCTGGCTTCCTGTCAATGTTCCAGTGTCGGACTTGCTTTTCCCTGGATCATTCCTGTGGCCTGCTGCTCTGCATAGCTAAGTTCTTCTTTGCTATTTGTTTGCTATTTTTTCTGTCCAGCTTGTCTAATTTGTTGCTGGAAGCTCTGGGACGCAAAGGGTGTACCTCCGTGCCATTAGTTCGGTACGGAGGGTCTTTTTGCCCCCTTTGCGTGGTTTTCTTTAGGGTTTTGTGTAGACCGCAAAGTTACCTTTTCTATCCTCGATCTGTTAAGAAAGTCGGGCCTCACTTTGCTGAATCTATTTCATCTCTACGTTTGTCTTTTTATCTTAACTCACAGTCATTATATGTGGGGGGCTGCCTTTTCCTTTGGGGTATTTCTCTGAGGCAAGGTAGGCTTATTTTCTATCTTCAGGCTAGTTAGTTTCTCAGGCTGTGCCGAGTTGCATAGGCAGAGTTAGGCGCAATCTACGGCTGCCTCTAGTGTTGTTTGGAGAGGATTAGGGATTGCGGTCTGCAGAGTTCCCACGTCTCAGAGCTCGTTCTATGATTTTGGGTTATTGTCAGATCACTGTATGTGCTCTGACCGCTATGTCCATTGTAGTACTGAATTGCCTTTCATAACAGTACAGGAAGCCAAAAGTACTAATGATTCTCAATAGAGGGAAAAAAGAAGTTCTGAGACCATTTTTTTTTCTTTGCACTGTGTTTTGCCTTTTTTTTCCCCTAGACATTTGGGTGGTTCAGTACACAGGTGTAGCGATGGACATTAGAAGTCTATCTTCATTTGTGGATCAGCTCTCGGCAAGAGTACAAAAGATTCAAGACACTATTGATCAGAAAGCTATGTTGGAACCAAGAATTCCTATTTCTGATTTGTTTTTTGGAGATAGAACTAAGTTTCTGAGTTTCAAAAATAATTGTAAATTATTTCTGGCCTTGAAACCTCGCTCCACTGGTGATCCAGTTCAACAGGTTTTGATTGTTATTTCTTTTTTGCGCGGCGACCCTCAGGACTGGGCATTTTCTCTTGCGCCAGGAGATCCTTCATTGAGTAATATCGATGCGTTTTTCCTGGCGCTTGGATTGCTGTACGATGAACCTAATTCAGTGGATCAGGCAGAGAAAAATTTGCTGGCTCTTTGTCAGGGTCAGGATGAGATAGAGGTATATTGTCAGAAATTTAGAAAGTGGTCCGTGCTCACTCAATGGAATGAATCTGCGCTGGCAGCTATGTTCAGAAAGGGTCTCTCTGAAGCCCTTAAGGATGTCATGGTGGGATTTCCTATGCCTGCTGGTTTGAATGAGTCTATGTCTTTGGCCATTCAGATCGGTCGACGCTTGCGTGAGCGTAAATCTGTGCACCATTTGGCGGTATTACCTGAACTTAAACCTGAGCCTATGCAGTGCGATAGGACTTTGACCAGAGTTAGACGTCTGAATGGGCTGTGTTTCTACTGTGGTGATTCCACTCATGCTATCTCTGATTGTCCTAAGCGCACTAAGCGGTTCGCTAGGTCTGCCACCATTGGTACGGTACAGTCGAAATTTCTTTTGTCCGTTACTTTGATCTGCTCTTTGTCATCCTATTCTGTCATGGCATTTGTGGATTCAGCCGCTGCCCTGAATTTGATGGACTTGGACTTTGCTAGGCGCTGTGGGTTTTTCTTGGAGCCCTTGCAGTATCCTATTCCATTGAGAGGAATTGATGCTACGCCTTTGGCCAAGAATAAGCCTCAGTACTGGACCCAACTGACCATGTGCATGGCTCCTGCGCATCAGGAGGATATTCGCTTTTTGGTGTTGCATAATCTGCATGATGTGGTCGTGTTGGGGTTGCCATGGCTACAGGTCCATAACCCAGTATTGGATTGGAAATCTATGTCTGTGTCCAGCTGGGATTGTCAGGGGGTACATGGTGATGTTCCATTTCTGTCAATTTCGTCATCCACCCCTTCTGAGGTTCCAGAGTTCTTGTCTGATTACCGGGATGTATTTGATGAGCCCAAGTCCGATGCCCTACCTCCGCATAGGGATTGTGATTGTGCTATCAATTTCATTCCTGGTAGTAAATTCCCAAAAGGTCGACTGTTTAATTTATCCGTGCCTGAGCACGCCGCTATGCGCAGTTATGTGAAGGAATCCCTGGAGAAGGGGCATATTCGCCCGTCATCGTCACCATTAGGAGCAGGGTTCTTTTTTGTAGCCAAGAAGGATGGTTCGCTGAGACCTTGTATAGATTACCGCCTTCTAAATAAGATCACGGTTAAATTTCAGTACCCCTTGCCATTGTTATCTGATTTGTTTGCTCGGATTAAGGGGGCTAGTTGGTTCACCAAGATAGATCTTCGTGGTGCGTATAATCTGGTGCGAATCAGGCGAGGAGATGAATGGAAAACTGCATTTAATACGCCCGAGGGTCATTTTGAGTATCTAGTGATGCCATTCGGACTTGCCAATGCTCCATCAGTGTTTCAGTCCTTTATGCATGACATCTTCCGAGAGTACCTGGATAAATTCCTGATTGTGTACTTGGATGACATTTTGATCTTCTCGGATGATTGGGAGTCTCATGTGAAGCAGGTCAGAACAGTTTTTCAGGTCCTGCGTGCTAATTCTTTGTTTGTGAAGGGATTAAAGTGTCTCTTTGGTGTGCAGAAGGTTTCATTTTTGGGGTTCATCTTTTCCCCTTCTACTATCGAGATGGATCCTGTTAAGGTCCAAGCCATCCATGATTGGACTCAGCCGACATCTCTGAAAAGTCTGCAGAAGTTCCTGGGCTTTTGCTAATTTTTATTGTCGCTTCATCTGCAATTTTTCTAGTATTGCCAAACCATTGACCGATTTGACCAAGAAGGGTGCTGATTTGGTTAATTGGTCTTCTGCTGCTGTGGAAGCTTTTCAAGACTTGAAGCGTCGTTTTTCTTCTGCCCCTGTGTTGTGTCAACCAGATGTTTCTCTTCCGTTCCAGGTCGCGGTTGATGCTTCTGAGATTGGAGCAGGGGCTGTTTTGTCGCAGAGAGGTTCTGATTGCTCAGTGATGAAACCATGCGCTTTTTTTTCCAGGAAGTTTTCGCCTGCTGAGCGAAATTATGATGTGGGCAACCGAGAGTTGCTGGCCATGAAGTGGGCATTCGAGGAGTGGCGTCATTGGCTTGAAGGAGCTAAGCATCGCGTGGTGGTATTGACTGATCATAAGAACTTGACTTATCTTGAGTCTGCTAAGCGGTTGAATCCTAGACAGGCTCGTTGGTCGCTGTTTTTTGCCCGTTTTGACTTTGTGATTTCGTACCTTCCGGGCTCTAAAAATGTGAAGGCGGATGCTCTGTCTAGGAGTTTTGTGCCCGACTCTCCGGGTTTGTCTGAGCCGGCGGGTATCCATAAGGAAGGAGTAATTGTGTCTGCCATCTCCCCTGATTTGCGGCGGGTGCTGCAAAAATTTCAGGCTAATAAACCTGATCGTTGTCCAGCGGAGAGACTGTTTGTCCCTGATAGGTGGACCAATAAAGTTATCTCTGAGGTTCATTGTTCGGTGTTGGCTGGTCATCCTGGAATCTTTGGTACCAGAGAGTTGGTGGCTAGATCCTTTTGGTGGCCGTCTCTGTCGCGGGATGTGCGTGTTTTTGTGCAGTCCTGTGGGATTTGTGCTCTGGCTAAGCCCTGCTGTTCTCGTGCCAGTGTGTTGCTTTTGCCCTTGCCGGTCCCGAAGAGGCCTTGGACACATATCTCTATGGATTTTATTTCTGATCTTCCCGTTTCTCAAAAGATGTCAGTCATTTGGGTGGTCTGTGATCGCTTTTCTAAGATGGTCCATCTGGTACCCTTGTCTAAATTGCCTTCTTCCTCTGATTTGGTGCCATTGTTCTTCCAGCATGTGGTTCGTTTACATGGCATTCCAGAGAATATCGTTTCTGACAGAGGTTCCCAGTTTGTTTCAAGGTTTTGGCGAGCCTTTTGTGGTAGGATGGGTATTGACTTGTCTTTTTCCTCGGCTTTCCATCCTCAGACTAATGGCCAGACCGAACGAACCAATCAGACCTTGGAAACATATCTGAGATGCTTTGTTTCTGCCGATCAGGATGATTGGGTGTCCTTTTTGCCTTTGGCTGAGTTCGCCCTTAATAATCGGGCCAGCTCGGCTACCTTGGTTTCGCCATTTTTCTGCAATTCTGGGTTCCATCCTCGTTTCTCTTCAGGACAGGTTGAGTCTTTGGACTGTCCTGGTGTGGATACTGTGGTGGACAGGTTGCAGCAGATTTGGACTCATGTAGTGGACAATTTGACCTTGTCCCAGGAGAAGGCTCAACGTTTCGCTAATCGCAGACGCCGTGTGGGTCCCCGACTTCGTGTTGGGGATCTGGTTTGGTTATCTTCTCGTCATATTCCTATGAAGGTTTCCTCTCCTAAGTTTAAACCTCATTTCATTGGTCCGTATAGGATTTCTGAGGTTCTTAATCCTGTGTCTTTTCGTCTGACCCTTCCAGATTCTTTTTCCATACATAACGTATTCCATAGGTCATTGTTGCGGAGATACGTGGCACCTATGGTTCCATCTGTTGATCCTCCTGCCCCGGTTTTGGTGGAGGGGGAATTGGAGTATATTGTGGAGAAGATTTTGGATTCTCGTGTTTCTAGACGGAAACTCCAGTATCTGGTAAATGGAAGGGTTATGCTCAGGAAGATAATTCCTGGGTTTTTGCCTCTGATGTCCATGCTCCCGATCTTGTTCGTGCCTTTCATGTGGCTCATCCTGGTCGGCCTGGGGGCTCTGGTGAGGGTTCGGTGACCCCTCCTCAAGGGGGGGGTACTGTTGTGAATTCTGTGGCAGAGCTCCCTCCTGTGGTCACAAGTGGTACTTCGGCTGATTCTCTCTGTGAGCTTCTGTTGGTGAAGGGAAGTGGTACTGCGGCTTCTGAGTTTCCTCCCTCAGGTGATCTGGTGAGGTCGTTTGGTGCTTCTCTACTTAACTCCACCTAATGCTTTGATCCTGGCTTCCTGTCAATGTTCCAGTGTCGGACTTGCTTTTCCCTGGATCATTCCTGTGGCCTGCTGCTCTGCATAGCTAAGTTTTTCTTTGCTATTTGTTTGCTATTTTTTCTGTCCAGCTTGTCTAATTTGTTGCTGGAAGCTCTGGGACGCAAAGGGTGTACCTCCGTGCCGTTAGTTCGGTACGGAGGGTCTTTTTGCCCCCTTTGCGTGGTTTTCTTTAGGGTTTTGTGTAGACCGCAAAGTTACCTTTTCTATCCTCGATCTGTTAAGAAAGTCGGGCCTCACTTTGCTGAATCTATTTAATCTCTACGTTTGTCTTTTCATCTTAACTCACAGTCATTATATGTGGGGGGCTGCCTTTTCCTTTGGGGTATTTCTCTGAGGCAAGGTAGGCTTATTTTCTATCTTCAGGCTAGTTAGTTTCTCAGGCTGTGCCGAGTTGCATAGGCAGAGTTAGGCGCAATCCACGGCTGCCTCTAGTGTTGTTTGGAGAGGATTAGGGATTGCGGTCTGCAGAGTTCCCACGTCTCAGAGCTCGTTCTATGATTTTGGGTTATTGTCAGATCACTGTATGTGCTCTGACCGCTATGTCCATTGTAGTACTGAATTGCCTTTCATAACAGGTACCTATAGGGGCAGTACAGGGAGTGGTTATAATCACTGTTCACCATCCAGTGTGTGCGCTGTAATTATTCCCCAGCACACTGATTGGCAGGCCGCTCTGCAGCGTATGAGTGCAGTGTGTGCAGAGCCAATCAAAGAGCCAAGGAGTAATTACCGCCTCTGCACCGCCCCTATGACTGGAAGCGAGTGGCTCCCAAGAGGATCTAAATTCATTGTCTCCCTGTAGCCACTCTTACAGTAAAGTGGCAAAGCAGAAATTTAATGCAATTTACCTGCAGATTAACCCTATATCTGCAAGTAAATAACTTGTTTTTTGGACATGACAGGCAGATTCCCTTTAAGGAATTACCGTTATTTATTGACATTTCTCTCTATCTCTTTCTTGAGTCTCTTTTGATACTGTAGACATTAATATGACCTTTGTTTTGTATTTTGTAGCTCACCATTATTTCATATAAACCTATTTTCAGGGTTTTTTTGTATGATATTTTAAGCCTTTTCATTCACTTTAATGAAAACTGTTGCAAATAAAAAGATACACTGTGTTTGTTATGTCTAGTGCATGGCCAGAATAGGTGATGCATGATACACGGATTCTCATATAGGTATTGTTTGAATTTTGTCCAAAAGAAGAAAAACTGAACCTGAGGTCATTAGAAGAGTCAGAAAAATAAGATCTCAAAGATAAAAAAAAACATTTATTAAGAGACAATGGTTAGATGATGACACCATACGAGATAGGCTTCCTCATAACAATAAAAAACAGCAATGGTTATAATAAATGCGTATATAGTAACATAGTAACATAGTTAGTAAGGCCGAAAAAAGACATTTGTCCATCCAGTTCAGCCTATATTCCATCATAATAAATCCCCAGATCTACGTCCTTCTACAGAACCTAATAATTGTATGATACAATATTGTTCTGCTCCAGGAAGACATCCAGGCCTCTCTTGAACCCCTCGACTGAGTTCGCCATCACCACCTCCTCAGGCAAGCAATTCCAGATTCTCACTGCCCTAACAGTAAAGAATCCTCTTCTATGTTGGTGGAAAAACCTTCTCTCCTCCAGACGCAAAGAATGCCCCCTTGTGCCCGTCACCTTCCTTGGTATAAACAGATCCTCAGCGAGATATTTGTATTGTCCCCTTATATACTTATACATGGTTATTAGATCGCCCCTCAGTCGTCTTTTTTCTAGACTAAATAATCCTAATTTCGCTAATCTATCTGGGTATTGTAGTTCTCCCATCCCCTTTATTAATTTTGTTGCCCTCCTTTGTACTCTCTCTAGTTCCATTATATCCTTCCTGAGCACCGGTGCCCAAAACTGGACACAGTACTCCATGTGCGGTCTAACTAGGGATTTGTACAGAGGCAGTATAATGCTCTCATCATGTGTATCCAGACCTCTTTTAATGCACCCCATGATCCTGTTTGCCTTGGCAGCTGCTGCCTGGCACTGGCTGCTCCAGGTAAGTTTATCATTAACTAGGATCCCCAAGTCCTTCTCCCTGTCAGATTTACCCAGTGGTTTCCCATTCAGTGTGTAATGGTGATATTGATTCCTTCTTCCCATGTGTATAACCTTACATTTATCATTGTTAAACCTCATCTGCCACCTTTCAGCCCAAGTTTCCAACTTATCCAGATCCATCTGTAGCAGAATACTATCTTCTCTTGTATTAACTGCTTTACATAGTTTTGTATCATCTGCAAATATCGATATTTTACTGTGTAAACCTTCTACCAGATCATTAATGAATATGTCGAAGAGAACAGGTCCCAATACCGACCCCTGCGGTACCCCACTGGTCACAGCGACCCAGTTAGAGACTCTACCATTTATAACCACCCTCTGCTTTCTATCACTAAGCCAGTTACTAACCCATTTACACACATTTTCCCCCAGACCAAGCATTCTCATTTTGTGTACCAACCTCTTGTGCGGCACGGTATCAAACGCTTTGGAAAAATCGAGATACACCACGTCCAATGACTCACCGTGGTCCAGCCTATAGCTTACCTCTTCATAAAAACTGATTAGATTGGTTTGACAGGAGCGATTTCTCATAAACCCATGCTGATATGGAGTTAAACAGTTATTCTCATTGAGATAATCCAGAATAACATCCCTCAGAAACCCTTCAAATATTTTACCAACAATAGAGGTTAGACTTACTGGCCTATAATTTCCAGGTTCACTTTTAGAGCCCTTTTTGAATATTGGCACCACATTTGCTATGCGCCAGTCCTGCGGAACAGACCCTGTCGCTATAGAGTCCCTAAAAATAAGAAATAATGGTTTATCTATTACATTACTTAGTTCTCTTAGTACTCGTGGGTGTATGCCATCCGGACCCGGAGATTTATCTATTTTAATCTTATTTAGCCGGTTTCGCACCTCTTCTTGGGTTAGATTGGTGACCCTTAATATAGGGTTTTCATTGTTTCTTGGGATTTCACCTAGCATTTCATTTTCCACCGTGAATACCGTGGAGAAGAAGGTGTTTAATATGTTAGCTTTTTCCTCGTCATCTACAACCATTCTTTCCTCACTATTTTTTAAGGGGCCTACATTTTCAGTTTTTATTCTTTTACTATTGATATAGTTGAAGAACAGTTTGGGATTAGTTTTACTCTCCTTAGCAATGTGCTTCTCTGTTTCCTTTTTGGCAGCTTTAATTAGTTTTTTAGATAAAGTATTTTTCTCCCTATAGTTTTTTAGAGCTTCAATGGTGCCATCCTGCTTTAGTAGTGCAAATGCTTTCTTTTTACTGTTAATTGCCTGTCTTACTTCTTTGTTTAGCCACATTGGGTTTTTCCTATTTCTAGTCCTTTTATTCCCACAAGGTATAAACCGCTTACACTGCCTATTTAGGATGTTCTTAAACATTTCCCATTTATTATCTGTATTCTTATTTCTGAGGATATTGTCCCAGTCTACCAGATTAAGGGCATCTCTAAGCTGGTCAAACTTTGCCTTCCTAAAGTTCAGTGTTTTTGTGACTCCCTGACAAGTCCCCCTAGTGAAAGACAGGTGAAACTGTACAATATTGTGGTCGCTATTTCCTAGATGCCCGACCACCTGCAGATTTGTTATTCTGTCAGGTCTATTAGATAGTATTAGGTCTAAAAGTGCTGCTCCTCTGGTTGGATTCTGCACCAATTGTGAAAGATAATTTTTCTTGGTTATTAGCAGAAACCTGTTGCCTTTATGGGTTTCACAGGTTTCTGTTTCCCAGTTAATATCCGGGTAGTTAAAGTCCCCCATAACCAGGACCTCATTATGGGTTGCAGCTTCATCTATCTGCTTTAGAAGTAGACTTTCCATGGTTTCTGTTATATTTGGGGGTTTGTAACAGACCCCAATGAGAATTTTGTTACCATTTTTCCCTCCATGAATTTCGACCCATATGGACTCGACATCCTCATTTCCTTCGCTAATATCCTCCCTTAAAGTGGACTTTAGACAAGACTTTACATAGAGACAAACCCCTCCTCCTCTCCGATTTTTACGATCCTTTCTAAACAGACTGTAACCCTGTAAGTTAACTGCCCAGTCATAGCTTTCATCTAACCATGTCTCGGTTATTCCCACTATGTCAAAGTTACCTGTAGATATTTCTGCTTCTAGTTCTTCCATCTTGTTTGTCAGGCTTCTGGCGTTTGCGAGCATGCAGTTTAGAGGATTTTGTTTTGTTCCAATCTCCTCGCTGTGGATTGTTTTAGAAATGTTCTTACCTCCCTTCTGAGTATGTTTTCCTGGGTCTTCTTTGTTCAAGTCTAATGTTTTTCTTCCCGTCCCCTCTTCTTCTAGTTTAACGCCCTCCTGATGAGTGTAGCGAGTCTTCTGGCGAATGTGTGTTTCCCAGGTTTGTTGAGGTGTAGTCCATCTCTGGCGAGGAGTCCATCGTACAAGTAATTCACACCGTGGTCCAGGAATCCGAATCCTTGTTGTCTGCACCATCGTCTTAGCCAGTTGTTTGCATCAAGGATCCTGTTCCATCTCCTGGTGCCATGCCCGTCTACTGGAAGGATAGAAGAAAAAACTACCTGTGCATCCAGTTCCTTTACTTTCTTCCCCAACTCTTCAAAGTCCTTGCAGATTGTCGGTAGGTCCTTCCTTGCCGTGTCATTGGTGCCAACATGTATCAGAAGAAATGGGTGGACGTCCTTGGAGTTGAAGAGTTTTGGTATCCTATCGGTCACATCCTTGATCATCGCACCTGGAAGGCAGCATACTTCTCTTGCAGTTATGTCCGGTCTGCAGATGACTGCTTCTGTGCCTCTCAGTAGTGAGTCTCCCACCACCACCACTCTTCGTTGCTTCTTGGCTGTACTTTTTGCTGTCACTTGTTGCTGTGTGCCCTTTTCTTTTTTGCTTGCTGGTATTGCTTCATCCTTAGGTGTGCCATCTTCATCCTCTACAAAGATTTGATATCGGTTCTTCAGTTGTGTGGTTGGTGATTTCTCCATGGTCTTCTTGCTTCTTTTGGTCACATGCTTCCACTCATCTGCTTTTGGAGGTTCTCTGACACTTTTTTCACCTTCTGTGACCAGTAGAGATGCTTCTGTTCTGTCTAGAAAGTCTTCATTCTCTTTGATGAGTTTCAAAGTTGCTATTCTTTCTTCCAGACCCCGCACCTTTTCTTCTAAAAGGGCCACTAGTCTACACTTCTGACAGGTGAAATTTGATTCTTCTTCTGGTCGATCTGTGAACATGTAGCACATGCTGCAGCTCACCATGTAGGTTGTCACATCTGCCATGTTGCTCCTAGATCCTGCTGACTTGCTGTGTGTTTTCCTTCTTGTGTAATCTACTCAGCCAAGCTCTCTTGCAATAATGTCCTACAGGCAAAAATTCGCGCGCCTTGCGGCGCGCGGTTTGGTGATGCTTTCGAAGCAGCTGGTCCCGGCTGTACCCAACGATCTTCTAGCTTAGGGAGACTCCTTGCTTTTCCCAGAAGGAACCTGGAATATGCAAATTAGCCTCCTCTAGCTTGAATCCCTGGTTTGGTGATGCTTTCGAAGCAGCTGGTCCCGGCTGTACCCAACGATCTTCTAGCTTAGGTAGACTCCTTGCTTTTCCCAGAAGGAACCTGGAATATGCAAATTAGCCTCCTCTAGCTTGAATCCCTGGTTTGGTGATGCTTTCGAAGCAGCTGGTCCCGGCTGTACCCAACGATCTTCTAGCTTAGGGAGACTCCTTGCTTTTCCCAGAAGGAACCTGGAATATGCAAATTAGCCTCCTCTAGCTTGAATCCCTGGTCTGGTGATGCTTTCGAAGCAGCTGGTCCCGGCTGTACCCAACGATCTTCTAGCTTAGGTAGACTCCTTGCTTTTCCCAGAAGGAACCTGGAATATGCAAATTAGCCTCCTCTAGCTTGAATCCCTGGTTTGGTGATGCTTTCGAAGCAGCTGGTCCCGGCTGTACCCAACGATCTTCTAGCTTAGGGAGACTCCTTGCTTTTCCCAGAAGGAACCTGGAATATGCAAATTAGCCTCCTCTAGCTTGAATCCCTGGTTTGGTGATTCTTTCGAAGCAGCTGGTCCCGGCTGTACCCAACGATCTTCTAGCTTAGGGAGACTCCTTGCTTTTCCCAGAAGGAACCTGGAATATGCAAATTAGCCTCCTCTAGCTTGAATCCCTGGTTTGGTGATGCTTTCGAAGCAGCTGGTCCCGGCTGTACCCAACGATCTTCTAGCTTAGGTAGACTCCTTGCTTTTCCCAGAAGGAACCTGGAATATGCAAATTAGCCTCCTCTAGCTTGAATCCCTGGTTTGGTGATGCTTTCGAAGCAGCTGGTCCCGGCTGTACCCAACGATCTTCTAGCTTAGGGAGACTCCTTGCTTTTCCCAGAAGGAACCTGGAATATGCAAATTAGCCTCCTCTAGCTTGAATCCCTGGTTTGGTGATGCTTTCGAAGCAGCTGGTCCCGGCTGTACCCAACGATCTTCTAGCTTAGGTAGACTCCTTGCTTTTCCCAGAAGGAACCTGGAATATGCAAATTAGCCTCCTCTAGCTTGAATCCCTGGTTTGGTGATGCTTTCGAAGCAGCTGGTCCCGGCTGTACCCAACGATCTTCTAGCTTAGGTAGACTCCTTGCTTTTCCCAGAAGGAACCTGGAATATGCAAATTAGCCTCCTCTAGCTTGAATCCCTGGTTTGGTGATTCTTTCGAAGCAGCTGGTCCCGGCTGTACCCAACGATCTTCTAGCTTAGGGAGACTCCTTGCTTTTCCCAGAAGGAACCTGGAATATGCAAATTAGCCTCCTCTAGCTTGAATCCCTGGTTATACAAAAGTGAATAAATAAAAAATAAACACCCCAAAATACACCGGGAGCAGGTACATGAGAAAAAAACAAAGAGTGGAGAAAGGGCAATTGCACAGATGGTACAAGATAAATACTTGTCCAAGAAAAATCAGTATGCAAATACCCCTGAGCAAATACAGGACACAGAAAGTCCCAATTCCTGAGCGCTACTCACCTACAGATAGAATGGTACTATCTCCGTACAGCGTTGGACTGGAGCACCTTTGGCCCACCAGAGAAAATCATTCTTGGGGCCCGCTATGTAGCTACATAGAAATAAATTCAAGACCATCAATTGTGTAGTAAAACCACTAATATCAGGGCATAATATAAGGCAGTACACATCTTAATTATGTAGCAGGGGTTGGGGTACCCCCGTCATAGAATATAATGTAGCCTCCCACAGAATATAATGCAGCCACCCATAGAATATAATGCAGCTCCCTCATAGAATATAATGTAGCCTCCCTCATGGAATATAATGCAGCCCCCTCATAGGGTATAATACAGCACCTCACAAAATATAATGCAACCCCCTCATAAGGTATAATGCAGCCCCCCATAGAATATAATGTAGCTCCCTCATATGGCATAATGCAGCCCCTCCACAGAATATAATGTAGCCCCTTAAAGTATAATGCAACCCCCTCATAAGGCAGCCCCCATAGAATATACTGTAGCCCCCTCATAGGGCATAATGCAGCTCCCCTGATATAGTATGATGTAGCCACCTGAGAGAATAATGCAGCCCCCACATATAATATAAAGCAGTCCCTCCACAGAATATAATGCAGCCCCCTCAGAGTATAATGCCAACCCCTCATAAGACAGCCCTCCATAGAATATACTGTAGCCCCTCATAGGGCATAATGCAGCTCCCCTCATATCGTATGATGTAGCCCCCTCAGAGAATAATGCAGCCCCCCACAGAATTATAATGTAGCCCCCCTGAAAGGGTATAATGCAGCCCCCTCCACCATCATCATTGTTCTCCCCCTCCACCATTGTACTCATTACCACCTCCATCATTGCCTCCTCCCCACCACTATTGTCCTTTCCACCACTACCATCTTTGTCCTTTTCACCACAAATATCATTGCTTTCTTCCCCACCACCATCATTGCCTCCCTCACCACCATCATCATCACTGCCTCCCTCACCACCACCATAATCGTTGCCTCCCCCACCACCATCATTGCTTCCCCACCACCATCATCATTGCCTCTCCCACCACCATCATCATTGCTTCCCCCACCACCATCATTGCCCCCACCACCATCATCATTGCTTACAGCATAATCATCATTTCCCCACCACCATCATCATTGCCTCCAGCACCATCATCATTGCCCCACCACCATCATCATTGCCCCACCACCATAATCATTGACCCCACCACCATCATCATTGCCTCCAACACCATCATCATTGCCCCCACTGCCATCATCATTGCCCCACCACCATCATCATTGCTCCCACCACCATCATCATTGCCTCCAGCACCATTATCATTGCCTCCACCACCATCATCATTGCCTCCAGCACCATCATCATTGCCCCACCACCATCATCATTGCCTCCAGCATCATCATCATTACCCCCACCACCATCATCATTGCTCCCAGCACCATCATCATTGCCTCCAGCACCATCATCATTGCCTCCACCACATCATCATTGCCTGCACCACCATCATCATTGCCTCCAGCACCATCATCATTGCCCCACCACCATAATCATTGACCCCACCACCATCATCATTGCCTCCAACACCATCATCATTGCCCCCACTGCCATCATCATTGCCCCACCACCATCATCATTGCTCCCACCACCATCATCATTGCCTCCAGCACCATTATCATTGCCTCCACCACCATCATCATTGCCTCCAGCACCATCATCATTGCCCCACCACCATCATCATTGCCTCCAGCACCATCATAATTGACCCCACTACCATCATCATTGCCTCCAGCACCATCACCATTGCCCCCACCACCATCATCATTGCCCCCACCACCATCATTGCCTCCAGCATCATCATCATTACCCCCACCACCATCATCATTGCTCCCAGCACCATCATCATTGCCTCCAGCACCATCATCATTGCCTCCACCACATCATCATTGCCTGCACCACCATCATCATTGACCCCACCACCATCATCATTGCCTCCAGCACCATCAACATTGCCCCCACCACCATCATCGCCTCCAGCACCATTATCATTGCCCCATCACTATCATCATTACCTCCAGCACCATCATCATTGCCCCACCACATCATCATTGCCTCCCCCACACATACAGCTGCACACACGGAGGCAGGGACACACACACAGACACACACAGCCGCACACACGCAGGCACACACACAGCCACACACACACAGGCACAAACATACACAAACAGCACCCACTCACCTCTCCGCACATTCCCTGCAGCCGCAGCACATCCCGGCAACTTTCTCTCTGACACAGCCGCGCTGAATGATGACGCCATCCAGCCTCACTGTTTCAGACAGGAAGTGCCGGGCAAGAAGGAGGACAGCGTGGATCCCTGCAGCTCCACTCTGGTCCCAAGCTGCAGGGATTGCAATCAAGGATCGCCGCCCTTTAGGGGCCCACCTCCGGGGCCCCCCATTCAGCAGCAGCGGCGGGCAGTGTTAGCCTCAGCCTGCGGCTAACGCTGCCCGCCATTAAAGTGAAATGGTATTCACGCCTCCCCACGCCCATGGGGACGTGGTGAAGCGTGAATATTCATTTCTCTTTAGCAGCAGGGACATGCTCCTGTCCATCTGCTGCTCTCTGTCACCAGGAGGGCATCCCTTGACTCAGAAGCCCCATAGCAGCTGGTTGTGCCGCTATTCGCAACACTCCACTGGCTGGGGGCCCCTGGAGCAGTGGGGGCCCTAGGCAGCTGCTGGTCAATATGCCAGCAGGTGTCAGTGCCTGGGCCCACCGGAGAATCCTCCGGTTCTCCAGTGGGCCAGTCCAACCCTGCTGTCTCCGTATATAGAGTATCGTGTATACATACATATATATATAATAATAATATTTATTTTTATATAGCGCTAACATATTCCGCAGCTCTTTACAATTTTTGCACACCATCATCGCTGTCCCTGATGGGGCTCACGATATACAGTGGGGCAAAAAAGTATTTAGTCAGTCAGAAATAGTGCAAGTTCCACCACTTAAAAAGATGAGAGGCGTCTGTAATTTACATCATAGGTAGACCTCAACTATGGGAGACAAACTGAGAAAAAAAATCCAGAAAATCACATTGTCTGTTTTTTTAACATTTTATTTGCATATTATGGTGGAAAATAAGTATTTGGTCAGAAACAAAATTTCATCTCAATACTTTGTAATATATCCTTTGTTGGCAATGACAGAGGTCAAACGTTTTCTGTAAGTCTTCACAAGGTTGCCACACACTGTTGTTGGTATGTTGGCCATTCCTCCATGCAGATCTCCTCTAGAGCAGTGATGTTTTTGGCTTTTCGCTTGGCAACACGGACTTTCAACTCCCTCCAAAGGTTTTCTATAGGGTTGAGATCTGGAGACTGGCTAGGCCACTCCAGGACCTTGAAATGCTTCTTACGAAGCCACTCCTTCGTTGCCCTGGCGGTGTGCTTTGGATCATTGTCATGTTGAAAGACCCAGCCACGTTTCATCTTCAATGCCCTTGCTGATGGAAGGAGGTTTGCACTCAAAATCTCACGATACATGGCCCCATTCATTCTTTCATGTACCTGGATCAGTCATCCTGGCTCCTTTGCAGAGAAACAGCCCCAAAGCATGATGTTTCCACCACCATGCTTTACAGTAGGTATGGTGTTTGATGGATGCAACTCAGTATTCTTTTTCCTCCAAACACGACAAGTTGTGTTTCTACCAAACAGTTCCAGTTTGGTTTCATCAGACCATAGGACATTCTCCCAAAACTCCTCTGGATCATCCAAATGCTCTCTAGCAAACTTCAGACGGGCCCGGACATGTACTGGCTTAAGCAGTGGGACACGTCTGGCACTGCAGGATCTGAGTCCATGGTGGCGTAGTGTGTTACTTATGGTAAGCCTTGTTACATTGGTCCCAGCTCTCTGCAGTTCATTCACTAGGTCCCCCCACGTGGTTCTGGGATTTTTGCTCACCGTTCTTGTGATCATTCTGACCCCACGGGGTGGGATTTTGCGTGGAGCCCCAGATCGAGGGAGATTATCAGTGGTCTTGTATGTCTTCCATTTTCTAATTATTGCTCCCACTGTTGATTTCTTCACTCCAAGCTGGTTGGCTATTGCAGATTCAGTCTTCCCAGCCTGGTGCAGGGATACAATTTTGTTTCTGGTGTCCTTTGACAGCTCTTTGGTCTTCATCATAGTGGAGTTTGGAGTCAGACTGTTTGAGGGTGTGCACAGGTGTCTTTTTATACTAATAACAAGTTTAAACAGGTGCCATTACTACAGGTAATGAGTGGAGGAAAGAGGAGACTCTTAAAGAAGAAGTTACATGTCTGTGAGAGCCAGAAATCTTGATTGTTTGTTTCTGACCAAATACTTATTTTCCACCATAATATGCAAATAAATTGTTAAAAAAACAGACAATGTGATTTTCTGGATTTTTTTTTCTCAGTTTGTCTCCCATAGTTGAGGTCTACATATGATGTAAATTACAGACGCCTCTCATCTTTTTAAGTGGTGGAACTTGCACTATTGCTGACTGACTAAATACTTTTTTGCCCCACTGTATATATATATATATATATATATATATATATATATATATATATATATATATATATATATATATATATATATATAAAATCAAACATTAGGTGGTGTGAACAAACTAGTGCTTCTCTCCCAGATATAGCTGCATGTGCAATGACCAACAGAAAAGAAACATGGAGTATTATCTGGTAGTCTGGGGATCAAAGTGTAGTGCATAATTTCTGTTGTTTCACACTTTTATGTTAAGTATATAATTCCACATGTGTTAATTAATAGTTTTCATGCCTTCAGTGTGAATGTACAATTTTCATAGTCATGAAAATACAGAAAAATCTTTAAATGAGAAGGTGTGTCCAAACTTTTCGTCTGTACTGTATATATATCTATATATATAATTGCCTAATGGTTTTTCCGTCTGTCTGTCTGTCTGTCTTTCTGTCTGTCTGTCTGTCCTGGAAATCCCGGCTCTCTGATTGGTCGAGGCCGCCAGGCCTCGACCAATCAGAGACCGGCACAGCATCGACGTAGAAATCCAGCGTCTCTGATTGTTCGAGGCCGCCAGGCCTCGACCAATCAGCAACGGGCACAGCGACGATGATGTCATAAAGGACGTAGAAATCCCGCGTCTGATTGGTCGAGGCCGCCAGGCCTCGACCAATCAGCGACGGGCACAGCGACGATGATGTCATAAAGGACGTAGACATCTCGCGTTTCTGATTCAGCAACGGGCACAGTATCGACGTAGATGTCATAATGGTTGCCATGGCGACGATGATGTCATAAAGGTTGCCTCGGCCAATCAGCGACGGACACAGTCTGCCGCGAATTCTGGAATCATCATTGTCCATATACTACGGGGACATGCATATTCTAGAATACCCGATGCGTTAGAATCGGGCCACAATCGGGCCTGGTGGCCTCGACCAATCAGACGCGGGATTTCTATGTCATTTATGACATCATCGTCGCTGTGCCCGTTGCTGATTGGTCGAGGCCGCCAATCAATAATTGATATCATAAGAACCCATTTACTGGACCATTCTCGTGTGATGTAACGGGATCTTAAAGCCCCAAAACCAATATATTTCCATTTTCTCATTAGTTTTCACTCTGTACCCTCCTGCTCGCAACATTTCCCTTCACCAGGTTATTTCATTGCTACTTATAAATGAACTAGATTGTGGCCCGATTCTAACGCATCGGGTATTCTAGAATATGCATGTCCACGTAGTATATGGATAGGCCTCGACCAATCGGCAACGGGCACAGCGACGATGATGTCATAAAGGACGTAGAAAAGCCACGTCTGATTGGTCGAGGCCGCCAGTCCTCGACCAATCAGCAACTGGCACAGCGATGATGATGTCATAAAGGACGTAGACATCTCACGTTTCTGATTCAGCGACGGGCACAGTATCGACGTAGATGTCATAATGGTTGCCATGGTGACGATGATGTCATAAAGGTTGCCTCGACCAATCAGCGACGGGCACAGTGTGCCGCGAATTCTGGAATCATCATTGTCCATATACTACGGGGACATGCATATTCTAGAATACCCGATGCGTTATACACTACTAGATTGTGGCCCGATTCTAACGCATCGGGTATTCTAGAATATGCATGTCCACGTAGTATATGGATAGGCCTCGACCAATCAGAGACCCGGGATGTCTACGTCCTTCATTACATCATCGTCGCTGTGCCCGTCGCTGATTGGTCGAGGCCTATCCATATACTACGTGGACATGCATATTCTAGAATACCCGATGCGTTAGAATCGGGCCACAATCTAGTATATATATAAACAGTCCTTCTGAGAACGGGATTTCTCCAGCTCACCGTTAGCAGAACACACACGGTTCAGGTTGGTTCAAGCACAGCCACTTCTCTGGAGTGTTCCTCTCAGACACTTAACCCATACTGCCTCTGGAAGGCCAGCAACCTAAGCCCCAGACCACACTCTGGGGTGGCGATAAGGTAGACAACCTCCCACCCGCTCTATGATTGTCCACAGAAAACCAAACCCTTTAAGCAAATTGGCTGTTAACTCCTTGCAACATTTAGTGTGCTGAAAGAAAAACTTCTGGGTTTTTAGATCACTGAAGCCATGAGCCTTAGAGAAACATATCTCCCCTCCAGCTTCTTGCTATATTTATCACCAAATTGTTTCTCAGTGAACTATATACAAAATCGGTATTAACATGATGAACACAAAATAGAAAAAGAAATGATTCACATAAAAAAGGGAGAGGGGGACATTAAAATAAGCAAATACCAAAATAAGAGGAGTCATAATATGGTAAACGAAACAAGGTGCATTATAACCTATGCAGCAAAATATGTAGTTGGTATGTGGAATATCATATAGATATACCAAGTGTGGTAAATAGGAACGAGTACCAATAAGAAATACAAAAAAATCTGTATGAAGATGTGGAAATATAGTTATACATGACAGACTAATTCACTAATGTGTATAGGATAAAGTGACATAAAGCATATGTGTAAATACCCCTGAGTTAACGCTACATGTATACAGGGCATAAAGGGTGGGTACATAATAAACCAATATAAAGCAGTCTATATACATGAATATGAGTGTATTTGTATAGGGAGGTGAACAAAAAACACATTGAGTGTCAAAGAAAGTCATCCAGTGTCAAAAAAACACAATACCAGTATAAATAGAAAAGCAAGAATGAGACATGTGCAAGAGTGAGAAAATGTAGATACAAAATAGGTGATCATCAATGTGTAACATGTAGGGGTAAATGGTGAGTACCAACAGCAGGGGGGAACACAGTGAGGCAAGAAGAATGTGACGGTGTGGAAAAAGGGCACAGAGACTCATGGTCAAATATAAAAAACAAAAAGTAACCTTAAAACGAAATGCATATTGTGAGTTGATTGGTCATGTAAAGTATAAATCGTATTGGATGTGGAAAATGAGGGGGGTGGAAGGCAAAAGGAAAGGGGAGGAAGGGAAAAGAGGTGAGAAAAAAAGGGTAAAAAAGGGCGGAGGGAGATGGAAAGAAGAACAATTGTATAAAGGTTATGCCGTCTTGATCTTTCAGATGGTAAAGGTAGGACTGATTCACTTCAGGATGGAAGACCAGATGAATCAAAATTCGATCGGACCTCAACTCCTATGGCTGCCAGGAACAATAAAGTTGACTAAAATCAAATAAAAACAATTAAAAACATGTCCAAAGAAATCTAAATGGCAAAGTATAGTTTAGAAATATGAAACAAAGCTAAAGTTCTCATTGAGGCCTAGGGGATAAACAGTATTAAGGGTCCAGATTCATTTGGTCTCTAATCTAATCCATTTGGTCTCTAACATTACCACCTCTGGTGCTTCTTACAATCATATCAATCTCGGTAACTTAATGGTAAATGAGGTTGATGTTGTACTTGTAGCGATGGAGAGATGACATAAAGGTATGAAGGAATTCGACGGAATCCTGTCAGATCCGGAAGATGTCATCAAAGTACTGCGTGTAAAAGATAGGAAGAAGGTTCCTCTCCCACAGCCCCAGGAACAGGTTGGCATATGCTGGCACAAATGATGCCTCCATGTCAGTCTCCTCATGCTGTACGTAAAAAGAAGGACCCCGTGAACAAGAAAATATTAGGAGATAGGGTAAATTATAATAATTGAATAATTAATTTTGCCATGATGGATGAAATGGATGAAGTCTGGATAAAAAATTGGGTGGCCTGGATCCCATCCGTATGACGGATGTTGGTGTACAGGGTGTACTCAACATCACATATCACCAAGAGTATCAACATCAATGTGTAGCCCATCCACTTTGTTAAGGAAGTCACCAGTATCTTTAGTGAACAAAAGTAAAGATTCTGAAAGGGGCTGTAGTGAAGAATCAATTAATCTAATTAGCTACCTGGTGGTGTATTCTGATTTTTGTTGATTTTTTGTGATAGATTTAGGGTGGGAATGGATGGTTCACTGACCTGCAATGCCACATATAAATCTTTGGTGATAATTTCCTTTTCATTTGCTTCTTGTAATATAGCAGATATTTCCGCTGGAAATTTGAGAAGGGGATTGTAAATCAGTTTTTGGTAGCAATTCCGGTCCCTGTCAATTGGCAAAATGCTTCAGCCTCATACATAACTTTAGGCCAAACAACCACATTTTCACCTTATCCGTCAGTTTAAACACAACATCCTTCAAGTTCTCTAATCTCTTCAGACATTGTGTTTCCTCCCTGCTAAGATTGTCAGATGTCAGGTAGAGGGGAATTTGTACAAAATCCTGACTCACCAATTTCACAAACACATCAATGTTACAAAATGAAAAATTGGGATGAAATTTACGAGACTTAGGGTGAATTGATAAAGGGATAATTACCTTAAGGCTACTTTTTTGTATATAATAATAAATAATAATAATAAATAATAATAATCTCTGGTGAGTAGCCGTAGTTTTGTTTATTGGGAAGGAACCAGAGATCCCGTTTACATTTCAGAGTTGTACCAGTATAGAAACAGAGGAAGAGGAGTCAGAAATATCATTCACTTGTGCATTAGAAGATATAGATGGTGTACGATCTCTTTTTGAACCCATGGTTGGTTGTTTCCTCCACCTACATACCCTACTGAAGGAGAAGCCCCTCTGGCCATGAGGACCTGTAAGTCAGCCGGCTTACATCATGTGACCGGTGAGATCAGGTCACACAATTCATGTGACCCGACGTCTCCAGACCCATATAGATACAGGGAGTGACTCGACAAATGGGACACTAGTGGCGCATGCATATTCAATCAATCAAGTTCTATGGACAGATGAAGTACAGTAAGTATGAAACAGATGAAATAACAAAATCAATCATAAATAATGTTAATGGTAAAAATAAATATGGGAAATGTGATTTCGGATTTGTCTCTTTTCCTCCGGTCTCCTCCCATTGGATGCACAAATCTTTTTAAGTCTCCGGTGCCAGTATGATGCCACCCCCTGACAAAGGTCTTGCACCGAAACACGCAAACCCCAGATCACCAAGTAATACTCCATGTGCCTTTCACCGTGTTGTCCATTGGTGCTTTGAATTGCCCTCTTCCTTGTCTACAATGCTGTGCCACATTGCTACAGTGTTAACTTTTCACACAATTTTATGTGACCCTGCTCTTATCTGTTGGTCATTGCACATGCATCTATATTTGGGAGAGAAGCATATTAATTTTTTTCTTGGACAATTATTTCTCTTGCACCATCTGTGCAATTCCATCCCTCCCCCCCCCTCCCCCCCTTGTTATTGCCATGAACCTATTCTGTGTGGTTTGAGATGTTTTTTCATTTATTTATACACTTTTGTATATACTCATTTATAATACCCAGCCATTGCTGTTTTTATTGTTATGTGGGCATCCATCTTCTACAGTGCCACCATCTAACCATTGTCTGTTAAAAAAGTTTTTTTTTATCTTTGAGATCTTCAGCTTTTCTCCTTTGGGCACATATTTCTTCCGAATGGTCTACCATTACTTTTTCAGTGAATATGTCAATATATTTATTTTCACTTTACTTGTTATATATAATTTTACTTTATAGTTGGCAAATATTACCTGCTCAGTCCAGTACTTGCTTTAATATTGTTTGAATTTTGTGTAATGCAGCGTTCCATCTGGACACGGAAAAATAAACACATTTTACCAAGAATGTTCCTGAAGTTAGGCTGGGTCCAGCATTGGATTGTAGTTTCTATCTAGTACTTAACAAAAATGCTGGATGGAAACAGATGGCAGAACTGATTCTTTACAATGGGATCGTTCCTACCTGTTCAGCGGATCAGTTGCTGTGCCGGACAGGCACAGATGCTGGACCAGATGCTCCAGATCTGCACTTGAGAGTAAGGCTATGCTGCCACAATGAGCTTTTGGTGATTTTTTGATGCAGCAAAAATCCAGCCCTGTCTAGAGTAAAATGTCTGGCGAAGGTGCACAGCAGTTGTAAGACAAAGCGCCAATCTTAATGAATCATGGCCAAATTATATAATGTACTGCCTAAAGGATCTGGATATCAGAACATAATATCCAAGTATGCTTATTGAACATCTCATTCCCAGGACAATAATACAGATCTCCCTCACTTTGCACTATGCAAAATTAGTTTACTACATTGAGTTCTAACGTGTCAAACCAGCCTAAGGTCTCGTTCAAAAGTCCATTTTTTGTGTACGACTGTTATCCGTGATTTTCACAGAAGTTACTCGTACCTATGATAGCCTTTTTCCCCCAAACCGAGCGGTCCACAGAAAATATTGGAAGAATGTCTGATTTTAATCAAAATCAACAATGCAAGTCAATGGGTCCGTGAAAAAAAAATCGGACTGCTCTCAGATTACATCCAAGTGTGGTCTCATTTTCAGGGACTGTCAGAATGAAGAAGGTGGAAAAATTGTTGTTTTTTTAATTTCTCCATGTACGAGAAAATCAGACAACACTCGTACCACACTGCAATCAAATTCTAATCCAAATAATCGTCCAATTTTTTTGTACGTGAAAAAAAAAATCAAACATCTGAATGAGTCCTAAACATTCCTTCCTAGGAGTATATAGAAAGCACCACCAGATGATGCTGCTTAAATCTTTTCATCCTTGCTTCTATATCAATAAGTATATGATTGCCCACTACGTGGGAAGGAGAAAGCCCTGGAAGTAAAGAGAAAAAATATTCTATTTAATTTTTATAGTTCTTTTATAAAAATATATGACCCTAGGCGGCAGCACAGAAAAACGAGAGTGGATAAAATGTATTTTATTGCAAGTTTTTGCTTCCTAGTCTATAAATCATACAACTTCCATAAAATTCATTGTCAGCAATACATAGAAAATCACAGTAGACCTGCTGGCTCTATTTACACACATGGATGAAGTGTCTGAGACTTGCACCTATAGCAGGCAGACAGATACCGAGTGATGAGATGGGAGAATCACATATGGATAATAAAACAGACATAGTATAGGTTTTTATTTGCCACTGGAGCATAGGAGCTTGAGAAACAACACCGAGTTTTATTTTTTGCTGTATTAAAAAGGTGACGGAGTAGAGAAGACTGGAGAAGACAGACCGGCACATAGAGCGCAAGTGCAAGTTAGAAATTGTTAGCATGCCACCACCTAGAAGCGGAGGCATGATGGATACATGTACATTACAGCTATAAAGGTACTGGTCACTGCTGAATGCAGACACTTCACTTTGATTTCCTCAATGTCCTGCTTACCCACGCTGAGAGGCAGCCATATTTATTTTTTTTATTTATTTTACAGCACCATTAAAGGTTTTCTACTAGGTTTCTTTTTTGGAAATCTGTATAATATTGGCACAAAAATTCTCTATTCCTTTAAAACAAATAGAGTTATTCAGCATTTCTGACTTTTTTTTATATAAACTTTTATGTTATTTTTTTTTCATCTAATTTTTTAACTTAAAAAATATTTATATATGTATATATATATATTTATATATGTAAGTCCAAGGGTAATGTCTGTATACATCACAGTCATCACTATTGCTCATTCATTCCGACTCATATCTGATGGCAATGAATTCGGGATAATTTATAGGATCCCCCTCCCGCTAGAATAGGCAATTACTGTGTTCCCAAAAATGTACTGCAATCTGTGTGTAAAAAGTAGAATTACAGAATGATGTGGGAATCCTCAGTTACAATACTGATGTCAATATCCTTGATAATGTATATAGGTTCTTGGGAACAAATACTCAACAGCGAGAAAGCAATACTCTGATGTCTGGATCAATAGATTTCACATGGCACATTTCATTGATTAAGAGCTTAATAAACTCATTCACAGAGGAAGGTTAATTATTTAGCACTAGCTGTTCAGTGATGTTACCATGAAGGACAGAATGATAGAAAACTAAATTGTTGCACGGAAATTGACATTATAAGGGTCTAAATTGTGATTTTCTGTCCAAAAAAGCATTAAAGAGCTATTACAGAAGACAAACAATCTTTTTTTTTTTGTTTTGGGCTGCCTTGTGTAGTCTTTGAGACAGAGGCATGATAACCAATCTTGGTTCCTCCATATTTGCACCTTACACATCCACAAAATATTTCACGATATGACTCCAAACTCTTAGTAGAGAAATTGGAATGGAATATGACAGGAGAATGGAAGGAAGTGTCAGATGACAGAATAGTCAGAGTGAGTCAAAACCCATTACGAACATATTGGAAAAGAATCTCCACAATTATGTTGTTCTACTGGTGCAAATGCAGGAAACATACTAAGAATACAAAATAAAAAGACTATACATTTGGTCTGAAAATGTAAAAAGCAAGTTACTGGAAAGCTCCAAACTCCAGCAAACCTGCACGTGTGGGCCTCAATTTTATAAGCAAAGCTTTGCCCTCATTTCAAAGTCGGCAGAAGTCACGGTTGTTCATACTGTTCTCATGAGGGGAACTCACTTCTCTTCAGTTTATGTCTCATACAAATGTTCCAGATTTCCAGGTGTCGGCCTCTTCTTTGTTCCGTTATTCTCCCTCTTCTCTATGCTGATGTTATGCTAATCGCCATCAAATAGCTACAAGACAATGATAGTCCAAAACAGAAGAAAACCAAGGCTGGAGTGAGGGACCCTGAGACTTAGGCCCGAATTATTGCTGGTGAAGATAGGCTCCGGAGACTCATAAAGAGAATCGTCTGAGGTTAAAAAAAAAACACAAAGAACAGATATCATTATGGTATCATGGCTTACATTAAAATCAGAAACACAGACAATTGAATGGTACCTTTACTGAGATATAGCACCATATAAATTATGTAATGGACACCAAATATGGAAATCACCAATGTCTCCATGCATGGAAAATACATACGATATTTGTCAACTACTGAATTTGCTGGTGCAGTCCTTTTTTTCCTAAAAAACTTCAACCAATGCTGCAGTAAATCTTGGGTATACAGTTTAGGACTAATGTTGGTTCACAAGGAACAAAATTTGACTTTGCCTAGCAGTCCTTTTATTTTAGTAATGTAGACTGAATAAATCTCACAATGAGTCATTTTGATTACATTAGTAGAGGAAGAGAAGGCGTACGGCAGCATTAATAGGCGTTGTTCCCACAATGAGCTTTTGGTGCGTTTTGGACGCTGCACATTTTTGCTGCATCAAAAATGCTGCAATAAAAACGCATATTAAAAAAATGCAGACAAAAACGCAATGAACAACCAAAAGTAACCTAGTTTAAATAATCAGTGCAAAAATAAAGCAGAAATTCTGCAGCTTCAAAAACTCACTAAAAGTTCATCCTAAGGTCTTTCTCCCACTAGGGGGACGAGTACCATGTGCATCTCCTGCATATGTCAATCCGTATGTTATGCGAGTACAATGCGAGTGTGTGGTTTTTTTTTGCTCACCTAGCATCCTACGACTTCCTTATGACATGCGTATGCAATCCGTCTGCAATGCGTTTTTAACATCATCTTTTACATACTGCAATTCTCTATGTAATTTAAAGCAATAAAGCAAACTTATATGCAGATATAAATAGGTGATAGAAAGATATTAGATATATAATAGATAGATAATAAACAGATAAATAATAGATAGATAGGTAGATAGATAGATAGATAGATAGATAGATAGATAGATAGATAGATAGATAGATAGATAGATAGATATCCTGCAGATATGTAATTACACAACCCCTACATATTATAAACTTGCACTCTTTAGTGCCTTTCATGGAGTTTAATGTACAGATTTTTTTAGCTTGTTTAACCTAACATATACGGTAAATACATAATTTTAAAAAAATGATGTGGGGTCCCACTATTTTATGAAACCAGCAAAGGTAAAACAGACAGCTGTGATCTTATATTATCAGCCTGGGAAGGTCCATGGTTATTGGGCCCATCCAATTTGATGTGCCAATTCTGGAGCTTTGCCTTTGCATTCTGAGGCTCCAAAAGCTTTAGCAGCAGCCACTCACAGCTTGCGCTGTGCTCTGAGTGGCCCGGAAGCTCTGAAGAGTGGTGACATCAGTAACATCACCGCTCATCAGAGTCGCCGGGTCTCAAAAAGTGCAGCATGATTTGTGAGAGGCTGGTGTTAAAACCTATGGAGCCGCAGAACGAGGCGTTTTATACGACAAACTCAAGGAAAGTCATGGGAAGTGCTGGACTATGTCGGACAAGAGTTAGAACTTTTTTTTATAATAGGTGAATGAGGGACAGTGTCATGCTTTTCTTTCTTTTTATGTTTTTTCAGATATCCATTAGTGGACTACGTCTGATTCCCTGGACTATGTCAGACTTGTGTAGGTTTGTGGACTGTCTTTCCATTCTCTTGCCCCTGAAGACAACAAGCGCGTTATGTGAATACTGTCATGTAGTTCTGTATGTAAAAGCGATGTGGATCTTATGTATTATATTGATGTGCAGAATGTGAAGTGTTAGTGCATAATGTGAGTAGGGTATAGTACAGGATAAGCATAGGATTACCTTAGGATAGCATAAGTGCGGCTTATACAGTAAGTGGTTTACCAACAGCAAAAGACATATGAAAAGGATAATAGGTTTAGAATGAGATAGGAAATAGTTAATGACAGAAACTAGCCCAGTGGGTGGGCACTAGTGTTAATAAAAAGAGGAGGGCACTTCCGGACAGAGGGTGGTTAGAGAGAGCAAAGTGCATGGTGAAGGTCAAGTTGCAGGGTTGCTAGGGGCAGCATGTGTTGCTTGTTCCAGGCAGTGCGAGGCATTAGTGGGATCCTGATTTATTGCTCCTGTCACGTCTGGAGCCCAAAGTCTGGAATAGCGCTGCTGGACACATAGTGTCATGAAATACTACTACCCAGTCAGTGGACGGCACAACAAACGCACAACAGGATGGAAAAGGGGAGAGAAAGGCCCTACCAATAGGGAAATGAGGGATGTATACCCCCTGAGCTGAAACCTGAGCCTGTCTCTGCACTCCCCTAATGCCCTAAATGGGGCCTTCCCCCCATCACCATCAGGAACCTCATCCCTCGCTATCACCTCACACTGCCCTGGCTAGTGCACTGGCTGGCAAGGGAGCTAGCCTCACCACTTCAGATGGTACAAACACAGGGGACAGAGACAAACACAAGAGGGACAAGGAATAAACACAACACTTAGCTTCCAGAGTCCGCTGCCAAGCTCCACAACGCAGTCGACACAGAAACAGGACTCCAAACTCCAGAAGTAGCTGACACCAGAGAGCTGCAACTGCACGGCTGGTCTCGATAAAATCTATCACCAACAGTCAGCTGATTCATCAGGTGACCATTTAAAGGGTGGTGGGAGTGGTCACCACACACATCAGCTGACCTAGCCACTCTGCAGTGCAGCAGGCTTCCAGAAATGGAAACTAACATTAACCCTCTCTGGTCCTGAAAGGTAAAAAGCTAGATTTAAAACATAGTGGAACCAGAGCTGCCATGCATCCAAAATTGGATCGTGACAGTACCCCCTCAATGAGGGGCCTCTGGACCCTCAACACCGGACATCACCGGAAAAGATGTACAGTGAGGACGCCTCGATCCACAAAGATGTAGATGGCAATAACGTATGCTCCGGAGGTGCAACAAATCTCCAGAGCGCCGACCTGTGAAATATGAGGGGACATGCATTACTGGCGGTAACTCCAGCTGGAAAGTCCCCAGACTGAGAAAGGCTGACACCCGATATGGTCCAATCACCCTAGAACCCCAGGTCCCAGTTACGTTCTTCCACCTGATGTTTTTGGTGGACACCCACATGTACTCATTTCACATACAGGTCCGGACCTGAATGTTTATTTCCATGCATGCGTTTGCCACAGGATGGTTAACTATTTGAGGAATCGACAGAAGAGGCCTGTGTTGCCAAACTCTTACCCTCACTACATACAGAGGGAACCACCACCCTCCCCTTACCCCTCCTCCTAAGAGGACTCCGAGACTCAGGGTTTACTTGTGAGAGGGTTGAGTCTTGCCCCTACTTCCTGGCAGAACCTCAGCTGCCTCCACCGGAGATGAAGGGGTAGGTTGGAGAAGGATGGCAGAGATCGTAGCTCCCAGGCAGCAGTCCTTAAATGACTGGTCCCAGCTGACTACGTCCCTGGACCGCCAATTTAAGACCGGGTTGTGTTTCTTCAACCAGGGAAGGCCTAAGACGATGGGAGTTGCCATACTCTCCATGGCGTGGCACGACAGGGACCCTTCATGAAAAATTCCTAAATGCAGATTTAGGTTATCTACGACTTGGGTCACCCTCTCCTGGCTGAGTGGGACAGAGTCAATTGCTTGAACGCTATGGGTATGGACAAAGTGAGAATCCACCAAATTGACTCCCACTCCACTATCCACAAGCACCAGTATAGTCTCAGTAACCCCACCAACCACCACTTCAGCAGGAATGGTACACTGAGATGAAAAGATGGAGAAAATATACACACCCTGTTCACCTCCCTCCACACGACCAGGAGGGAAGTGGATTTTGAGATGGTGAACATACTTTAGTGCGAGCTGGGCAGATATTGATGAAATGATCAGTCAGACCACAGAAAAAACATGTCCTCATCCCATAGTGAACCGCATGCAACCTAGTCTGAGAAGAGACACCTCTCACATGCATGGATTTGTCCGTCTGCACCATTGTGTCCTCCTCCCTAGAAAGAACCACAGGGGTAGATTTGGTGTATGTCTCTCCCTGAGGAATCTCTCCACCTGGATAGCAAGAGCCATGGCGGCCTCCAATGACCCAGGAGTAGCATACTGCACCAGAGTATCCTGAAGCCTAGCTGACAGACCCTGACAAAAATGGCTTATAAGGGCAGGGTCATTCCACAGCATGTCAGTAGCCCTTTTCCTAAACTCTGAGCCGGCTGGTCCCCTTGCTTGATCTTACGGAGTCTAGACTCAGGGAGACACCATCAGGATCCCCATACACTAGTGCCAATGCTGCAAAAAACTCATCCACTGCCCACAAAGGTGGTGAATCGGTTGGCAGGGAGAAGGCCCAGGATTGGGGATCACTCTTGAAAAGGGAGACTATAATACCCACACGCTGTTCCTCAGTCCCTGAAGAACGAGGGCGGAGGCAGAAATATAGCTTACAGGACTCCTTAAAAACGAAATATGTATCTCTCCCTCCAGAGAACTTGTCAGGGAGAGATATCTTGGGTTCCGGTTGAGCCTGCACATGAGCCGCGACCCAGAACCCCAACAACTGCTGAAGCTGCTGCATCACCTGACACCACAGCTCCTTAACCTCATCTGTGAGGGCTTGGATAAGCTGAGTAAAAGCCTGAGCTTGAGCCATCGGTTCACTGGGAAAAAGTATGGGTTGGTGATAATGTCACGAAATACAGCTGACGGCACAACAAACGCACAACAGGATGGAAGGCCCTACCAATAGGGAAATGAGGGATGGACACCCCCCGGTGCTGAAACCTGAGCCTGTTACTGCACTCCCCTAATGCCCTAAGTGGGTCCATCCCCCCACCACCATCAGGAACCTCATCCCTCGCTATCACCTCACACTGCCCTGGCTAGTGCACTGGCTGGCAAGGGTGCTAGCCTCACCACTGCAGATGGTACAAACACAGGGGACAGTGACAAACACGAGAGGAACAAGGAATAAACACAACACTTAGCATTTAGAGTCCGCTGCCAAGCTCCCCACACTGCAGTCGACACAGAAACAGGACTCCAAACTCCAGAAGTAGCTGAAACCAGAGAGCTGCAACTGCATGGCAAGTCTCCATAGAGAAACTCTATCACCAAAAGTCAGCTGATGCATCAGGTGACCATTTAAAGGGTGGTGGGAGTGGCCACCACCCACATCAGCTGACCTAGCCACTCTGCAGTGCAGCAGGCTTCCAGCAAGGAAAACTAACATCAATAGTGACCCATAGTATCTTCTTTGTTAAAGTGGAAGATGGACAGGGACCTGCATAGACGGAAGACAATGGCCGGTCCTGGGTGCACTGCCGACATGGACAGGAAATCTCTGAGGCTGACAGAGCCAGTGGGTTTGGGGGTAGTCCAAGACAAACTAGCGACAGGACTGAAGAGGAGTTGTACTAAAGAGGAGGAATGCATGAATTGCTGTGCCTTATCCCACCTGTCACCACCTGAAGAACTTGAACTGGTCAGTAAACGTTTGGCTGTTGTAAAGAACTTGGCATCCCCTGAATTGTGTGCAATGTCGCCTAAGTACAGAAGCCTGGAGGCAGCGAAGGCCTGTGGCCTGCAAGTGAGTGTGATGTGCCCCACACCCTACAGCAGTGTTCCCCAACTCCGGTCCTCAAGAGCCACTAACAGGTCATGTTTTCAAGATTTCCTTAGTATTGCACAGGTGATAATTGCATCAGAATTCAATCACCTGTGCAATACTAAGGAAATCCTGAAAACATGACCTATTGGTGGCTTTTGAGGACCGGAGTTGGGGAACACTGCCCTACAGCATACTGTAACACCTTTTGAATGTAATGTGCCAGAGTGAAATACCAGCTCAGTCATGACTACAGCTCTACAGCACTTTACACCTGGATGTTTATTATTTTTATATAAATTGTTGAACCATGGAACGTGTTGGGGAGTGTTTTATCTTAAATTATTTTTGAGAGGGTGTTTTAAATTATTAAAAAATCTATGTATCTATCTATCTATCTATCTATCTATCTATCCCATAACTATCTAAATAAAAGAAAAAAGAAGGCAGCACTCCATATACTTCAGGTGAAAAAAACTGTTTTTTGCCAGTTTTTTATGGCATTCAACTGAAGGGGTTAACTAGTTTGACAGTTTTATAGGTTGGATAGTTCCAGGCATGGCGATGCCACATATGTGTACTTTATTACTTTATTTTTGTTTTTTACTTTTTTTGCTAGTATAATGCATTATACCTGTCAGTACTGAATTGACAAAATACCTTTTAAACCATTCCCCTGGCATGGTCTAAACAGGCTCCTGTAGCTGTTTTACTAAGTATGCCATCATTTTGGATTTTAAAACATTTTTTCAAGCTGGTGTTATAAAGTATTCTAAGCTTCAAGCTTGAGAAAGGCTCAGTGTGAGTCAAAATGTCGCCACGCCATGTGGGTCTGAATAAAATCCACCTTTTGACAGTCTTCTGAGCAAAAAGTGGAATAAAACAAGATTAAACAGTCCAATAGAAATAAAAATGGTATAGCTGAAAACATAATCTTGTCCAATAAAAAACAAGCTGCTATACAGCTCACTCAGCGGAGAATAAAAATCTATCGCTCTCAGAATATATTTTTCTATAAAATAGTTTTCATTGTGTAAAAGCTGCAAAACATAAAAAAAATATATAAACGTTGTTATCGCTGTAATCGTACAAACTTTTCACTATTACCACACCATGGCTGGCATAAAAAAGTAATTCTTGAATTGCTGATTTTTGTTCATTCTGCCTCCCAAAAATTGAAAAAGAAAGCGATCAAAAAGATCATGTGATCGAAAATAGTACCAATAAAATCACCAATTCATCCAGGAAAATACAAGCGCTCACATGACTCTGTTGGCAGAAATATAGAAAAATAAGAGCTCTTAAAATATAGCAATGCAAAAAATGTTTTTGGCAAAAAAAGCGTCTTTTAGTGTATGACAGTAGCCAAACATAAAATCACATGTAAATCTGGTAACACTGTAATTGCACCGACCCAAAGAATAAAGTTGCCTAATCATTTATGCCATATGATAAACGGCGTAAAAATAAATAAAACAAATTCTTGATCTACTATTGATTTGTTCATTCTGCCTTTCAAAGATCGCAGTAAGGCTCGGCTCACAATTCACACGTGATTCAAATGGAACCCCAAGCAGAAGATTCCCTATAATGAGGCAGATGGAGGCACAGTGGACGCCATCTGTGAACCGGCAGTGTCCATTTTTTTAAGCGTGCATAAAAGTGAGATCGACAACAGTTTTGTGCACCTATGAAACGATACCGCTGAACAGAGGCCAGATGGAGTCCATAGTAACTCTGCTGCCTGATTATACTGATTGCATCCGTTGGAGGTTTCATCTCAATCATATAATTTGGAAACTTAGATGGAAACACCGATGCAAGTGCTCAGCGTAAAGTGCCGGAAAAATGTGATCCCAAACGTTATATAAAATGTTCCCAATAAATGTTTCAACTCATCCACACAAAAAAGAAAGTCCCCAGTCAGGTCCGTCATCTCTCAAATATAGGGGGCTGCCACGTTACTGGTAGCACAAAGTCTCTGGAAAAACGCTATGACTCCTCACCCCCCAAAGAAATCCAGCTAATTCTGGCTCCCAAATCCAAATGCCCCCCTCCTTTCTGAGCACCCACAGTGTGCCTAAACCACATTTAGCATTCACGGTTGGCATTTCTGTAGTGATGACAGCCCTCTAATTTACAAGGTGGATGTCTCTAGAAGCACAAGCTGGGCACAATGGGCATAATTTCTAAACTGGGATCACTTGAGGGATGATTTTGCTCTTTTGGCACTTAGGGTCTCTGTATATGCAGTCCTCAAACTATTCTACTATAATAATCTATAATTTTGGTCCCTTTCCCTCCCGAGTCTCACCATGCAGCTAAGCAGTACTGTACAGCCATATATAGGGTATTGCCATGTTCAGCAGAATTGTGTGACAAATATTTGTGCCATTTTCACCAATTTCCCTGTGTTTAAATGTAAAATTTGGGCCGAAAACAAAATTTTTGTGGTAAAAATGTAATTATTTTTTTTTCATTGATCAACAGTATATAATTCTGTGACACCTGTGGTGTCAATATGATCACTGCACCCTTGGGCCTGTTTCACACGTCCTGATATTTCCGGTACCAGAAAAAACAGTACCGGAGATATCAGTGTCTGTGTGTGTAATACTTATGGCAACCGTGTGCAGCCCGTGTGCTACATCAGTACCACACCTACCAGGACATGGGAAGCAGCGGTACAGTTAGTCTTGTTCCCTGACGCTAGGTGCTGAAGATCGCTCTCATCATTCTCCCCTGCTCTGCCAGCAATCAGCACGAGCAGGGGAGAATGTTTAGAGTTTTATTCAACTGATAACAGCGAGAGCAAAAAGTCACTGAGTTCTCCGCAGTTCAGCTCAGTGAGTTCACTGCAGATCTTTGATATTTAATCTGCAGAGAACTCACTGAGCTGAACTGCAGTGAAGTCACTGATTTTTTTCTCATGGTGCTGAGGTCACTGTAGTTCAGTCCGGCATAGAAAGCAGCCTCCATGACCCGCGGTAACCTAGATGAGGTCATCGCTGCTCACTGATGCTGCGCTCACAGCAGCTCATTCATCAGTTTTTCTCAGCCTGGACGGTTGCATCTTGGCACCGTCCAGGTTGCAAACTATATATCCCAGTACATGGATTACAGCATGGGACAGAATGTTGGACAGATGAGGGATATTGTTGTTTTTTTATTTTTGTTTTATTACAGGATATGAGGGATTAAGAGGAATTAGGCGTTAGGTGAATATAACTGTGTATGTTATTTTTAAAAAAAATGGAAAAGTGAATTCTATTTTTATTTCAAATTAAAGACTTTATACTTGCTGTGTGTTTATTTACCATACAACTAAAGGATTAGTCATGAAGAGGTGTCTTGCTTCTATCGCCACAGGGCAAGTGGGAAGAGCGGGCAACGCATCAGAATTGGTGCATCTAATAGATGTGCCTTTTTCTGGGTGTCTGCTAGCTGCTATTTTTAGGCTGGGGGTCAATATCCATGGCCCCTTACCATCCTAAGAATACCAGCCCCCAGCTGTTTATTTTAGCAAGGCTGGTTGTGAAAAATAGGGGGGACCTCACAACATTTTTTTAAATTATTCATTTTAATACTTGAAAAAAACAGCAAGGGGACCACTCTATTCTTGATAATCAGCCTTGCTGAAGCTGACAGCTGAGGGTTGCAGCCCGCAGCTGTCAGTTTTGCTGGCTGGTTAACAAAATTACAGGGCAACTCATGTTGTTTTTTAAATTTATTTATGGTGACTGCTGAATACTCCCATCAGCCACCACCTGCTCTCACTGTTATTAGTGGTAGCAAGTGTAAGCTGATGGGAGTAGGTAATCTCGAGGGTATCAGTTGAATGTAACTCTCAACATTATCCCCTGCTCGCGCTGATCACAATGCGAGCAAGGGAAAATGATGAAAGCTCTCTTCAGCACCTAGCGTCAGGGAACAGCGTTAACTGTGCCCCTGCTTCCCATGTGGTACTGATGGTACTGATGACACACGGATGTCATCCATATGCCATGAGTGTGCACATATGCGGGACGTTTTGCAGCCCAGACTGCTGTTAAAAACGAACATATCAGCAAATTTTGCCCATGGACACAAGTAGAAACACAATGATGTGCGCAGTGTCCATTCACTTGAATGAGTCTATGTGTGTAACTGTCTCAGGTACATGTGAAAACTGTCACCACACGTACCGGATGCACTGACATCTGAAAGAGCCCTTAGATGAATTCTTTGAGAGGTGTTGTTTGTAAAATGCGGTCACTTATGAGGATTCAGCTGTTCTAGCACCTCAGGGGCTCTTCCAGTGGGTCATGGCACCCGCAAACCATAACTGTAAAATTTGCACTATAGTATGGCACTCCCCTTCTGAGCTTTTCACTGTGCCTGAAAGACATTTCCCGATTATATATCAGCTATTGGCGCACTCAGGAGAAATTGTACAACAAACTGTGAGGTCTATTTTTTCCTTTTAGCCCCTATAAAAATTAAAAACTTGGAGGCAAAACAACATTTTAGTGGTAAAAATGTAATCATTTTTTCTTCAATGCTCAATGGTATAAAATTCTGTGAGGCACATGTGGTGTCAATATGCTCATTGCACCCATAGCACTAGAAGTCCCAGAGAGGGGTCATTTAATATTTCTACCTTTGGAACCCAGAGATGGGTGGAATGACCTGAAGGATTTTAGCTAACATCCTCTAATCACCTTCTTTTGTTCTGTAATTAAGGCCATTACTGTCGCACCACAGGAGGTTGTTGTTTTCCATTGAGTTTAGCCATTTAGTTTCTAGTTAGTTCTATTCAGTTTATTGTATTTGATAATATAAAGACTATACGTATTGTATTTAGTTTAGTTTTATTTGAGCAAAAAATCACTGAAACAATGAATCATTTTTTATATATTTTAAATAGAGAACTAGAAATTTTAGAGCAAGGTACAGCTGTGAGTAATGACCAGAAGCATTTGTGTCTAAGGCCTCAAGCACACTGGCGGAAAAAAATTGCGTGAAAATCGCACAAGAGGACTGAAATTTCAGTGTGAAAATATACAAAAGAACAACTGTTATTTGTTTCCATGCTTTTTATTTTTGTTATAAAAATAATTTAAAAAAACAAGGAATAAAACAATTCCACACATGTTTACAATAGGCTGCAGTGGGGGGCTGCGTGTGTGTGTGTGAGTGGCATGTCCTTCTTGTGTGACCAGCATTTCAGCACTCACTCAGCAGTCTGTCTACACTGTCGGAACATACTTGGCACTGCCTGGGTATGTTCCTGGTACATTTGCCACACGTGTATTTGTAGCAGTCAACACATCTCTCAGTTGCACAATTGTTCGTGCATCGATGGTTGACCTGACACTTCGCCCTTTTGCCCGGGCTGGGTGTGGAAGGTTTTTGCCGAAGGAATTTCTCCTTGTGTGCCTTCTTTTCAGTCATATGAGAGCCACCTAACTCTTTTGAAAGCTCAACCAGGAAGTCCACCCGTCTCTCCTGCACCCCAGTGCATGCCTGATAAAGAACATGAGCATTCAGTGCTGCCATGTTGTAGAACACGGCGACTGGCCATCTCCATGTTCCTGCACGCACGCTGTACTCCCGCACCATTTGGTCCATTACATCCACACCGCACTTTGTGTGGCTGTATTGTGTGACCGTGTTTGGCTTCCTTTTGTTGGTATCCTCAGTCTCAACCATGCTGTGCATGCTGCTGAGAATGTAGACGGCCTTCTTTCGTTTGGGTGCATACACTGTCAGTGTAGCACCAGTGGTTGCTGGGTAGGGTACGGTTCTATTGGGGTGAAATGGAGACGTTTCCCCACTTGTACTTCACTCCACACTGTGCCATCTTTTGCTGTCTCTGTCGGCTCACTCGCCAACTGAGTTCTCTTTTTTGGTAGAGGAGGAGTCTCCTCATCTGCAAGATAAATAATTAACATTTTGTTTTGGTTCTAAATAAAGCTAGGTTCACATTTGAGAGAATTGCAGTTCCCTGCGAATCCAGCAGGGAACTTAGAAATTTTCTCAGCCTCCGCATGTTCCCCGCATGCGGGAGAGCAGGGAACGCGGTTCCTAGCAACCCGCTGTGTTTACTGGTTACCAGCTACACATCGGGCTGCGGGGAGTGTGATTCGCACCACCGTATCCCCCTCGCACAGAGGACTCCTCAAGATGCGATCCCTGGGGAGGGGAGATGCGGGGGTGCGAATGGCACTCCCCGCAGCCCGCTTTGTAGCTGGTAACCAGTAAACACAGCGGGTTGCTAGGGACTGCGTTCCCCGCTCTCCCGCATGCGGGGAACATGCGGAGGCTGAGAAAATTTCCAAGTTCCCTGCTGGATTCGCAGGGAACTGAAATTCTCTCAAATGTGAACCTAGCAAAAAGATAGTCAGGAAATAAAAATAGGTGATTTGAAAAATCTGTCCTGAAGACAGCTCAGAGTCCGAATCCAGTTGAAGGACTATGTCTTCTCCATCTGAGTCAGAAGGGTTGGTGTTGCTCAGGATCAGTTCCAATGCCTGTTGAATGGTGTGCCTTCTCTGCATTTTGTTTCTTGTGAACAAAATAGGTGAAGCAGTCACCTATTTATTCCCCACAGCACAAAAGGCTGCATGTAAATTTGCTAAGGTGGGAGCTGGGGGGGTGGGCAGACACACTCAGGAGCAGCTTAAATTATTTTGTTTACACTCTCTTACAAGATCTTTGTTGAGGTGGATCAACACAATTGCCCCCTGCAGATCCTCAGGCAATGGCTACATTTACAAATGAAAGGATGCTAATTGGAGCCATCAGAGTTGTCAGTTTGGACTAAAGGTACCGTCACACTAAGCGACGCTGCAGCGATACCGACAACGATCCGGATCGCTGCAGCGTCGCTGTTTGGTCGCTGGAGAGCTGTCACACAGACAGCTCTCCAGCGACCAACGATGCCGGTAACTAGGGTAAACATCGGGTTACTAAGCGCAGGGCCGCGCTTAGTAACCCGATGTTTACCCTGGTTACCATCGTTAAAGTAAAAAAAACAACCACTACATACTTACCTACCACTGTCTGTCCCCGGCGCTGTGCTTCTCTGCTCTGGCTGTGAGCGCCGGTCAGCCGGAAAGCAGAGCGGTGACGTCACCGCTCTGCTTTCCGGCCGCTGTGCTCACAGTCAGTGCAGAGGAGTGCAGAGAAGCAGAGCGCCGGGGACAGACAGCGGTAGGTAGGTATGTAGTGGTTGTTTTTTTTACTTTAACGATGGTAACCCGGGTAAACATCGGGTTACTAAGCACGGCCCTGCGCTTAGTAACCCGATGTTTACCCTGGTTACCAGCGAAGACATCGCTGAATCGGCATCACACACGCCGATTCAGCGATGTCAGCGGGAGATCCAGCGACGAAACAAAGTTCTGGACTTTCTTCCCCGACCAGCGACATCACAGCAGGGGCCTGATCGCTGCTGCCTGTCACACTGGATGATATCGCTAGCCAGGACGCTGCAACGTCACGGATCGCTAGCGATATCGTCTAGTGTGACGGTACCTTTAGGGTTATTTGACCCTCTTTCAGGACTTCAGGGGGGAGATCGAAATTTCTGGGACTTCTAGTGCTAGGTGAATTCATTGAGAAATGTAGTTTGTAAAGTGGGGTTAGTTATGAAGGTTTCTGCTGTTCTGGCTCCTCAGGGGCTCTGCCAATGGGACATGGTACCCTCAAACCAATCTAGCAAAATACAAAATACACCATATATGGTGGAAAGCTACTGTTTGGACACACGGTGGGGCATGTAAGGTAAGGGCAACTGAATTCTGCAGTGCAATTTTGCTTTGAATAGATTGTCACATTTGAAAAGCCCATAACATGCCAAAAGAACGGAAACCTCACAAATGACCTCATTTTGCAAACTACAATTCTTGTGGAATACATCTATGGTTGTAGTGAGAATTTTTAAGTCTCAGGGGATTCATAGAATTGAATAACATTTGGCTGAGTCAATGGAAAATTACCAATTTTATTAGATAATTGTTACTTAGGGACCAAATTTTTAATTTTCAAAAGAGATAACAGGAGAAAATAGACTGTACAATTTGTTACGCAATTTCTCTTGAGTACTCCAATACCCCATATGTGGTCAAAAGCTACTTTGAGGCACAGTGCAAAGCTCAGAACGGAAGAAGCACCATATTGGAGTTCAGATTTTGCTGGACTGGTTTGAGGGTGCCATGTTAGCATTAACAGAGCCCCTGAGGTGCCAGAACACTTCTCAATGAATTCATCAACGGGTGCAGAGATCATATTGACACCATGGGTATACCATTACATTTTTTCCAACAATATTTTGTTGTAGCCCAAGATTTAACATTTTCACGCAGGGAAATGGGTAAAAATGGCACAAAAATTTGTCCCACAATTTCTCCTGAATGTAGAAATACCTCATACGGTACAGTTTAACCACATGGCAAGACTAGGGAGGGAAGGAGCACTATTTGCCTCTTCGAGCGCTATTTGCCTCCTTGAGCGCAGATTTTCCTAGAATAGTTTGTGGACTCCATGTACAGAACCCCTAAGTGCTTGACAAGCAGAATCCTTCCTCAAGTGAACCCATTTTGGAAATTATAACCCTTTGGGAATTTATCTACAGCGGTAGTGACGATTTTGACTCCACCGGTGTTTTCCAGAAACAAGCAGCCGTGGATGTTGCTGAGTGAAAACTGCAGCTGCCATTGTAGTGCCCAGTAATTTGTAGTTACAAGTACGTTGGGGTGCCCATCTCCCGCTTCTGGAGACATGCATCTGTAAATTAGGTGGGCCTTCATCACTACGCAAATGCCAAACATGTTTATGCTAAATGTGGTTTAGGCACACTGGGGCTCAGAAGGGGGATTTGGATTTGGGAGTGCAGAATTTGCTGAATTTCTTTTGGAGGAGCTATGGAGCTTTTGTACTACCAGTAACGTGCAAGCCCTCTATATTTCCGTTAACAGATGACAGACCTGAGTGGGGACTTGCTTTTTTGTGGATTGATTTGAAGCTTTTATTGGCAACATTTCACATAACGTTTTGGATCACAGTTATCCGGCATTCTAAGCTGACCACTTACTTTTGATGGGGTTTCCATCTAAATCTCAGAGTAACGTGATTGAGATTAAACCCCCGAGGGATCCATTCACTAGAGTGAGGCAGCAGAGTTACTCTGGACTCCATCTGGCCTCTGTTCAGTGGTACCCTTTTTTTCAGAAGTGCACAAAACTGTGGCGGACTGAGCTTTTATGCTCGCTTAAAATGACGAACAACACCAGATCATAAGCGGCCAGATGACGACCACAGTGCCTCCATCTGCCTCATTATAGGGACTTTCCTCCCGATCTAATAATGATGGTCTTCAATATATTGCAAATACGGAAAAACTCTTTAATCTCCTAATCTAGCTTCTTTCTTCTTGCTATCTTTATATTTGTGACTTTCTAATTTACTGGTAAACAGGGAGCATTTTTGTTTATAGCTGCTATAAAGAGTTCTGTCGTTATCCCCACTGCAATATCATTATTACTAGTAGTTGAAAATAAGAAATGATAAATGTATTGAAATAAGTTACGGCAGTCGCTCTCCCTGGGGCCCTCGTGCAGTGTTGTGACACGTTTAGCTGGGGCCCAGTCAGCGCTGGCATCACTGTCCCCGCCTTATGACAAATTGAACATGAAGCACAAGTCCTGGATCACCAGCATCCCTGGCTCCTCTTCATGATCTATTTGTCCTAAGACGGGGAGAGTGATGCCAGTGCTGATTGGGCGCCAGCATCACATGTCACAACAACCGTGTGAAAGCACCAGGGAGAGCGACTGCTGACACCACAGGAACACCGCCAGCATGGGAGGTGTTGTGAATTCTGTGGCAGAGCTCTCTCCTGTGGTCACAAGTGGTACTTCGGCTGATTCTCTCTGGGAGCTTCCGTTTGTGGAGGAAAGTGGTACTGCGGCTTCTGAGTTTCCTCCCTCAGGTGATCTTGTGAGCTCGTTAGGTGCTTCTCTACTTAACTCCACCTAATGCTTTGATCCATGCTTCCTGTCAATGTTCCAGTGTTGGACTTGTTTTTCCCTGGATCATTCCTGTGGCCTGCTGCTCTGCATAGCTAAGTGCTTCTTTGCTATTTGTTTGCTATTTTTTCTGTCCAGCTTGTCTATTTGTTTTGCTGGAAGCTCTGGGACGCAAAGGGTGTACCTCCGTGCCGTTAGTTTGGTAGGGAGGGTCTTTTTGCCCCCTTTGCGTGGTTTTCTTTAGGGTTTTGTGTAGACCGCAAAGTTATCTTTCCTATCATCGCTCTGTTTAGTGTTTAGAAAGTCGGGCCTCACTTTGCTGAATCTATTTCATCCCTACGTTTGTCTTTTCATCTTACTTACTTACTTTTCATCACAGTCATTGTATGTGGGGGGCTGCCTTTTCCTTTGGGGTATTTCTCTGAGGCAAGGTAGGCTTATTTTTCTATCTTCAGGCTAGTTAGTTTCTCAGGCTGTGCCGAGTTGCATAGGCAGAGTTAGGCGCAATCCACGGCTGCCTCTAGTGTTGTTTGGAGAGGATTAGGGATTGCGGTCTGCAGAGTTCCCACGTCTCAGAGCTCGTTCTATGATTTTGGGTTATTGTCAGATCACTGTATGTGTTCTGACCGCTATGTCCATTGTGGTACTGAATTGCCTTTCATAACAGTACAGGAAGCCCAAAGTACTAATGATTCTCAATAGAGGGAAAAAAGAAGTTCTGAGACCATTTTTTTTCCTTTGCACTGTGTTTTGCCTTTTTTTTCCCCTAGACATTTGGGTGGTTCATGACACAGGTGTGGACATGGATATTCAGGGTCTGTGCTCTTCAATGGATAATCTCGTTATAAATGTACAAAAGATTCAAGATTTGGTGGTTCAGAAGCCTATTTTTGAACCAAGAATTCCTATTCCTGATTTGTTTTATGGTGATAGAGTCAAGTTTGTGAATTTCAAAAATAATTGCAAATTGTTTTTGGCCTTGAAACCTCACTCCTCTGGTGACCCAGCTCAACAAGTGAGAATTATTATTTCTTTTTTGCGTGGCGACTCTCAAGACTGGGCATTTTCCCTTGCGCCAGGAGATCCTGCATTAAGTAATATTGATGCGTTTTTCCTGGCGCTCGGATTGCTGTACGATGAGCCTAATTCAGTGGATCAGGCAGAGAAAAATTTGCTGGCTTTGTGTCAGGGTCAGGATGAGATAGAGGTATACTGTCAGAAATTTAGAAAGTGGTCTGTACTCACTCAATGGAATGAAGCATGCGCTCGCAGCGATTTTCAGAAAGGGTCTCTCTGAAGCCCTTAAAGATGTCATGGTGGGATTTCCTATGCCTGATGGTCTGAATGAATCTATGTCTTTGGCCATTCAGATCGGTCGACGCTTGCGTGAGCGTAAAGCTGTGCACCATTTGGCGGTATTACCTGAGATTAAACCTAAGCCTATGCAGTGCGATAGGACTTTGTCCAGAGTTGAACGGCATGAACACAGACGTCTGAATGGTCTGTGTTTCTACTGTGGTGATTCCACTCATGCCATCTCTGATTGTCCTAAGCGTTCTAAGCGGTTCGCTAGGTCTGCCACCATTGGTACGGTACAGTCAAAATTTCTTCTGTCCGTTACCTTGATCTGCTCTTTGTCATCGTATTCTGTCATGGCATTTGTGGATTCAGGCGCTGCCCTGAATTTGACGGACTTAGAGTATGCTAAGCGTTGTGGGTTTTTCTTGGAGCCCTTGCAGTGTCCTATTCCGTTGAGAGGAATTGATGCTACACCTTTGGCCAAGAATAAGCCTCAGTACTGGACCCAGCTGACCATGTGCATGGCTCCTGCACATCAGGAGGATATTCGCTTTCTGGTGTTGCATAATCTGCATGATGTGGTCGTGTTGGGGTTGCCATGGCTACAAGTCTATAATCCAGTATTAGATTGGAAATCCATGTCGGTGTCCAGCTGGGGTTGTCAGGGGGTACATGGTGATGTTCTATTTCTGTCAATTTCGTCATCCACCCCTTCTGAGGTCCCAGAGTTCTTGTCTGATTACCGGGATGTATTTGATGAGCCCAAGTCCGATACCCTACCTCCACATAGGGATTGTGATTGTGCTATCAATTTGATTCCTGGTAGTAAATTCCCAAAAGGTCGATTGTTTAATTTATCCGTACCTGAGCACACCGCTATGCGCAGTTATGTGAAGGAATCCCTGGAGAAGGGGCATATTCGCCCGTCATCGTCGCCATTAGGAGCAGGGTTCTTTTTTGTAGCCAAGAAGGATGGTTCGCTGAGACCTTGTATAGATTACCGCCTTCTTAATAAGATCACGGTTAAATTTCAGTACCCCCTGCCATTGTTATCTGATCTGTTTGCTCGGATTAAGGGGGCTAGTTGGTTCATTAAGATAGATCTTCGTGGTGCGTATAATCTGGTGCGAATTAAGCAAGGCGATGAATGGAAAACTGCATTTAATACGCCCGAGGGTCATTTTGAGTATCTAGTGATGCCGTTCGGACTTGCAAATGCTCCATCAGTGTTTCAGTCCTTTATGCATGACATCTTCCGAGAGTACCTGGATAAATTCCTGATTGTGTACTTGGATGACATTTTGATCTTCTCGGATGATTGGGAGTCTCATGTGAAGCAGGTCAGAACGGTTTTTCAGGTCCTGCGTGCTAATTCTTTGTTTGTGAAGGGATCAAAGTGTCTCTTTGGTGTGCAGAAGGTTTCATTTTTGGGGTTCATCTTTTCCCCTTCTACTATCGAGATGGATCCTGTTAAGGTCCAAGCCATCCATGATTGGACTCAGCCGACATCTCTGAAAAGTCTGCAAAAGTTCCTGGGCTTTGCTAATTTTTATCGTCGCTTCATCTGCAATTTTTCTAGTATTGCTAAACCATTGACCGATTTGACCAAGAAGGGTGCTGATGTGGTCAATTGGTCTTCTGCTGCTGTGGAAGCTTTTCAAGAGTTGAAGCGTCGTTTTTCTTCTGCCCCTGTGTTGTGTCAACCAGATGTTTCTCTTCCGTTCCAGGTCGAGGTTGATGCTTCTGAGATTGGAGCAGGGGCTGTTTTGTCGCAGAGAGGTTCTGATTGCTCAGTGATGAAACCATGTGCTTTCTTTTCCAGGAAGTTTTCGCCTGCTGAGCGAAATTATGATGTGGGCAACCGAGAGTTGCTGGCCATGAAGTGGGCATTCGAGGAGTGGCGTCATTGGCTTGAAGGAGCTAAGCATCGCGTGGTGGTATTGACTGATCATAAGAACTTGACTTATCTTGAGTCTGCCAAGCTGTTGAATCCTAGACAGGCTCGTTGGTCGCTGTTTTTTGCCCGTTTTGACTTTGTGATTTTGTACCTTCCGGGCTCTAAAAATGTGAAGGTGGATGCTCTGTCTAGGAGTTTTGTGCCCGACTCTCCGGGTTTGTCTGAGCCGGCGGGTATCCTCAAGGAAGGAGTAATTGTGTCTGCCGTCTCCCCTGATTTGCGGCGGGTGTTGCAAAAATTTCAGGCTAATAAACCTGATCGTTGTCCAGCGGAGAGACTGTTTGTCCCTGATAGGTCGACGAATAAAGTTATCTCTGAGGTTCATTGTTCGGTGTTGGCTGGTCATCCTGGAATCTTTGGTACCGGAGAGTTAGTGGCTAGATCCTTTTGGTGGCCATCTCTGTCGCGGGATGTGCGTACTTTTGTGCAGTCCTGTGGGATTTGTGCTCTGGCTAAGCCCTGCTGTTCTCGTGCCAGTGGGTTGCTTTTGCCCTTGCCGGTCCCGAAGAGGCCTTGGACACATATCTCTATGGATTTTATTTCAGATCTTCCCGTTTCTCAAAAGATGTCAGTCATTTGGGTGGTCTGTGATCGCTTTTCTAAGATGGTCCCTCTGGTATCCTTGTCTAAATTGCCTTCCTCCTCTGATTTGGTGCCATTGTTCTTCCAGCATGTGGTTCGTTTACATGGCATTCCAGAGAATATCGTTTCTGACAGAGGTTCCCAGTTTGTTTCGAGGTTTTGGCGAGCCTTTTGTGGTAGGATGGGCATTGACTTGTCTTTTTCCTCAGCTTTCCATCCTCAGACTAATGGCCAGACCGAACGAACCAATCAGACCTTGGAAACATATCTGAGATGTTTTGTTTCTGCTGATCAGGATGACTGGGTGTCCTTTTTGCCTTTGGCTGAGTTCGCCCTTAATAACCGGGCCAGCTCAGCTACTTTGGTTTCGCCATTTTTCTGCAACTCTGGGTTCCATCCTCGTTTCTCTTTAGGACAGGTTGAGTCTTCGGACTGTCCTGGTGTGGATACTGTGGTGGACAGGTTGCAGCAGATTTGGACTCATGTAGTGGACAATTTGACCTTGTCCCAGGAGAGGGCTCAACGTTTTGCTAATCGCAGACGCTGTGCGGGTCCCCGACTTCGTGTTGGGGATCTGGTTTGGTTATCTTCTCGTCATATTCCTATGAAGGTGTCCTCTCCTAAGTTTAAACCTCGTTTCATTGGTCCGTATAGGATTTCTGAGGTTCTTAATCCTGTGTCTTTTCGTCTGAGCCTTCCAGATTCTTTTTCCATACATAACGTATTCCATAGGTCATTGTTGCGGAGATACGTGGCACCTATGGTTCCATCTGTTGACCCTCCTGCCCCGGTTTTGGTGGAGGGGGAGTTGGAGTATATTGTGGAGAAGATTTTGGATTCTCGTGTTTCAAGACGGAAACTCCAGTATCTGGTTAAATGGAAGGGTTATGCTCAGGAAGATAATTCCTGGGTTTTTGCCTCTGATGTCCATGCTCCCGATCTTGTTCGTGCCTTTCATGTGGCTCATCCTGGTCGGCCTGGGGGCTCTGGTGAGGGTTCGGTGACCCCTCCTCAAGGGGGGGGTACTGTTGTTGTGAATTCTGTGGCAGAGCTCTCTCCTGTGGTCACAAGTGGTACTTCGGCTGATTCTCTCTGGGAGCTTCCGTTTGTGGAGGAAAGTGGTACTGCGGCTTCTGAGTTTCCTCCCTCAGGTGATCTTGTGAGCTCGTTAGGTGCTTCTCTACTTAACTCCACCTAATGCTTTGATCTATGCTTCCTGTCAATGTTCCAGTGTTGGACTTGTTTTTCCCTGGATCATTCCTGTGGCCTGCTGCTCTGCATAGCTAAGTGCTTCTTTGCTATTTGTTTGCTATTTTTTCTGTCCAGCTTGTCTATTTGTTTTGCTGGAAGCTCTGGGACGCAAAGGGTGTACCTCCGTGCCGTTAGTTCGGTACGGAGGGTCTTTTTGCCCCCTTTGTGTGGTTTTCTTTAGGGTTTTGTGTAGACCGCAAAGTTATCTTTCCTATCCTCGCTCTGTTTAGAAAGTCGGGCCTCACTTTGCTGAATCTATTTCATCCCTACGTTTGTCTTTTCATCTTACTCACAGTCATTATATGTGGGGGGCTGCCTTTTCCTTTGGGGTATTTCTCTGAGGCAAGGTAGGCTTATTTTTCTATCTTCAGGCTAGTTAGTTTCTCAGGCTGTGCCGAGTTGCATAGGCAGAGTTAGGCGCAATCCACGGCTGCCTCTAGTGTTGTTTGGAGAGGATTAGGGATTGCGGTCTGCAGAGTTCCCACGTCTCAGAGCTCGTTCTATGATTTTGGGTTATTGTCAGATCACTGTATGTGTTCTGACCGCTATGTCCATTGTGGTACTGAATTGCCTTTCATAACAGGGAGGAGAATATAGACTTTCTAAAATTATGGGGGCCATACATTATGATCAAGAAGGGGTTGTCCTAGTAGTGGACCACCCCTTTAAGATTTATTTTGCCTTTTGAACTGCAGTTTCTAAAAATTCAAAGGGCCAGGATGAGGGTAGTTTTCCGCAATTTATGGTATGCACCTACCTGATACCTTTTTATTTGTAGTGGTCTTGTGCCTTCCTCACAGAACTTCAAATAGTTAATTTTTACTTCACAGCCAATATTTTAGAATACAATTTGGATCCATGGATGCAGTGGCTAGAAAGTGCAAACTTTATTATGTACAAAATATGTTATGCACACTATTTATACTATACGATTATGACTATATGTACCGCCCAGAACGGGGTACTCAGGTTGCCGGGTAGCATTGGATTCAGGGGGTCAAGGGGATGGCAACCGTGCCCGCTGTCTGTGATCCGGGGACAGTGAAATAGGGATTAAAAATAAAAAGATAAAAAGTAAAACAAAAATTAAAAAGAAGAGTTTGTGACGCCAGTTGGAGTTTTCGGCTATACGATGGCCGCGCAGGTGTTTAACCCCCTCCAACTAGGGCTGGCCCCCAGGGATAGTTTGGAAGTAGATGGTACAGAGTAATAAGGTATGGAATACAACTCTCACCAGGTCAGGTATACAGTCTGCTCTGCACGATGGGAATTATCTCTCTCTGCTGTATGAATTCCCTGCTGCCCTAATCCTTTCTGGGACAAAGGTTTCCTGAAGTCTGAAACTTCCAGTACAGCCATGTTCTCACTGTATTTTCTCCCCCCGGCAGCCCGCAGCGTGAATCCTATGTGAAGCACGTGTTTGTACTTGCACAATCCCTCACTGATTCTCTTTTGCTATGGAGCTCCTGGGAAAAACACTTCACTGCTGGTTATGAAAACCACACAGCATCTGCTGACTGGCATTATCAATACCTTGGATATCTTTTTGTATTCCTTTCCTGTTTTATGTCACGGCCACTCCTTCTGCGGCCGTGCCTGCTGCCGGGACCACCGCCGCTCCTCCCACTCATACTTACCTGCTGCAGCGCGCTCCTCCTGCATGTACGCATCCTCTCCTTCATTCTTCTCCGCTCCCTGGTTCTCATCAGGTGCGCGTGCGCACCGCTCACTCCAGCACTTCCTCTTTCTGATTTACAGACACTCTGTATCTCTTCTCTGTGATCCTGGAGGACCGTGACCTGGAAGTCCTTCAGCACTCCATGTATTTAAAGCGATTCCTTCCTCTGCTCCTTGCCTGTCTGTCATTTGTGCTTCTGTGACTCAGGTCCACCGTTGTCTTTGCACTGCTTGTTCTGAGTCTCCGCTCTATCCAGCCAGTTCAGCTTCTCTGCCTTTCCCAGGCTTCCTTGTCTCCTCGTCCAGTCCAGCCTTCCTAGTTTCCACTCCATACTCTGTTAGTCTGGTGTCTCTATCCTGTCCTGCTTCCTTTGAGTCTTCCCCTTCCCAGTACTCCCTTGGTCTCGCCTGTACTCAGCTCTTACCAAACTGTACTTCATCTTACCCCGCTCTGTCCATCCTACGCCCAGCTTCTCTATTTTGTACCTCCTACTACCTGTCTCTGGGTTCCAGCTTCTGCGGCAATTGTCTCCCTTGGGTCTGCCTCCAACGCTCCCTGCATAGGGGGTGGTCTACCTGGTCAGCTCACCCTTGGGAGGTTCATTGTCATGGATCTGTGGGTCCACTCCAGGTGTTCCAAAATATCTCACATTTAATACCGTTCAACTACCTTTTCCTGTAGATTAGTTGATAATTCTTTTGCTTTCCCCATGACTCACAATCAAGAAACGTCAGTGGCTGGATGAAAGATGCAAGAGTCTGTCTGGGTCACAAAAACTCACTCGGCTTTTATGCACACACACTGATTACAAGCAAACAGGTCACAGGTGAGGATGTTTTTTTTGTAGCCATACAAAGCCATTTGAGTCAACTTCTGTGCAGGGTATCAGGCCAAAATCACCAGTGAACTTTTGATCAGGGTCATTTGGATGTTTTGGGCTGTCATTATGATTTAAAAAGTGAAAACACAGTAGTTTGACAATAAATGGCTTCACCCAACCACTAAACTGAGTGGTGAAAAAGTTTTGGTGTTATCATTCATATTCTCTGAAAAAAGGCCAAGAAAGCAAAAATTATGTCAGGGTATGTAAACTTATAAGCACAACTGTATATACTGTATGATACTATATATCAGACCAAATATATCTGGTACACACAGACACACGAGTACAAAAGTGGAAAATTAACATACTTGTTGGACGTACGTAAACTTTCAGCCTGAGGCAAGGTTTATCCACCAAGTTTGGAGGGGTGGAGGCTGAAAGACAAAAAATATATACATTTATTGATGTAAAACATTACATTTTACACATTCTATGATAAATATAATTATAAGGCCTCTAGTAGCCTTTCTATATGTCCCACAGTAAGCTGCCATACAAGTCAAGACGTACTAAAATGGGTTAGGACTAATTTAGACAGTTCGGAAATGCTGCAAATTCATCACGGCAGCTTATATTATATTATAAATTGTTTTATAAATTTGGCTCACCTTTAGACTATATAGTATAAATATATACCCCAAATAAGTTGGCTTAATTTGGGTCATTAATTTGTACATGTTGTGCATATTAACCCACGCCCCTATCCCACAAAGTCACACCCCCTTGCAGGATGAACCACAAAAGTGGTGTAAGGCATATAACACCAGTCTATTGCCACAAACTCCTCTAGAATTCTGGGGCATTTAGCATAGTTTAACAATGTATTTTTTTTCCTCATCCCAGCTTTGTACTCTTTGGGGGATCCTTTAGACACATCTTATTTTCTATATAATTAAGCCAAATGTTTTGAACAAGATCAAACGAGGTGCACAAATTAAATTAGCCAGAAATTTGGCAAAATTTGTGGAAAAAGCTGGCACTATAACTTGCATAACATAACATAGGAGACAGAAGTATGACTTAAAAAGCAGCACGGATTGCCAACATTGAGTCAAAACTGTACCTCTGTGGTTATCAGTCACATTATTATTACAGATTTTCTATTTCGAAATGTTGGAAATTCACAAAAAAATCATCCTCCATGTCTAAAATTATCTTCTCAGTTTTGTTTGAGTAAAAAATTAAACACATTTATCAATCCAGGAGATCAGGATCAAATTCAATAATCTTATACTTGCCCCATGGATTTTATTTATGGAAATTTCTCACTAATGATAATGTATAATGATCATATAGCTGCCACCCTGAAAGTTTTAGGTTTTTAAGTAGAGGTTACCAGTCTCGGTCATAGTGACAATACTATTTTATTTGCTACATGTAATATATGAACCAGGTTACTTTAGTGTCTTCTCTTTCTTTAATATAATATATATATATATATATATATATATATATATATATATATATATATATTTATTTATATATGCACTGCTCAACAAAATTAAGGGAACACTTAAACAACACAATGTAACTCCAAGTCAATCACACGTCTGTGAAATCAACCAGTCCAGTTATGAAGCAACACTGATTGCGAATCAATTTGTCCTCCTGTTGTGCAAATGGAACAGACAACAGGTAGAAATTATGAACAATTAACAAGACAAGCCCTATAAACGAGTGGTTCCGAAGGGAGTGACCACAGACCATTTTTCTTTTCTCATTCTTTTTGGCCATTGTTTTGGTCACTTTTGCATTTTGTCATTGCTCTCACTCCTAGAGGTACTGTACAGTAGCATAAGGCGGTAACTAAAACCCTCAGAAGTTGCTCAGATAGTGCAGTTCATCCAGGATGGCACATCAATGCGAGCTGTGGCAAGAAGGAAAGATGTGTTTGGGGAGGCATTTCTTTGGAGGGCCGCAAAGTCCTCCAAGTGCTAGCCAGAGGTACCCTGACTAACATTAGTTACTGGTATGAAATCCTCAGACCCTTTGTGAGATCATATGCATGTGCACTGGGCCCTTGGTTCTTTCTGATGCATGACAATGCTATGCCTCATGCGGCTGAAGTGTGTCAGCAGTTCCTGCATAATGAAGTCAGTGGACTGGCTATGGACTGGCCTGCCCATTCCCCAGAACTGAATCCAATCAAGCACATCTGGGACAATATGTCTTGTTCCATCCCCCATCGCCACGTTGCACCACAGACAGTCGAGGAGTTGACTGATGCTTTAATCCAGGTCTGGGAGGAGATCCTTCAGAACATCTGCCGCCTCCTCAGGAACATGCCCAAGCATTGTAGAGAGGTTATACAGGCACGTAGAGGCCACACACTACTGAGCATCATTTTCTTGTGAGGCATTTCGACTGAAGTTGGATCAACCTGTAATTTGATTTTCCACTTTGATTTTGTGTATCATTCCAAATCCAAACCTCCATAGGATATTTATTTTGATTTACATTGATCATTTTTATGTTTCATTGTTTTCAACGCATTTCACTATGTAATGAATAAAGATGTGCAACTGGAATATTTCATTCAGTGATATGTAGCAAGTAGTATTTTAGTGTTCCTTTTATCTTTTTGGGTGTTCACAGTAGCCTGAAGCAACGTGCTATCTGGCATTGTCATGTTTACAGTGTCATGACTAGCAGCAGCGTCTCTGGACTTGTCTCCCATCGTGCACATCTGGGACGTCATTTGTCGGCAATTGCAAAGGAAGCTGCCAGCAATGGATTTTGATGACTTGCATGTACACCTATATTCAGCATGGCAAAATATTCCTCAAATAACAATTAAACGGAATCTGTCAGCAGATTTTGTCTATATAATCTGAAGACAGAAGGGGATAGAGGCTGAAACACAGAATTCAGGGAAGTGTCACTTATCAAAGTGTGCGCTGTTGTTTACTAACTGTGAAGGATTTATTACTAAGAGATTAACATTGCCGTACTAGTCCGACTCTGCTCCCTCACTGTCTGTGGACTTTATATATGGAGAGCCTGGTGTGGGCGGGGTCAGCTTTCTGAGCTCTGCTTCATTCTAAATCTAAAAGCTCTGATTCTGGGAGAACGGTTGCACCCAGCAAACTATGTGATACATCGTTGGATTCAGCTTCTCTTTGCCTTTGAGATAGCAAAAACTTGCTGACAAATTCCCTTTAACCTAATTGATAACATGCCAAAGCACCTAAGTGTATGCATTTTTATCTACCATATATGTCTTCTTTATGACTCCATATTTCTATTAAAATGTTTCCTTTCTTTATGCTTCCTTCCTAATGGATTATTGCAGGCACTATTTGTATAGCAAACAAAACTAGATTGATACTGAAAGCAGGCATATTCCACTAGAATGTGATATATTAAACCCAGGGCCATATTTAGAGTTCATGATGCCCTAGGCACTTAAATGTTGAGCAGCTAGTCAAACACTTGTTCAGCCGACTGCTATCTCTCCTGACTCTCCTATACACATACACACTTGGCCAGAAGCACATGAAATTTCAAAATGGAATACGCAACTGACAGTAAACTCTAGTATTGGCTTATACAGCTTATTTTTTATGTGTCACTAGTACTTTTGCAAACCAAAAACAGCAACAATTGATTTTGTGTAATCATAATTTGAGTTCTATAAGTTTTTTTAGGTTCATAAAAGTTTTTGATCAGTTTTATTCTGTACCTGAATAAATGCATTTTAAAACTGTGTTTTATCTGTAAAAAGCAAACCACCAAAATGTAACTTGCAAAACTGTGGCAGAAAAAAAACGTCTATATTCTGGAGAGAGAGAGGACTGAGGCAGTTCATGACCTCTTTGCCTGGACAGTGCAATCATGGAGGAAAATCATACCTCACCAGGACTGTGCAATTGCCACCACAGTTCACGCCCTGGAACATTCAGCTTCTGAGGCAATTTACAAACCCCACACTCACCAGGGGTGTACAGCAAGTGACATTCTGTGCAAATACTAAGACAATTTGTACCACCAGGACTGTGAAATTACTGCAGTAGTACATAAACCCCCACACCCTAGAAAAGTGCAAGAACTGAGGCAGTTCAAATTTCCTCAAGAGCTATGCAGTTACTGAAGCAATTCACACTCCAGCCCTCCTCAGGAATGTGCTGTTACTGAGGTAATTCACACTCCACCCCAATGCAGGGCTGTGCAGCTACTGAGGCAATTCACACTCCACCCCACTGCAGGGCTGTGTAGTTACTGAGGCAATTCACGCTCCACCCCACTACAGGGCTGTGTAGTTACTGAGGCAATTCACGCTCCACCTATCCGCAGGGCTGTGAAGCTACTGAGGCAATTTACACTCCACCCCACTGCAGGGCTGTGCAGCTACTGAGGCAATTCATCCTCCACCCCACTGCAGGGCTGTGTAGTTACTGAGGCAATTCACACTCCACCCCACTGCAGGGCTGTGCAGCTACTGAGGCAATTCATCCTCCACCCCACTGCAGGGCTGTGTAGTTACTGAGGCAATTCACGCTCCTCCCCACTACAGGGCTGTGTAGTTACTGAGGCAATTCACACTCCACCCCACTGCAGGGCTGTGTAGTTACTAAGGCAATTCACGCTCCACCCCACTACAGGGCTGTGTAGTTACTGAGGCAATTCACGCTCCACCCCACTACAGGGCTGTGTAGCTACTGAGGCAATTCATCCTCCACCCCACTGCAGGGCTGTGTAGTTACTGAGGCAATTCACACTCCACCCCACTGCAGGGCTGTGCAGCTACTGAGGCAATTCATCCTCCACCCCACTGCAGGGCTGTGTAGTTACTGAGGCAATTCACGCTCCACCCCACTACAGGGCTGTGTAGTTACTGAGGCAATTCACACTCCACCCCACTGCAGGGCTGTGTAGTTACTGAGGCAATTCACGCTCCACCCCACTACAGGGCTGTGTAGTTACTGAGGCAATTCACGCTCCACCCCACTACAGGGCTGTGTAGCTACTGAGGCAATTCACACTCCACCCAACCTCAGGACTGTGTAGTTACTGAGGCAACTCACATTCCAGCCCACCTCAGGACTGTGTAGTTACTGAGGCAATTCACAACCCCACCCCACCCCAGGCCTCAGCAGTTATTTAGACCATTCAATCTTCCTCTACCCCAGAACTGTGCAGGTACTGAAGCAGTCAATGCTCTCCTCTCCATGGAATTGTGCAGTTAATTAAAAGTTCCAAATTGTGCAATTTCTGAAGCAGTCAATACTCTGTACTAAGGTATTAAGCAGTTTCAGAGGAGCAACTTGGTTACTTGAACAGCATTACTTAGAAGAACATGGTTTAGTAGTGTAGGTGCTGTTAAACTGTTGCTGTCTGTGGTATGGATGGGCATTTGATTTAACAGAGATTTGGACTGCGCTTCCTCCATAGAGATCTCTTTCAGTCTGATGGGTGGAGCGGCAGAGAAAATCTTGCTACAGGCAGCTGTTCCACCAAACAGCATTTGTACTGAAGAGGTGAGGGAGCAACAATATTCCTCTCCTTATCATTTTCTGCCTTGTAGCTGCTGTCCAGCTTTCATTCTAATCATATTCCCTCTCACTACATGAAAAACACTGGTTTTCACAAGGAGTACTATGGGGCACAGGGGAAGGGGGTGGAAAATAAAAAACACACACAGGCCCCCTATCTGCCGCCCCAGGCACTGGACCTCATGTGTCTAGTGGCAAATACAGCCCTGATTAAACCATATCTAATAATAATCCTTTCCTTGACCCAGTGACAGTACTATACTATTGAATGCATGGATCAAACGTAACCACGGCTCTCCCCATGCCTCTGCGGTGTCCATTTTTGATATGAAGGGAACAGGGCATCAATCTCAGATTAAAAGCAACATCAGCATAACATAGACCATTAAAGGACATCTGTCAGCACAGAATCACTGTTCAAACTAAGCACAGGCGCTCGGTGCATCGTGGCATGGTCAAACATTTATATACAGCTTACCATCTGATTGTTTTCAATTTATCTCCTCCCTTCTCTAGCTGCTTTACTCACCTCTCCGATGCCGAGCATTGTCATGTTGGCCAAAGTTACGTGGTGACCTCCGGGTCTGCCAGCTATGGTTGGCTGTTATACTTAGCCAACAGCTGAGTCTAAGGCTATGTTCTCACAATCTGGAATAAGCAGTGCTTTGGATGCAGCGTATGTTCACTGAATCCAAAGTGCTGCCATCTATTGAATGCAGGTAAATCTGAATGTGTTCACTGAACTGTCCGGTTTCATCGTCTACGCAAGAGAAATTTACATGTTGCGGTCCTGAAAGACGCGCTGCATGTCAGTCTCTGTGGGTGATCTGAAGGGGCAAATAGTCACATAATGGACATGAGATTTCTAGAAGTCCCACTCGCTATGCTGTCACAGCTGACCGCTGCAGGTTTGATGATGCATAACTACACAGCGTCAAAACTCAACCAAAAGGAAAAAAGGAGCACAAAAACATCCCATAATATAAAAAGTATCAAATTTTATTGAAAAAAACATGTAAAACATAACAAGAAAAAATTTATAAACAAGTCAAAGAAAAAGTGAAATGAATGACATTTCAGGTGTAAAACACGGTGTCCACCTACATTAGGTGGTGGGAAGATACAGAAGATAGCAATAGGAGAACAAAGCGAGTGCTAATGGTGAATATTTACTGTAGTTCACCCAGAAAGTCTATAAAAATTCAGTGTGCCCCAAAAATATAAAAATATACCACCTCAAGCTATCCACCAAAAAATCTTTGCTGAATTACTTGAAAAATATTCAATCATATTAGGTGCTGCCAAGAGATGGGAAAAAATTGAAAAGGGGCAAAGATAATCACCTAAGCATAGTATTTAGTTCAAGTGAAACACATGTGTGTACCGCTTTAAGGGAACGAGTGTGTGCTAATAGAGGCTAACTACTACTCTTACCCATGATCTCCACTGGAGGACACCGTGTGCGCGTGCTAGCTCCATAACATTGAAGATAAGAGACCAGTCATACAGTATTCTGGGACAGGGACTCATCGGGGAGTAACACTAGGAGAAGTGCTGACAGTGCAAAATAAGTTGGTCTGCAGTTGGCAGAGGAAGATTAAGCAGTACGGGCAGGTCACTCAGAATGTGGCGACTTGTTACATGGGTGGATGTACTCGACACCGGGGCAAAACGGTTTAGAGGTACCCCTACTGAAGCAGGACTGAGCCGAGATGACGCTGAGAGACCAGAGATGCCAGTCCATCCAGGAAGCGTGCTTAGTGACAGAGAAGGAAAGACAGGAGAAATTGTCTAATGTCCACCCTGATGATGATGATGGAAAGAATATGTATGCGCTGTGTACCAGAAGCAGTAAAGTTAATAGTTCAAGCATTGAACTGGACTGTGACTCCGTTTATTTCTCATCATCTGAGGAGTACGTGCAGTGCAGAAAGTCCTGAGAGGGAGCTGGAGAACGTGACAGGGAACGGAACGGAGACCTGTGATTTGTATGTGACGGGAGGTCAGGGTGTGCAAGAAACTTTTACCTCAGCCACAACTACCACCCTGTCCCTCCCTCACACTGCAAAAAAAAAGCCAGATTTTTTTATAGCTTCAGGAGGAAGTTATACCACGAAACCTAGCGTTGGGCGGCAGGACAACCTCCATTATACACGGTCTACACATGTAAGTCTTTACCTAGCACTTTACCTTATGCCCAGCATATATGCAACATAGCAGCACTTTACATCTAATGCAATTTAGCAAGGCTACCTTTAACCTATATAGGCACATGCATGGACACATACGCAGTTTTACTGTGGGTTAATACTGAGTAGGAGTTCCTGTTTTTTTAACTTTGCAGCCTCAGGCATTTCATTTGTATTTCACTCAATTTTAAGATATATATTTAATCTAAATCATGTTTTATGGCACTTATACTCATTGTCTTTGTAAGGTAATCCAGATATTGTTATATCGAGTTGTGCATACTTGCATTGTCTAACATTTATGGGCGTTTTTGTTACCCAATGTACTGGTCACTGCAATGTACTGGTCTCTACAACGGCAGTTTGCAATTTTCACTCACCAACATCCACTCCTGCTTGTTTCTGGAAAACACTTATGGAGTCACAATCTTCACTGCAGCGGTAGATAAATTCCCAGAGGGGTATAATTTACAAAATGGGGTCTTGAGGGGGAAATATGCTCTTCAAGCAATTAGGGGCTCTGTATATGGAGTCCGCAAACTATTCTAGAATAGTTTGCTCTCCAAGAGTCAAATAGCACTCCTTCCCTCCTGAGTCTCGCAGTGTGGCTAAGCAGTGCTATACAGCCACATATGGGGTATTGAAACATTCAGCAGAAATTGTGGAACTAATTTTGACACCATTTTTACCCATTTCCCTGTGTGAAAAAAACAATTATTTTGTGGCAAAAATGTAATTATTTTTTTATCACCGCCCAATGGTATAAAATTACGTGACACACCTGTGGTGTCAATATGATTACTGCACCCCTAGATTAACTCATTGAGAGGTTTAGTTTGTAAAATTGGGTCACTTATGAGGGTTTCTGCTGGGATCCCAGGGACTCTGCCAGTGTGACATCGCATCCTCAAACCAGTGCAGAAAATTAGCATTTTAATGCGGTGCTTCTTCCCTTCTGAGCTTTGCACTGTGTCTCAAGTAGTTTTTGGCCACTAATGGCAGGGGTGGGGAATCTTTTTTCTGCCAAGGGCCATTTGGATATTTATACCATCCTTCGGGGACCATACAAACTCGGCTCAGAAAGTACATCCTGACTCTGGCACTTGTTTTAGGATGTAATCTTCCATTGCATGCCCTTCAGTGTTCAGTAGTGAGCACTACATGTATGTGCTAACAGAGCAAGAAGAAATTAATGAGCTGGTTGTAATCAAAATACACCTACCTGCTCAAGAATGCGGTCCCTGAGAATCTGCTCGGGGGACTGATAAAAGGTCATCGAGGGCCGTAAATGACCCAGGGGCCTAAGGTTCCCCACCCTTGACTTATGGGGTATTGATGTACTCAGGAGAAATTGCGCAACAAATTTTACTGTTAGTTTCCTCCTATTACCCCTTTTGCAAATTACAAACTTGCAGTCAACGCAACATTTTAGTTGAAAAAATAGTAATATTTCATTTACTCAGCCCATTGTTATACAAGTTTGTGAATCGCCTGAGGGTTAAAAGAAACTCACTACTCCCCTAGATGAATTCCTTGGGAGGTGTAGTTTACAAAATTGGATATCACTTGTGGGGGTTTATGATGTTTTGGCATGTCAGGGGCTCTTCAAATGTAACATGGTATCCGCAACCTACTCCAGCCAAAATAGTGCTCATTCTTTTTCTAGTCCTGCCATGCGCCCAAGCAGCCATTTTCCAATAAATATGGGGTATCCGCGTACTCAGGAAACATTGAAGAAAAAAATTGTCATCCTGTTACCGTTGTGAAAATAAACAAATTGGGGCTAAAACAACATTTTTGTGGAAAAAAAATTGACTTTTTTTTTCACTGCTCAACATTATAAAATTCTGTGAAGCCCCTGAAGGTTCAAGGTGCTCACCACACATATAAATTGTAGTTTCCAAAATGGGATAATTTGTGGGAAATTTCCACTGTTTAGGTGCCTCAGGGGCTCTCCAAACGCGACATGGGGTCAGCTATCGATTCCAGCAGATTTAGTATTTAAAAAAGTCAAATGTCGCTCCTTCCCTTCCGAGCCCTGCCATGCGCCCAAACAATAGTTTTCCACTACATATGAGGTATCGGAGTACTCAGGAGAAATCACACAACAAATTTTATGGTACATTTCCTCCTTTTACCCTTGAAAATGAAAAATTTGAGGCTAAAGTAACATTTTTTGTGGGATAAAGTTAAATGTTATTTTTTTTCCTTCCACATTCTGTTAATTCATGTGAAGCACCTGAAGGGGTAATAAACTTCTTGAATGTGTTTTTGAGCACCTTCAGGGGTGCAGTTTTTAGAAAAGTATCACTTTTGGGTATTTTCTGTCATATCAACCTGGCAAAGTCACTTCAAAGATAATGTGGTCCATAAGAAAAAATGTTTTTCTTAATTTTATGGAAAAATTTGTAACAAAAAAAAAATATGTTTAAAAAATGTTGATGTAACGTATACATGTGGTAAATGTTACTTATTAACAATTTTGTGTGACATGAATCTTTGGTTTATGGTAAAGTATAAATTAGAAATGTAGAGTCATATTTACTATGTGGGTAGATCGGTTCTTTAAATACAATCCTCTAGCTCAAATCTCTGTTGCTATCACACAGTTCACACTCATGTTTCATCATTATGCATTGTCACACCTCACACTTGTCAAATGTTAACACCTGCATACACATTACATGAAAGTCAGCCAATTTCGGCAGAACCAGCTTACATTTCGATGTAAAATATGGCCTCATGAGTCTCCCTGGCAGCTGATCCTTTGGTTTTCAGAGGGGATAATCAGCTGCCATAGGTATCTGACAGCAGTTTTCTAATAGTATGCCTACACGTTCAGTATTAGGCAGTGCTTTCAACGCAGCACATGTCCGCTACATCCAAAGCACTGCTGGCTTTTGAACGCAGGTGATTCTGCATGTGTTCACTGAACTGTGCGGAATCACCGCGTCCAATAAATTGTACGGGTGAAATTTATCTTGTGGAGATGCGAGTCTCCACAAGACAAATAGACATAGTAACATAGTAACATAGTTATTAAGGTTGAAGGAAGACTTTAAGTCCATCTAGTTCAACCCGTAGCCTAACCTAACATGCCCTAACATGTTGATCCAGAGGAAGGCAAAAAAAAAAACCATGTGGCAAAGAGTAAGCTCCACATTGGGGAAAAAATTCCTTCCTGACTCCACATACGGCAATCAGACTAGTTCCCTGGATCAACACCCAAACAAGGAATCAAGTATATATAACCTGTAACATTCTACTTTTCAAGAAAGGCATCCAGTCCCCTCTTAAATTTAAATAATGAATCACTCATTACAACATCATACGGCAGAGAGTTCCATAGTCTCACTGCTCTTACAGTAAAGAATCCGCATCTGTTATTATGCTTAAACCTTCTTTCTTCCAGACGTAGAGGATGCCCCCTTGTCCCTGTTTCAGGTCTATGATTAAAAAGATCAACAGAAAAGTCTTTGTACTGTCCCCTGATATATTTATACATTAAAATAAGATCACCCCTTAGCCTTCGTTTTTCCAAACTAAATAGAACCAAGTGTAATAACCTATCTTGGTATTGCAGACCCCCCAGTCCTCTAATAACCTTGGTCGCTCTTCTCTGCACCCGCTCTAGTTCAGCTATGTCTTTCTTATACACCGGAGACCAGAACTGTGCACAGTATTCTAAGTGTGGTCGAACTAGTAACTTGTATAGAGGTAAAATTATGTTCTCCTCATGAGCATCTATGCCTCTTTTAATGCATCCCATTATTTTATTTGCCTTTGCAGCAGCTGCCTGACACTGGCCACTGAATATGAGTTTGTCATCCACCCATACACCCAGGTCTTTTTCATTGACAGTGTTGCCCAGAGTTTTACAATTAAGCGCATAGTTATACATCTTATTACTTCTACCCAAGTGCATGACCTTACATTTAACCCCATTAAAGCTCATTTGCCATTTATCAGCCCAAGCTTCTAGTTTACATAAATCATCCTGTAATATAAAATTGTCCTCCACTGTGTTGATTACCCTGCAGAGTTTAGTGTCATCTGCAAATATTGAAATTCTGCTCTGTATGCCCCCTACAAGGTCAATAATAAATATGTTAAAAAGAAGAGGACCCATTACTGACCCCGTGGTACCCCACTGCTAACCGCGACCCAGTGTGAGTGTGCTCCATTAATAACCACCCTTTGTTTCCTATCCCTGAGCCAGCTCTCAACCCACTTACACATATTTTCCCCTATCCCCATTATTCTCATTTTATGTATCAACCTTTTGTGTGGCACCGTATCAAAAGCTTTTGAAAAGTCCATATACACTGCGTCCACTGCGTTCCCTTGGTCAAGTCCGGAACTTACCTATTCATAGAAATTGATCAAATTAGTCTGACAGTAACGGTCCATAGTAAACCCGTGCTGATATTAAGTCATGAGGTTATTCCTCTTCAGATACTCCAGCATAGCATCTTTTAGAATCTCTTAGAACCCTCCAGGATTTTGCCCACAGTAGAGGTTAAGCTTACTGGCCTATAATTTCCGAGTTCAGTTTTTGTCCCCTTTTTGAATATTGGCACCACATTTGCTATACTGCAGGGAATGGGGGGGGGGAGGCCTGCAGATTGGTGCACAGTTAAACACAACATCATAGATTAACATAAGACAGTAGTTTGGTGTTTTCCTTAATACTGTAGTTATCTATTGTTTTTCTGCTTTTATCTGTACTGTTTATCCCTATTGAATATGTACTCCATGGACAATGCTACCTGGTGTGCATCTTGTGAGATGTATGCATGCCTTGAGCAGCTGTTTGAGGGTTAATATGTTGGCCCATGATGCCAGCGAGTTACGGTACATGTCTGGAAGCCCACGTAATGGATCTAAATGTGCAGTTTGCAACACTCAGGAGAATTGCAAACCTGGAGAGGATGCAAAAAGACCAAAACAATATTAGAGTCCTTGTGTAACCTCAATGGAATTGAACCTATAATATGACACACAACTGTATAATATAAACCATGCTAATTTCATTAATAAATTATATTAAAAAAAATAGATGATAAATAAAAAACAGTAAAGGGAATAGCAACCCAACAAAAATTCAAAAACATAAAATGTAGGTAAAAATTCACAGGAGGTGGGTCAAAAAACTGAAAATGTGAAGTAAAACTCAAAATGTGGTATAATCAAACAATAGGTGGGTAAAAATAAAAGGAAAATGTATATATCACTTAATAAAACCTGTGGTGGTACAGTCTAAACTCATGCTTATCTGTAATAACACTTAAAAATAAGTCAGCTTATCCAAAAAGAATTGCTATATGAAAATCAAAAAAAAAAAACCTCAAATATAGATTTGACTTAAAATTGTGATAATAATTATACAGTTCCTAGTGCTTGAAAAGTCATATCAAATAAATGAATTTTAAATAACCAATGCATGGCTAGGTAAACTTGATAACAAAAAATATTTGATTAATAAAAATTATACTTAAAGTGACAAGTGACTACCGATTGCAGTAACCAATAGTACAAGTAAAGGGAGGTTTATATTATTGATGTATAAAAGGAGTAAAGGAAGGGGGACTGTAAACCATACTGACCCAGATGCTCACTGCAGGGTTACATGTACAGTTAGTGTGGGTAAATGTTCATGGGGATTGCAATAATGGAAAGCTGCTAAAGGGAGTTTGCTACAAGCCTCCTAAGGCTGGGGACACACTAAAAGTATGGAAAATCGATCCGAGTCTCCCTGCCGAGAATCACACAAGTGTTCTCTGTATGGTCATCTGTAAGTAATGTGTTTGCAATGCGATGATGCGATTTCCTCGCACCTATGCATCCGTATGACATGTGCAGTGCCCCAGGGTTCTGGTCATTGCAGTAATATCATTCTCCTCTAGGGGGGGACTGATGTTACATTTGAAGGCAATAAAGGAGATCTCTTTACCAGGTATCACAAACATGCAACACACTTCACACTCCAGTCCACCAGGGGGAGCTATGCTCCTATTTATTAGGGCACTGTTCACAATTAGGTAAAACTTGTGGTCTGGATAGGAAGTTAGAAAGAAGCTGGCTGGGTTTCACCCAGTGAGATGCTATGTGAGCTCCGCTCAGGTAGTTGGTCCCTGACAGAGGTGGGATCCTGTCAGAGGCCTAGACAGAAGGCCACGGAGCTGCGCCTGCCCCACGTGCGGCAGAATCCTAAGAAAGCGACACGAACAGCGAATTGTATTTTAGAGGGTGAGAAACGAAGTCTTAGCAAAAGGAGAGGAAACCAGAAGGAGTTCTGCCCTACACAGGCTGCCTCCTTCTGAAGCGCAGGATCTGGTAGCCAGAACACCGAGGGAGCAACAATCTCTATGCCTTGCTCCAGAGACCGGCAGGACAGCTAATTCCATGCTACCTGCCCGCCCTATACCCAGGATGCACGGTGGCAATTTGTGGGGGCTGGGGCGTGCTAGAGTCTCTGTAAAAAGCCTCAGGTCACCAGTCATACGGGTTTGTCCTATCCATTCGGGGGACAGAGAGAGACATAACATCTAGAACATCTACAACAGTTGTGAGGACCTTATGAGAGGCTCAGCAGTAAGGTACTACAACACCCAGGCGCTAGAGGAAGGCTACTGATTTCCACCTGGATAAGGGGACTCTGGATTTGCCTCCAAACCGTCCGGACTCTGCCTGCCCTGTGATCTGGTGCTCTGGACTGTGGACGCTGAAGCCTTCAGTAAAAAGGTAAAGAGACTGCAACCTTGTGTCCTTGTTATTCACTGCGCCTCACACCATCCACCATCTACACACTGGGAAGCCCTGGAGACACACTTCACCTGTGGGAAGGTATACCATCTAGCTGCCATAACATCACCCCAGCGGATCCCTAAGCAGCGTCGGTCACCCTGACCGAATACCACAGGTGGCGTCACGAACATTTCCCCTTTAAAGACCTTTCCCCTTTTACAACAGACCTCCCGAGGGCCACGGACCGGGTCAGCCACCGTGACATCCCCCTTGAGAACCGAAGGACCCGGTACCAAGTATCTCCTAGGCCTTGGGGGCGATCCACATGCGTATGGCTTTACATTTTTCACTGCTTTTCCCCATTGAATTTAATGGCTCAATCGGATGAAATGAGGAAAATGTGTGCGTATTTCTCGCAAGTCACACTGGTGGTCCCTGTGGTGTCTGATTTTTTTTCTCACACCCATAGACTTGCATTGGCGAGACTCAGGCGATATAAGCATAAAATCAAAGCATGCTGCGATTTCACTTGCACACTGAATACACCAGAGAAAAAAATGGTGATGGGAGTTGCCCCTTAGATTAACAGTGGTCCGCGTGCTATGCGATGTTTTCTTGAATAGCACTCGTCCGTATTCTATGGTAGTGTGACCCCGGCCTAATATAGCTGAACAGGTAGAGGATGAAATGCTGCAACAAATTCAAGAGGCAGCAAATAGGGTCCTTATTATGGGGGATTTTAACTATCCAGACATTCAATTGAACATAGAATCGTGTGGTTGTGTTAAAAGTAGTATTGAGCCACCTCCCTAGTGTTCGGGTTCGGTTCGTCGAACAGGGATGTGTTTGACGAACACCGTTGAACCCCATTGAAACCAATGGCAGGCAAACACAAACACATACAAACACATGGAAACACATAGAAAAAAACCTTAAAAGGTGTCCAAAAGCTGACAAACTGCTCAGAAGACACAACAAACACATTGAAAAGTCACAACTACATATAGTCATGCGAAAAGAAAAGAGGTGAAGGAGTAAAAGGAGGAGGAGACACAGATATAGGCATATCATGCCCTTCTAAAATTAAGAAAGGCTGGAGTAAAAATGTAAACGCACTCTACCAACACCCAGACGTCTTGACAAAATTTTTTTAAAAATAAATATCTTTAGGTAGAATGGCGGCGGGTCCATTCAGAACACTTTCCTTAGAAGACGTAGTGGTACCCCCGCTGGGAGTTATGCCAAAAAATGAACCCAATACATTCAGACAAATCCACCATTTGTCATATCCAAGGGGCAGGTCAGTAAACGACAACATCGACGCAGAACCAAGTACAGTACTATGTATTGTACCTCCTTCGACGAGGCAATCAGGCGGGTCAAGAAGTTGGTAAGGGGCACCCTAATGGCCAAAACAAACATTGAGGTGGTGTTCTGGTTATTACCTGTGCCTACGAATAGTGTCCTCCCATTGGGCTGCTTTTGTGAAGGAGCATACTACATAGATCGCTGTTTACCCATGGGGTGCTCCATATCCTGCTCACTATTTGAGGCGATTAGTTGCTTCCTCAAATGTGTCGTCATGGACGTTTGTAAGGTGGCACATATTATCCATTACCTCGATGATTTCTTATGCCTGGGCCCAAAAGATTCGCCACAGTGTGAAAACATGCGGTAGTCCACCTGTGGGAAGGAGAGAGCTGGAGGGAGAGTGGACACCCCAGAGCCGAGGGGTTAGATTGAGAAAGAAAGAAGGCTGTATAGCTTGCTTCATGGGTGGAGTACTGAGTAGCAGAAATTACTACTAGGACAAAAAGGATTTCCTGGGCCAAATGCCATTAAAAAATAGTACTTAGGTAAACAGGCGGTGTAGCTTGCTTTATGGGTGGGGTACGCTGCTGAGTTGCACCAAATTCTACTGAGCCCAAAAGGATTTCCTGGGCTAGATGCTGTTACAAAATAGTAGTTAGGTAAACAGGCGGTGTAGCTTGCTTCATGGGTGAAGTACGCTGCTGAGTAGCACCAAATTCTACTAGGCCTAGGCCCAAAAAGATTTCCTGGGCTAGATGCCGTTAAAAAATAGTACTTAGGTAAACAGGTGGTGTAGCTTGCTTCATGGGTGAAGTACACTGCTGAGTAGCACCAAATTCTACTAGGCCCAAAAGGATTTCCTGTGCCAGATGCCGTTAAAAATAGTACTTAGGTTAACAGGCGGTGGGTGGCTGGGCTACTCTGCTGACTAGCAGATACTGAAGCTTTGGAGCAGACCTCTGAATCCCAGGCCATAGTATGAGGAAACAACTCTGCAGATGACCCCACCCACCTGGAATTGACGATGGCAACGTCATGTAAAACTCAGCAAGGGGACTAAATAAAAGAGTCTCCATTTTTTCCAAAAACTCGGCCACAGAAAACCACTTAAGTGGCATCAATTTCACCAGAGTTTTTTAAAACAGTTGGTGAGGTGATTTTCAAAAATCATCAAGCTTTTAGTCTCCCCAAGATGACACAGGGGTAGAAAAGTCCTTGCGGATCCAGGATTTGTTCATCTTGTTCATCTTGATGAACGTTAGTCTGTCTACATAGTCACTGGACAGACGCGTGCGCTTATCTGTCAGCACACCACCAGTAGCGCTGAACACACGTTCAGAGAGAACGCTGGCTGCGGGGCACGACAAGATCTCCAAGGAGTTAGTGGCAAGCTCAGGCCATTTTTCAAGATTGGAAGCTCAAAATGAGCAAGGGTCCAGTTCCACAGTCATGGAATCAATGTTAACTTGGAGATACTCTTGTACCATCCTCTCTAGGCGTTGGCTGTGCGTCAGACTTCTTGTCTCCTGTGGCGTTGCAAAGGATGGTCTAAAAAAATCTTGAAACGATTGGAAAAAATTGCTGTTACCACCAGATACGATGTTACTCTTACGGTTTGAGTGATGACTCAATAGTTCCACGGTTGGCAAGTTAGAGCTCAGAGATTCACTACGTGCACACTGGTGTTTTGTGGAAAAGCAGATGTTAGATTCAGTAAAGTCTCTGCTGATACTCCTGCATGCGTGAACCCCTTTCTATGGCAGGAATTATTTCACCAAATTTGCTTTTGTCCTGGGGATCTAAGAGTGTGGCAACCCAGTAGTCGGCATTACTTCGGATTCTTACAAACCGAGGGTCGTGTTGCAGGTAGTGCAGCAAGAAGGCACTCATGTGTCTTGCGCATCCAGGAGGACCAAGTCCTTGTTGTCTTGGTGGTGGCGAGGTGAGAATCATGCTTCCTTCGTCAGCCCTCTCCCCCCAACCTCATACAACAGAAATTGGATCAAGGTCTCCCTCATCTGATGAGTCTTCCATGCCCAGCGCCAGTTCATCCTCCACTTCTTCCTTGCCTCCTGCACCTGCCTCAACAGTTTGGCTGCCACCATGCGCCCTCGGTAATCCCTCTCCCCCAGCCTCCAATGCCAGCCGCCTTGGTGCTGCCAACCTTCTTGACCTTGGAGATATGATCCCTTCCGCATACGACTCCTCCTGTTCCTCCTCCTCCTCCTCTTGTTCCACCACCTGACTCTGAACACTGTGTAAGGTGTGCTCCAGCATGTAAATCACCGGAATGGTCATGCTGATAATGGCATCGTCAGCACTAAACATCTTTGTCGCTATTTCAAAACTGTGCAGAAGGGTGCATAGGTCCCTGATCTGAGACCACTCCTGCAGCGTGATTTGCCCCACCTCTTGATCTCGTTGGCCCAGGCTATACGTCATAACGTATTGCACCAGGGCTCATCGGTGCTGCCACAGTCGCTGCAAAATGTGCAGAGTTGAATTCCACCGTGTGGGCACATCGCATTTCAGCCGGTGAACTGGCAGGCCCAACGACTTCTGTAGACATGCAAGTTGTCGAGCTGCGGGATGCGAAGGGCGGAAGTGAGCACACAGCGACCGTGCCCTCTGCAGAAGCCCATCTGTTCTGGGATAGTGGGATAAAAATTGCTGGACAACCAGGTTCAAAATGTAAGCCATACAAGGCACCTGAGTGACACTGCCCCGGCGAAGGGCCGCACCCAGGTTTGCAGCACTGTCGCACACAGCCTTCCCTGGCTGCAGGTTGAGTGGAGACAACCATTGATGGAACTTGGTCTCCAGAACTGACCACAACTCCTCAGTTGTGTGACTAACATTTCCCAGACATTTCAATGTAAACACTGCCTGATGCCGTTGAGCCCTGGTGACAGCATAGTGAGGAGGTGTGCAGGATTCCTTCTGCGCTGTTACAACGTGGGTGGCATTACCAGACAGGCTTTGGGTGCGGGTGGAGGACCGAGAGGAGGTTGAGGAGGCAGAAGCAGTGGAGGAACTTCTAGATACAGAGGATCGACGAGCAACTTGTGGCGACGGCAAGACTTGGACAGCAGCCCCTTCTCCTGATGTCGCCGTAGTTACCCAGTGCCCAGTCAACGACATGTAACGCCCCTGTCCATGTCTACTCGTCCAAGTGTCTGTGGTGAAATGCACCCTGTCACACACAGAGTTTCTCAAGGAAGCGGTGATGTTGTGTGCGACATGCTGGTGTAGTGCAGGCACAGCTTTCTTTGAGAAGTAGTTGCGACTGGGCATCTGGTAGTGGGGCACTGCGACGGACATAAGGTCTCGAAAATCCTCTGTTTCCACCAGGCGGAAAGGCAGCATTTCTGTAGCCAACAGCTTGCAGATGGAGAAATTCAACCTCTTAGCTTTTTCATGGCTAGGAGGAAATAGTCTTTTACTTGTCCACATCTAAGGGACTGAAGGCTGGCTGCCGTGCTTAGACGGAGTTGAGTAGGGTGTCCCCGGCAAACTGCTGGTCTGTGAGGAAGGTGCAGGCGGAGATGTTATGTTGCCTTGATCAAAATGTGGTGTCGATGTCGGAGAGCGCTTAACACCAGCAGGTGTTTCCACTTGCAAATGCCCTGACGACTTGCCAATCACACTGGCTGTTGCAGGTAAAGAGGTGGAAGGTCTGCATCCAAAACCATGTGCGACTGCTGTCCCCACAGTCAGAGGATGACGCGGATGCACTTGATGTGCCAGACGGTGGTTGACCCAGCCCACTAGGCCACAATGTAGCACAGTGAGCTTCCCACTGCAACTTATGCCTCATATCCATTTGACGGTTCATGCATGAAGTACTCAAGCTAGTGATTTTTTGGCCTACAATGAGATTTTGTTGACAAATCTTAGACAACATGAGTTGGGTCATCCTTTGCGATGTCAAAAAATGCCCAGGCTATGCAAGGCTTAGAGCCCATGCGACCTGAAGAGCCACCACGACTTCTGGTCTGAGGCACAGTTGGGGTTGAGGATGCAGTTGTTGACGTGCTTCCAGTACTCTGTCTCTGTCCAGGAAGGCACACCGTTACCTCGTCATCATACTCGTCTCTAGCATCCTCCTCCACCTCCTCTGCTGACCTCATGGACTGATGGACTAGGGGTTGACAGTAAGTGGGGTCTACAACCTCGTCATCATCATCCTGTGTGTTCTCACAACCGTCGTCCTCAGAGCCAACCTCTTCCTGCCCTGACCAAAAAGTCAAGTTTTTGTTCCAATCAGGTATCTCAGTCTCATCATCATCTTCCTCATTGTCTCCACCAACAGGAGTTACAGTTTGGGAACGAGGGTCTACATCAGGGGTAGGCAATTAATTTTGCCATGGGGCCGCATGAGAAAGTGGGATGGTTTTAGAGGGCCGAACTAATATAATTACCGTATTTTTCGGACAATAAGACGCACCGGACCATAAGGCGCATCCCAAATTTGGGGTGAAAATTGCAGAAAAAAGATTTTTTTATAAGATGGGGGTCCGTCTTATTGTCCAAATTTACAGTATTTACGGTAAGATTCTTACCTGAGGGCTGGCGGTGGCAGACCAGGGTCACAGGAGGCATGGTGTCGGCAGAGGTGGGGTGATGCGGTGTGGCGTGCACCTGAGCAGGGTCCCTTCCTGCTTAGGCGGGTGACGCCACGGCCTGGTGTCCATGGGGGGGTTGCAGCAGTGGTGGTGCAGTGGCGACGGCGGCGGCAGAGGTGCGGTATAGCGTGGGCAGGGTCCCTTCCACCGGTGAGGTGACGCAGCGGCCAGGAATGCGATGTGTGCACCAGAGCCGGGTTGAATATCGGTGGCGGTGGCCATCTTCCCGAGGCCACGTGTGCGCAGATGGAGTGCTCTGCTTCACGGGGCTTCAGGAAAATGGCCGCGGGAGGCAGCGCGTGCGCAGATGGAGATCGCGGTGGCCATTTTCCTGAAGCCGAGATCTAAATCTGCAATCTCGGCTTCAGGAAAATGGCCACCGCGATCTCCATCTGCGCACGCGCGGCCTCCCGCGGCCATTTTCCTGAAGCCCCGTGAAGCAGAGCACTCCATCTGCGCACGCGCGGCCTCGGGAAGATGGCCGCCGCCACCGATGAATAGGCAATCAACCCGGCTCTGCTCCTCCTCAGAAAACAGCTGGCCGAGCGGTGCCGAGGGCGGCTGTCAGAAGTGACAGGTAACTGGCGGGCCGCTTAAAATCATCAGGCGGGCCAGATGCGGCCCGCGGGCCGCATCTTGCCCAGGTCTGGTCTACATTATGCTCAGAACCTTCTTCATCTGGGCCTGGATCCGACTCACAAAGATTCTGGGCATCAGCGCAGATCATTTCTTCGTCTTGATTCACAGAAGCTCTGGAGCAGACTGATTCCCAGGCTATAGTATGAGTAAACAGCTCTACAGACTCAACCATGTGTGTTACCCCATGCTAAGACGGGCAGCTGGAGACTTGGGAGCTGTGAGGAAGCAAGTGCGATTGGGGTGACAACTCTGAGGACTGGAGTAGTTGTGATGTTAAGGTTGACATGGAGGAGAGCACTTGATATCTGTTCAAGCACCTGCTGTTTTTGTGCCTCATCTGGAATTTTTGGCGATGCTTGTAGCGATGGTCGTAAGAAAGGGATCATATCAGATTGTCCTTGAAAAGAAGTAGACATCTTACTTTGGCTGGAAGATAGTCTTTCTTCTGCAGATGTCACTGTTGCTTTACCACCTACCCCACGGACACAACCTTTTTTTCCCTTTCCAACAACGCCTATTCCCCTTTCCACCAGCAGCAGGACTTTTGCCACTCATTTTAGTGCTTAACTAATTGGCAACTCTGTATCTGTAGTTGTTAGCACAACAACCGATGGATGAAAACCGAGCAGAACTGAGTGGCCAAACTGTGGTACTAGGCCCAAAACTAATAACTGGATTAGATGCAGTGAAAATTGAGATACACAGGCGGTATAGTTTGTTTCACATGCGGGCTACTCTGCTGACGTGCAGACACTGCTCCTAGGCCCTAAACTATTAACTGGATTAGATGCAGTAAAAATTGAGATACACAGGCGGTATAGTTTGTTTCACAGGCGGGCTACTCTGCTGACGTGCAGACACTGCTCCTAGACCTAAAACTATGAACTGGATTAGATGCAGCAAAAGTAGAGATACCCAGGCGGTGTAGTTAGTTTCACAGACAGGCTACTTTGCTGACGTGCAGACACTGCTCCTATGCCCTAAACTATTAACTGGATTAGATGCAGTGAAAATTGAGATACACAGGCGGTGTAGTTGGTTTCACAGGCGGGCTACTCTGCTGATGTGCAGACACTGCTCCTAGGCCCAAAACTAATAACTAGATTAGATGGAGTGAAAATTGAGATACACAGGCGGTATAGTTTGTTTCCCAGGCGGGCTACTCTGCTGACGTGCAGACACTGCTCCTAGGCCCTAAACTATTAACTGGATTAGATGCAGTGAGAATTGAGATACGCAGGCGGTGTAGTTAGTTTCACAGGCGGGCTACTCTGCTGACATGCAGACACTGCTCCTAGGCCCAAAACTAATAACTGGATTAGATGCAGTGAAAATTGAGATACACAGGCGGTGTAGTTAGTTTCACAGGTGGGCTACTTTGGTGACATGCAGACACGGCTCCTAGGCCCTAAACTATTAACAGGATTAGATGCAGTGAGAATTGAGATACACAGGTGGTGTAGTTCGTTTCACAGGCGGGCTACTCTGCTGACGTGCAGACACTGCTCCTAGGCCCAAATCTAATAACTGGATTAGATGCAGTGAAAATTGAGATACACAGGCGGTGTAGTTAGTTTCACAGGCAGGCTACTCTGCTGACGTGCAGACACTGCTCCTAGGCCCAAAACTATTAATTGGATTAGATGCAGTAAAAATAGAGATACACAGGCGGTGTAGTTAGTTTCACAGGCGGGCTACTCTGCTGACATGCAGACACTGCTCCAGGCCCTAAACTAATAACTGGATTAGATGCAGTGAAAATTGAGATACACAGGCGGTGTAGTTAGTTTCACAGGCGGGCTACTCTGCTGACGTGCAGACACTGCTCCTAGGCCCAAAACTAATAACTGGATTAGATGCAGTAAAAATAGAGATACACAGGTGGTGTAGTTAGTTTCACAGGTGGGCTACTCTGCTGACGTTTAGACACTGCTCCTAGGCCCTAAACTATTAATTGGATTAGATACACTGAAAGTACAGATATGCAGGCGGTGTAGCTAGTTTCACAGGCGGGCTACTCTGCTGGCGTGCAGACACTGCTCCTAGGCCCAAAACTAATAACTTGATTAGATGCAGTGAAAATTGAGATACACTGGCGGTATAGTTTGTTTCACAGGCGGGCTACTCTGCTGACGTGCAGACACTGCTCCTAGGCCCTAAACTATTAACTGGATTAGATGCAGTGAAAATAGAGATACACTGGCGGTGTAGTTAGTTTCACAGGCGGGCTGCTCTGCTGACGTGCAGACACTGCTCCTAGGCCCTAAACTATTAACTGGATTAGATGCAGTGAAAATAGAGATACACAGGCGGTGTAGTTAGTTTCACAGGCAGGCTGCTCTGCTGACGTTTAGACACTGCTCCTAGGCCCTAAACTATTAATTGGATTAGATACAGTGAAAGTACAGATATGCAGGCGGTGTAGCTAGTTTCACAGGCGGGCTACTCTGCTGACGTGCAGACACTGCTCCTCGACCCAAAACTATTAACTGGATTACATGCAGTAAAAATAGAGATACACAGGCGGTGTAGTTAGTTTCACAGGTGGGCTACTTTGGTGACGTGCAGACACTGCTCCTAGGCCCTAAACTATTAACTGGATTAGATGCAGTGAGAATTGAGATACACAGTCGGTGTAGTTAGTTTCACAGGCGTGCTACTCTGCTGACGTGCAGACACTGCTCCTAGGCCCAAAACTAATAACTGGATTAGATGCAGTGAAAATTGAGATACACAGGCGGTGTAGTTAGATTCACAGGCAGGCTACTCTGCTGACGTGCAGACACTGCTCCTAGGCCCAAAACTATTAATTGGATTAGATGCAGTAAAAATAGAGATACACAGGCGGTGTAGTTAGTTTCACAGGCGGGCTACTCTGCTGACATGCAGACACTGCCCTGGGCCCTAAACTAATAACTGGATTAGATGCAGTGAAAATTGAGATACACAGGCGGTGTAGTTAGTTTCACAGGCGGGCTACTCTGCTGACGTGCAGACACTGCTCCTAGGCCCAAAACTAATAACTGGATTAGATGCAGTAAAAATAGAGATACACAGGTGGTGTAGTTAGTTTCATAGGTGGGCTACTCTGCTGACGTTTAGACACTGCTCCTAGGCCCTAAACTATTAATTGGATTAGATAAAGTGAAAGTACAGATATGCAGGCGGTGTAGTTAGTTTCACAGGCGGGCTACTCTGCTGGCGTGCAGACACTGCTCCTAGGCCCAAAACTAATAACTTGATTAGATGCAGTGAAAATTGAGATACACTGGCGGTATAGTTTGTTTCACAGGCGGGCTACTCTGCTGACGTGCAGACACTGCTCCTAGGCCCTAAACTATTAACAGGATTAGATGCAGTGAAAATTGAGATACACAGGCGGTGTAGTTAGTTTCACAGGTGGGCTACTTTGGTGACGTGCAGACACTGCTCCTAGGCCCTAAACTATTAACTGGATTAGATGCAGTGAGAATTGAGATACACAGGTGGTGTAGTTAGTTTCATAGGCGGGCTACTCTGCTGACGTGCAGACACTGCTCCTAGGCCCAAAACTAATAACTGGATTAGATGCAGTGAAAATTGAGATACACAGGCGGTGTAGTTAGTTTCACAGGCGGGCTACTCTGCTGACGTGCAGACACTGCTCCTAGGCCCAAAACTAATAACTGGATTAGATGCAGTGAAAATTGAGATACACAGGCGGTGTAGTTAGTTTCACAGGCAGGCTACTCTGCTGACGTGCAGACACTGCTCCTAGGCCCAAAACTAATAACTGGATTAGATGCAGTAAAAATAGAGATACACAGGCGGTGTAGTTAGTTTGACAGGCGCGCTACTCTGCTGACATGCAGACACTGCTCCAGGCCCTAAACTAATAGCTGGATTAGATGCAGTGAAAATTGAGATACACAGGCGGTGTAGTTAGTTTCACAGGCGGGCTACTCTGCTGACGTGCAGACACTGCTCCTAGGCCCAAAACTAATAACTGGATTAGATGCAGTAAAAATAGAGATACACAGGTGGTGTAGATAGTTTCACAGGTGGGCTACTCTGCTGACGTTTAGACACTGCTCCTATGCCCTAAACTATTAATTGGATTAGATACAGTGAAAGTACAGATATGCAGGCGGTGTAGTTAGTTTCACAGGCGGGCTACTCTGCTGACGTGCAGACACTGCTCCTAGGCCCAAAACTAATAACTTGATTAGATGCAGTGAAAATTGAGATACGCTGGCGGTATAGTTTGTTTCACAGGCGGGCTACTCTGCTGACGTGCAGACACTGCTCCTAGGCCCTAAACTATTAACAGGATTAGATGCAGTGAAAATTGAGATACACAGGCGGTGTAGTTAGTTTCACAGGCGGTCTACTCTGCTGACATGCAGACACTGCTCCTAGGCCCTAAACTATTAACTGGATTAGATGCAGTGAAAATAGAGATACACAGGCGGTGTAGTTAGTTTCACAGGCGGGCTGCTCTGCTGACGTGCAGACACTGCTCCTAGGCCCTAAACTATTAACTGGATTAGATGCAGTGAAAATAGAGATACACAGGCGGTGTAGTTCGTTTCACAGGCGGGCTGCTCTGCTGACGTGCAGACACTGCTCCTAGGCCCAAAACTATTAACTGGGTTAGATGCAGTAAAAATTGAGATACACAGGCGGTGTAGCTAGCTTCACAGAGGGGCTACTCAGATGACTATCAGACAATGCTACTAGCCCAAACGGATTGGCTGAGCTAGATTACACCAAATGCTGTGACAAACACTTGCACAGCACTGGCACAGACCTGCCTGGCAAACAGTGCTGTGAACTGCTGTAACCTACCCTGAAAAAGGCTGATATTACAACTAGTCCCGACTCCTCCCGACTCCCTAAACCTATCTCTCTGACAATTCGCTCCAACAAAACACTCTTAGTCTGTATAGCGCCCACAGCAGCAGCGGTGCTGTCTAACACTAAGCTGCAGCAGTGAGGAAATGGTGGTGACGGGGCAAATGGCTGGTTCTTATAGGGCAAGGAGGACATGTGACATACACAGCCAATGACACATGCCCTTGCTTGTGTGCATCACTGCTGATAGGCTGAGAGACTGCACCGCCCCACTGTAAATGCAGGAAAGAGAAAAAAATGGAGATCAGCGTTATTTCAGCACAGATCTATCCCCCGGCCCCCCGCGCATTATACACTGAAACAGTCTATTAACAATGATAAACAGTTTTAATGTGCAAATCAAGCTAAGCTTTTGGTGAACGAACAGTTATCGAACAGAAACTCGAACAGCCGAATTTTAAGCAAACTGTTCGGGTTCGACAAACGACTCGAACACCGCCCAAAACAGCTCGAATTTGAAATTGGCGAACAGTTCGACTCGAACACCGCTCATCTCTAGTTAAAAGCTGCAAGTTTTTACGCGCAATTAAAGACAATTACCTTTCTCAGCTGGTAGATGAACTGACCAGGGGAGGTATTCTGCTGGATCTGGTTCTGTTAAACAGTCCAGATACAGTTTCAGACCTACAAGTCAGGGACCGTTTGGGATGCAGTGACCATAACATGGTAAATTTTAATGTAATTTTCAATCAAACATTCAAAAGGGGAAATGCAAAACCTGGAACTTTAGGAAAGCTGGTTTCAACAAATGAAACGATGAAACTGGGACCATGTCATGGTAATTGGGGATACTGAACCTAAATGGGGCATATTTAAGGATTTAGTACTAGAAACCTGTAGAAAACTTATACGCTCTGGAAATAAAATGTCCATGAATAAAAATAAACCATTATTGATAAGTAAGGAAGCACAAAGTTTAGTAAGACAAAAACCAAAGGGCATTCAAAATCTCAAAGGCTGAGAATACGGAAATGGCATTTCAGGAGTATAAAGATCTCAATAACAAATGTAAAAAGAAATTAAGCTAGCAAAGTTATCTACAGAGAAACAATTTCTAGGGACATTAAAACAAATTACCAAAAATGTTATAAATACATCAATGTAAAAAAAAAAACAGACCGTATTGGCCCCTTAAAAGACAATAATCTATATATATATAATTGTCTAAGGGGTACTTCCGTCTGTTTGTCTGTCTGCAACTTCCGTACTGGAAATCCTGCATCGCAGATTGGTGGCGGTCAGCGACACTCTTAGTTCGGCCGCGAATTGGCCCCTCCCTACTCTCCTCCAGTCAGTGCCCCCTCCCTACTCCCCTCCAGTCAGCGCCAGTGTGTTGCCCCATCCCGGACCAACTTTTTACTATTGATGCTGCCTATGCAGCATCAATAGTAAAAAGATATAATGTTAAAAATAATTAAAAAAATTAAAAAATTGTGCTATTCTCACCTTCCGCCATCCACAGATGCGCGCGATGCTGCCACCAGCTTCCGTTCCCAGTGATGCATTGCGAAACTACTTGGACGCTGAAGGGTGAGGATATAACTATTTTTATTTTTTTAACAGGGATATGTTGCCCACACTGCTATATACTACATGGACTGTTATATACTGTGTGGGCTGTTATATACTGCGTGGCCTGTTATATACTACGTGGCCTGTGTTATATACTGTGTGGGCTGTGCTATATATTACGGGGGTTGCGCTATATATTACTTGGGCTGTGTTATATACTACGTGGCTGCTATATACTATGTGGGCTGTGTGACATACTGTGTGGCCTGTGTTATATACTGCTTGGGCTGTGCTATATATTAAGTGGGCTGTGTTATATACTACGTGGCTGCTATATACTACGTGGCTGCTATATAATATATGGCTGTGCTTTATACTACGTGGCTGTCTGTGTTACATGGGCTGTGCTATATACTAAGTGGGCTGTGTTATATACTGCGTGGGCAGTGTTACATACTGCGTGGGCTGTGTTATATACTACGTGGGCTGTGTTATATACTGCGTGGCTGCTATATACTACGTGGCTGTGCTATATACTACGTGGCTGTCTGTGTTACGTGGCCTGTGCTATATACTATGTGGCTTCTATATATTATGTGGCTGCTATATACTACGTGGCTGTGCTATATACTATGTGGCTATGTTATATACTATGTGGCTGTGTTATATACTATGTGGCTGTGCTATATACTACGTGGCTGTGCTAAGCGCGACGTACATACATACATATTCTAGAATACCCGATGCGTTAGAATCGGGCCACCATCTAGTAATAAGATAATTATAGAGGACAAAGAAAAGGCTGAGATATTAAACAGTCACTTTTCATCTGTGTTCACCAATGAACAGTCTGCTCCAGGGATCTTTCAATAAGGCAAAAATCACAGTTCATCACCTGATATAACTAGTTTAACACAAGAAGAAGTATGCCTGCATCTAAGAAAATTAAACACTGACAAATCCTCCAGCCCACATGGCATTCATCCATGGATATTGAGGGAATTGAGCTCAGTAATTGACAGACCACTGTATTTCATATTCTTAGACTCTCTTATAACAAGGATGGTGCCACGGGATTGGCAGACGGCTGATGTGGTACCAATATTTAAGGTAAGAAGGTGGATCCAGGCAACTACCATCCAGTAAGACTGACATCAGTAGTGTGCAAAGTTTTTGAGGCCTTAAAAGATGACCTACAGAGAATTATGTAATAACTGACAACCAGCATGGATTCATGAAGAATAATTTGTGTCTAACTAACATGTTGGGCTTCTATGAGGAGGTAACTGAAAATCTGGAATTTGGTAATGCGGCTGATGTGATTTATCTGGTCTTTGCAAAAGGCATTTGATACTGTACCACGACCACAACCCCCCAGGAAGAAGCGACAAGCGAAACGCGCATCGGGGTTTCTTTCTCCCAGCAACCTCCACATCACAGGTACTGACAACATGGTGTAACGCCTTTTTATATTTTTTTGCATCTTGGTATTACAAGGGCGATGTTGTACTTAGACTTGCTCATAAGCTATGCACTTGCACTTTAGCACAAGTCACCTGTAGCCCTTATAGGATATATTCCTTTAGACCCTGTATTCACCACATTGTTATCTTTGAAATTTCTTCATGTAAATAATCCAGCACCTGCTGTTGCACCCGTGTTCAATATATGGTAATGCCACAATATACAGTATCTTGATCTACTTGATGCACACTGATACCCACTACTTTTCATGTGGCTGTCAATATTATCAATTATGGTGTGGGTTATTTGGGGCTCACTCTGTCTTGTTTTATTTTCCCTCATTTATATTTATGATTATAGATTTTATCTACTTGTTAATAAAATATTCAATTTTATCTTGGGTCTTGTACTTCCCCTTTCTTTGGGTATATTTATTTTGGAAGTGTAGCAAAGTATTTTTATGGTCTCTATTTTGGTTATATCTCCTATAACAGGGGTGGTGCCACGGGATTGGTGCATTGCTGATGTGGTACCGATATTAAAGGTAAGAAGGTGGATCCAGGCAACTACCATCTAGTAAGACTGATATCAGTAGTGTGCAAAGTTTTTGATGGCCTTATAAGAGATGACCTGCAGAGAATTATATAATAACTGACAACCAGCACGGATTCATGAAGAATAAGTTGTGTCTAACTAACATGTTGGGTTTCTATGAGGAGGTAAGTGAAAATCTGGATTTTGGTAATGCGGCTGATGTGAATTATCTGGACTTTGCAAAAGGCATTTGATACTGTACCACATAACAGCCTTAGGCCGGCATCACACATAATGTATAAAAAAATCGGTCCGCTTTTCACGGCCGAGATTCGCAGAAATGTTCCCGAACACAGTGTTCCGTATGTCATCCGTGTGCAATGTGAGGATTCGATTTTTTTCTCATCAAAGTATCCGTGTGACATCCGTATGGCGAGATTTACTCACCGACTTGCAAAATGGACATATAATGGATCCATGGCCTCAAATATACATGAAAACATATATCAGTATATACATATAAATATATATATATATGTACAGTATATGTCAGTGACACACACACACACACACATATACAGTGGGGCAAAAAAGTATTTAGTCAGTCAGCAATAGTGCAAGTTCCACCACTTAAAAAGATGAGAGGCGTCTGTAATTTACATCATAGGTAGACCTCAACTATGGGAGACAAACTGAGAAAAAAAATGCAGAAAATCACATTGTCTGTTTTTTTATCATTTTATTTGCATATTATGGTGGAAAATAAGTATTTGGTCAGAAACAAACAATCAAGATTTCTGGCTCTCACAGACCTGTAACTTCTTCTTTAAGAGTCTCCTCTTTCCTCCACTCATTACCTGTAGTAATGGCACCTGTTTAAACTTGCTATCAGTATAAAAAGACACCTGTGCACACCCTCAAACAGTCTGACTCCAAACTCCACTATGGTGAAGACCAAAAAGCTGTCAAAGGACACCAGAAACAAAATTGTAGCCCTGCACCAGGCTGGGAAGACTGAATCTGCAATAGCCAACCAGCTTGGAGTGAAGAAATCAACAGTGGGAGCAATAATTAGAAAATGGAAGACATACAAGACCACTGATAATCTCCCTCGATCTGGGGCTCCACGCAAAATCCCACCCCGTGGGGTCAGAATGATCACAAGAACGGTGAGCAAAAATCCCAGAACCACGCGGGGGGACCTAGTGAATGAACTGCAGAGAGCTGGGACCAATGTAACAAGGCCTACCATAAGTAACACACTACGCCACCATGGACTCAGATCCTTCAGTGCCAGACGTGTCCCACTGCTTAAGCCAGTACATGTCCAGGCCCATCTGAAGTTTACTAAAGAGCATTTGGATGATCCAGAGGAGTTTTGGGAGAATGTCCTATGGTCTGATGAAACCAAACTGGAACTGTTTGGTAGAAACAAAACTTGTCGTGTTTGGAGGAAAAAGAATACTGAGTTGTATCCATCAAACACCATACCTACTGTAAAGCATGGTGGTGGAAACATCATGCTTTGGGGCTGTTTCTCTGCAAAGGGGCCAGGACGACTGATCCGGGTACATGAAAGAATGAATGGGGCCATGTATCGTGAGATTTTGAGTGCAAACCTCCTTCCATCAGCAAGGGCATTGAAGATGAAACGTGGCTGGGTCTTTCAACATGACAATGATCCAAAGCACACCGCCAGGGCAATGAAGGAGTGGCTTCGTAAGAAGCATTTCAAGGTCCTGGAGTGGCCTAGCCAGTCTCCAGATCTCAACCCTATAGAAAACCTTTGGAGGGAGTTGAAAGTCCGTGTTACCAAGCGAAAAGCCAAAAACATCACTGCTCTAGAGGAGATCTGCATGGAGGAATGGGCCAACATACCAACAACAGTGTGTGGCAACCTTGTGAAGACTTACAGAAAACGTTTGACCTCTGTCATTGCCAACAAAGGATATATTACAAAGTATTGAGATGAAATTTTGTTTCTGACCAAATACTTATTTTCCACCATAATATGCAAATAAAATGTTAAAAAAACAGACAATGTGATTTTCTGGATTTTTTTTTCTCAGTTTGTCTCCCATAGTTGAGGTCTACCTATGATGTAAATTACAGACGCCTCTCATCTTTTTAAGTGGTGGAACTTGCGCTATTGCTGACTGACTAAATACTTTTTTGCCCCACTGTATATATATATATATATATATATATATATATATATATATATATATATATATATATATATAAAGTGTAGACCAAAAGTTTGGACACACTTTCTTATTTAAAGATTTTTCTGTATTTTCATGACTATGAAAATTGTACATTCACACTGAAGGCATCAAAACTATGAATTAACACATGTGAAATTATATACTTAACAAAAAAGTGTGCAGCGACTTAAATTATGTCTTATATTCTAGGTTCTTTAAAGTAGCCACCTTTTGCTTTGATGACTGCTTTGCACACTCTTGGCATTCTCTTGATGAGCTTCAAGAGGTAGTCACCGGGAATGGTCTTCCAACAATCTTGAAGGAGTTCCCAGAGATGCTTAGCACTTGTTGGCCCTTTTGCCTTCACTCTGCGGTCCAGTTCACCCCAAACCATCTCGACTGGGTTCAGTTCTGGTGACTGTGGAGGCCAGGTCATCTGGCGTAGCACCCCACCACTCTCCTTATTGGTCAAATATCCCTTACACAGCCTGGAGGTGTGTTTGGGGTCATTGTCCTGTTGAAAAATAAATGATGGTCCAACTAAACGCAAACCAGATGGAATTGCATGCTGCTGCAAAATGCTGTGGTAGCCAAGCTGGTTCAGTATGCCTTAAATTTTGTATAAATCCCCAACAGTGTCACCAGCAAAGCACCCCCACACCATCACACCTCCTCCATGCTTCACGGTGGGAACCAGGCATGTAGATTCCATCCGTTCACCTTTTCTGCGTCGCACAAAGACACGGTGGTTGGAACCAAAGATCTCGAATTTGGACTCATCAGACCAAAGCATAGATTTCCACTGGTCTAATGTCCATTCCTTGCATTCTTTAGCCCAAACAAGCTCTTCTGCTTGTAGCCTGTCCTTAGCAGTGGTTTCCTAGCAGCTATTTTACCATGAAGGCCTGCTGCACAAAGTCTCCTCTTAGCAGTTGTTGTAGAGATGTGTCTGCTGCTAGAACTCTGTGTGGCATTGACCTGGTCTTTAATCTGAGCTACTGTTAACCTGCGATTTCTGAGGCTGGTGACTCGGATAAACTTATCCTCAGAAGCAGAGGTGACTCTTGGTCTTCCTTTCCTGGGGCGGTCCTCAAGTGAGCCAGTTTCTTTGTAGCGTTTGATGGTTTTTGTTACTGCACTTGGGAACACTTTCAAAGTTTGCACAAATTTTCAGACTGACTGACCTTCATTTCTTAAAGTAATGATGGCCACTCATTTTTCTTTACTTAGCTGCTTTTTTCTTGCCATAATACAAATTCTAACAGTCTATTCAGTAGGACTATCAGCTGTGTATCCACCAGACTTCTGCACAACACAACTGATGGTCCCAACCCCATTTATAAGGCAAGAATTCCCAATTATTTAACCTGACAGGGCACACCTGTGAATTGAAAACCATTCCCGTGACTACCTCTTGAAGCTCATCAAGAGAATGCCAAAAGTGTGGAAAGCAGTCATCAAAGCAAAAGGTGGCTACTTTGAAGAACCTAGAATATAAGACATAATTTCAGTTGTTTCACACTTTTTTGTTAAGGATATAATTCCACATGTGTTAATTAATAGTTTTGATGCCGTCAGTGTGAATGTTCAATTTTCATAGTCATGAAAATACAGAAAAATCTTTAAATGAGAAGGTGTGTCCAAATCACACCAATCGACCAATCGGTGACGGGCATAGTCCAGCCGCGAATTCACCCTTCCTTACTCCCCTCCAGTCAGTACCCCCTCCATACTCCCCTCCAGTCAGTGCCCCCATAGCGGTTTCGCAGTCCATTAAATGGACTGCGTTACACCGCGACATAACGCGGTGTGGCGAAGTCCATTAACGCTGCTATTAACCCTGTGTGACCAACTTTTTACTATTGATGCTGCCTGTGCAGCATCAATACTAAAAAGATGTAATGTTAAAAATAATTAAAAAAAAAAATCATTATATTCTCACCTTCCGGCGCCTTTTCCCCCATCTTGCGACGCTCCGGTCCCAAGAATGCATTGCAGCAATGACCAGAGATGACGTAGCGATCTCGAGAGACCGCTACATCACCTCGTGTTATTGCCGCAATGCAATGGGCTGTGTTATATACTACGTGGGCTGTGTTATATACTGCGTGGGCTGTGTTATATACTGCCTGGGCTGTGTTATATACTATGTGTGCTGTGCTATATACTACGTGGGCTGTGCTATATACTACGTGGGCTGTGCTATATACTGTGTGGGCTGTGCTATATACTGCGTGAGCTGTGTTATATACTACGTGGTTGTGTTATATACTACGTGGCCTGTGTTATATACTGCGTAGGCTGTGTTATATACTGTGTGGGCTGTGTTATATACTGCGTAGCTGTGTTATATACTACGTGGCCTGTGTTATATACTGCGTGGGCTGTGCTATATACTACATGGGCTGTGCTATATACTACTTGGGCTGTGTTATTTACTGCTTTGGCTGTGTTATATACTACGTGGGCTGTGCTATATACTACGTGGCCTGTGTTATATACTGCGTGGGCTGTGCTATATACTACATGGGCTGTGCTATATACTACTTGGGCTGTGTTATTTACTGCTTTGGCTGTGTTATATACTACGTGGGCTGTGCTATATATTATGTGGCCTGTGTTATATACTGTGTGGGCTATGCTACATACTATGTGAGCTGTGCTATATACTACTTGGGGCTATGCTATATACTACTTGGGCTGTGCTATATACTACTTGGGTTGTGCTATATACTACGTGGCCTGTGTTATATACTGCATGGGCTGTGCTATATACTATGTGGGCTGTGCTGTATACTACATGGATTGTGCTATATACTACGTGCCTGTGTTATATACTGCGTGGGCTGTGTTATATACTATGTGGCTGAGCTTTATACTACGTGGGCTGTGCTATATACTACATGGCTGTGCTATATACTACATGGGCTGTGTTATATACTGCATGGGCTGTGTTATATACTATGTCTCTGTGCTATATACTACGTGGGCTGTGTTATATACTGCATGGGCTGTGTTATATACTGCGTGGGCTGTGTTGTATACTGCATGGCCTGTGTTATATACTACGTCTCTGTGCTATATACTATGTGGGCTGTGCTATATACTACGTGGGCTGTGTAATATACTGTGTGGGCTGTGTTATATACTGCGTGGGCTGTGCTATATACTACTATACATATTCTAGAATACCCGATGCGTTAGAATCGGGCCACCATCTAGTGGGATATATTCAGCAGTGAGGTACCGCAGGGATCTGTGCTAGAACCGATTCTTGTTATCCTCTTTATTAATGGTTTTGTGGATGGGATTAAGATTAAAGTGTCAGTCTTTGCTGACAACACCAAACTATGTAGGATACTAAAATCTGACCTTAACTCAACAATATGGCAAAACTATCTGGATAAGATGACTGAATGGGCAAACACTTGGCAAATGAGGTTTAATATAGATAAATGTAGAGAAATGCACCTAGGACGGAGTAATCCTATTGCTGCATACACATTAAATGGGAGAATACTCAGGACTACAGAACAGGAGAAGGACTTGAGTATTCAGGTTACAAGAAATCTGAGCAGCTGTACTCACTGTCAGAAAGCACAAAAGCAAACAAGATTTTAGGATGTATAAAAAGAAAGATAAAATCCCGGGATCCTGATGAATTGCTACCTTTCTATAAATCACTTGTAAGGCCACATTAGAATATGGGATCCAGTTTTGGGCTCCACATTTTAAAAAGGATATTCAGAAGTTAGAATCAGTCCAAAGACGGGTAACTAGATTATTACAAGGGATGAAAGGTCTCTCATATGATGAAAGGTTGGAAAAGTTTGGCTTGTTTAGTTTAGAAAAAAGATGCCTCAGAGGGGATCTCATTTATATATATATATAAATATACTGTATGTGTGGTCAGTACAAAACACTGGCACTTGACTTATTCCTTCCAATGACCATACTAAGGACCAGGGTGCATTCATTATGGGTGGAAGAAAGGCGATTCTGGCAGCTAAACAGGAAAAGGGTTCTTTACAGTTAGAGCAATCAGACTGTGGAATGCCCGACCACAAGAGGTAGTAATGGCAGACACTATAACTGCTTTTAAAAAAGAGCTGGATGATTCCCTCAATATACATAACATTGGGGATTATTGTTAATTTAGTGACAAAATGTACAGTTGGTGGAGAAAGGTTGATCTTGATGGACCTAGGTCTTTTTTCAACCTATGTAACTATGTAACCTATTAGTCATTCTGTGACTCACAAAAAAAATCACAAGTTGTTATTCTGATAACCAAGGTCTTTACCTATCACTTGGACAGACCAACTAGACTAAACATCCAACTATATTTTGTAAAATAAAAATTATTCTTGTATTTAATTTTTAAAAATGTGTTTGACATTTTGTTTCTAAGTATTTCCTTTTTTTAATTTTTCACCTTTACATGCCAGTCTATTTTGCCTGTGCATAAAAATATCCAGAGACACTTATTAAAAGAGTGGTCCAAAACTAACATTGATTTAAGTTGATTTAATCCGTAATCTCTATCTAATGTAATAATCTAATCACTACTATTTCCTCTCTACTCTAGCTGCTTTGTTTCACCAACTTATTGTTTAATAATGCATGCTGAGATACTCAAACAATATGTCTGCAGGGGCAGAGGCTCCGCTTCCTGCCACAGCATCTGTTCCCACCCTGAAATAAAGCATCATCAGTGATGACCATTTTACGGGCTGTGCTAATCCCTACTCTACTGACCATGAGTCAGTTGTCAATTCTGACATGATCTTGTCATTGTGCAATATTCTTTTTAATGCACAGTGACAGTGAGCTCCCTTGCTGACTCAGATGAGAAATCACGAGCTGACAAGAGAGCATGTTGTCTGTACGCATTGTAAGGAGATTACTCGGCAAGCAAAAAAAGCAAAGACCAGCCCCAACCACAAAAGTTACTTTGGCTGGTCAAGGCTGGTGCCTGCATTTCCTGATCGACTAGTAATCTCCTTACAAGAGTGCTCTCTTGTCGGCTCATCACTTTTCATCGGAGCTAACAAGGGTGCGCACTGTCACTGTGCATTAAAAAAAATATTGCATAGTGACAAGTTCCTACTGAGCATAAGCTGAAATTGACAACTGATGTATGGTCAGCAAATCAGAGACTAGCTAAGCCCCTGAAAGAGACATCACTGCTAACACTTCATTTCAGGGTGGGGACAGATGCAGCATCAGTGACCACTGTATCTGCCCTCGATGACATCTTGTTAGAGTTACCCTACCGTCCACTGGGGATTCTCCAACAAAGCATCATCAAACAGGAAGTTGGTAACAAGAAAACAAATAAATCAGTTGGAAGGAGTAGAGAGGGAACAATAGGGAGTTTTTTAATGAAGATATATTAGAAATGAGATTAGGATATTAAATTAAATAGAGATTAAGGATTCAATCAGTGTTAGTTTCGGACCACCCCTTAAAGGAATTCTACTTGTATGCTCTAACATGGCTTTCATAAGGTGACCACAGCTACATGTGGGTTCCCACTTGTGTAGTGCCACAGTCAAGCTCAATTATGACACTGAGTTTTCTTTGAGGCAATGCCGCTGCCACTTAGAATGTCAAGATGCCTCAACTACTCTTTGAGTATTTTAAACAAAAGAGCCAATCTGTGTAATAATCACATATGTGTAGAGGCAGTACCCTTACGATCATCTTGATGTAACAGAAAGTGAGAATGTCTAAGCTAGAACCTTGATGCATTATTACATAATGGGTAACACCTTAAGAAAATGTGTTATAGAGCACTGCAAAAAATGCATTGCGTAAAATTGAAAAAAATGAAGACTATTAGCATGAAAAATGCAAGAAAACCTAAAGTTGCAGTTGCAGCAACAAACATTTTTAAGAGATGGCCAATCCAGAATGGATTTTAGGTAAGAATATATGTATGTGATAAAATTATTAGTTAAATTTGACTGTATAATGGCTGATGTCAGTTGTATGATTTACTAAGTACTTATTTTGTCCTGCTGAAAAAAAATACATTAAAAAGTATTCCTGAGACTGTACTCAAACAAATGAGCATAATGCAAATGCCCCCAACATATGGTGTGTACCTCCTAGGTTTCATGTAGAACAGGCAGACAACCTAGTAATGCAATTAGTGCTCTTATGGTAAAAGTAATGCAGACCTACTGGGCTAAACTGGTTTATAAAGGAGCCTGGAGACCAGATGGACCTATTAAGACTTTACTATGGGAGCCTGACATCTAGTTATGTTCCTGACTATAGTAAAGAAATATATGAAAGAAGTGATCTACAGCTCTGCTGCAACTTTGTTCTTATGTACAGTGACCTCCAGTCAATCAGTGAACAGGTTTCTTCTGATTTAATCCTGTAGTAGCCAAGCTAATTTTGACCCTAATTACCAGGATAAATTTTAGAAATCTGAGCAGTGTAACTTTGTGTGGTAATAGCTCGGGAACTCTTCAAAGGATCCCAATGATTAAATCACAACTTTCATACTTTCAATCTTTATAACCTTACACCAGTTACATAGTTACATAGTTATTAAGGTTGAAGGAAGACTATATGTCCATCTAGTTCAACCCATAGCCTAACCTAACATGCCCTAAAATGTTGATCCAGAGGAAGGCAAAAAAAACCCATGTGCAAAGAGTAAGCTCCACATTGGGGAAAAAAATTCCTTCCCGACTCCACATACGGCAATCAGACTAGTTCCCTGGATCAACGCCCTATCAAGGAATCTAGTGTATATACCCTGTAACATTATACTTTTCCAGAAAGGTATCCAGTCCCCTCTTAAATTTAAGTAATGAATCACTCATTACAACATCATACGGCAGAGAGTTCCATAATCTCACTGCTCTTACAGTAAAGAATCCGCGTCTGTTATTATGCTTAAACCTTTTTTCCTCCAACCGCAGAGGATGCCCCCTTGTCCCTGTTTCAGGTCTATGATTAAAAAGATCATCAGAAAGGTCTTTGTACTGTCCCCTCATATATTTATACATTAAAATAAGATCACCCCTTAGTCTTCGTTTTTCCAAACTAAATAGCCCCAAGTGTAATAACCTATCTTGGTATTGCAGACCCCCCAGTCCTCTAATAACCTTGGTCGCTCTTCTCTGCACCCGCTCCAGTTCAGCTATGTCTTTCTTATACACCGGAGACCAGAACTGTGCACAGTATTCTAAGTGTGGTCGAACTAGTGACTTGTATAGAGGTAAAATTATATTCTCCTCATGAGCATCTATGCCTCTTTTAATGCATCCCATTATTTTATTTGCCTTTGTAGCAGCTGCCTGACACTGGCCACTGAATTTAAGTTTGTCATCCACCCATACACCCAGGTCTTTTTCATTGACGGTTTTGCCCAGAGTTTTAGAATTAAGCACATAATTATACATCTTATTACTTCTACCCAAGTGCATGACCTTACATTTATCCCCATTAAAGCTCATTTGCCATTTATCAGCCCAAGCTTCTAGTTTACATAAATCATCCTGTAATATAAAATTGTCCTCCTCTGTATTGATTACCCTGCAGAGTTTAGTGTCATCTGCAAATATTGAAATTCTACTCTGAATGCCCCCTACAAGGTCATTAATAAATATGTTAAAAAGAAGAGGGCCCAATACTGACCCCTGTGGTACCCCACTGCTAACCGCTACCCAGTCCGAGTGTGCTCCATTAATAACCACCCTTTGTTTCCTATCCCTGAGCCAGCTCTCAACCCACTTGCACATATTTTTCCCTATCCCCATTATTCTCATTTTATGTATCAACCTTTTGTGTGGCACCGTATCAAAAGCTTTTGAAACGTCCATATACACTACATCCACTGGGTTCCCTTGGTCCAATCTGGAACTTACCTCTTCATAGAAACTGATCAAATTAGTCTGACATGAACGGTCCCTAGTAAACCCGTGCTGATACTGGGTCATGAGGTTATTCCTCTTCAGATACTCCAGTATAGCGTCCCTTAGAATGCCCTCCAGGATTTTACCCACAGTAGAGGTTAAGCTTACTGGCCTATAATTTCCGAGTTCAGTTTTTGTTCCCTTTTTGAATATTGGCACCACATTTGCTATACGCCAGTCCTGTGGCACAGACCCTGTTATTATGGAGTCTTTAAAGATTAAAAATAATGGTTTATCAATAACTGTACTTAATTCCTGCAGTACTCGAGGGTGTATCCCATCCGGGCCCGGAGATTTGTCAATTTTAGTGATTTTTAGACGCCGCCGCACTTCCTGCTGGGTTAAGCAGGTGACATTTAATTGGGAATTTTTATCACTAGACATTTTGTCTGCCATGGGATTTTCTTGTGTAAATACTGATGAAAAAAAGTCATTTAGCATATTGGCTTTTTCCTCATCCTCATCCACCATCTCACCCAGACTATTTTTAAGGGGGCCAACACTATCATTTTTTAGTTTCTTACTATTTATGTAGTTAAAGAATATTTTAGGATTATTTTTACTCTCTCTGGCAATGAGTCTCTCTGTCTCAATCTTTGCTGCCTTGATTTGCTTTTAACAGAATTTATTTAATTTTCTGTATTTATTTAATGCCTCCTCACTACCTACTTCCTTTAATTCTCTAAATGCTTTCTTTTTGTCACTTATTGCGCCCCTTACAGCTCTATTTAGCCATATTGGTTTCCTCCTATTTCTAGTATGTTTATTCCCATACGGTATATACTGTGCACAGGTCCTATCCAGGATGCTAATAAACGTCTCCCATTTTCTTTGTGTATTTTTGTGTCTCAGGATATCGTCCCAGTTAATTGCACCAAGATCCTCTCTCATCCATTGGAAATTTGCCCTCCTGAAGTTTAGTGTCCTTGTAACCCCTCTACTACACATCTTTTTAAAGGATACATGAAAACTTATTATTTTGTGATCGCTATTTCCCAAGTGACCCCCAACCCTTATATTTGATATGCGGTCTGGCCTGTTGGTTAATATTAGGTCTAGCAGTGCCCCCCTTCTTGTTGGGTCCTGAACCAGTTGTGAAAGGTAATTGTCTCCCATAATTGTCAAAAACTGATTACCTTTGCTGGAACTGCAGGTTTCTATTCCCCAATCTATTTCAGGGTAGTTGAAGTCATGTTGTACAACATTTCCCATGTCTACTTTATATTTACATCATTTGGCAAACTTCATTTTATTTTGTTAGGTAGAGGGGTTAAAAGTTAAGTAGCAATTTCTAATTTTTTCACCAAATTTACAAAACCTGTTTCTTTGGGTACCTATTCAGATTTCAATGGACTTAGAAATGCCCAATAAGCAATACTGTCATGACTATGTTGTCGGGTGTCCCAAAACCAGGGGCTCCTTCCCCGTCCCTAACGAAAGGGGCGTCCTAGCTCACCCTGTTCCCTGAATTACTTCTGATGGTGAAGACGCTGGGGCCACATAACTTGCCAGAGCTCCAGAATTCGGCCTCAGTATGTACGCTTCCCCCACCCAGGGAAGAGGAGAGTAGTAGTGTAATACACCAACCAAACTAACAAGGTAATATGAACAAGGATAAAGGAAAATACCAATCATACAAATATACACACATAAACAACAGAGGTAAACACTGGGGAGTGGATGATGTGGTTAAACCAAAGTAGGAGAAGAAAGGGAATTATCATACATTCAAAACATAGCAACAGTCACAGATTATTCCACCAAACGCCTGGTACCACATCCTCTCTTCTGGACCGTATCCCTTCCAGTGTACCAGATACTGAAGTGACCGAGGAAGTAAGTGAGAATCAACGATCTTGGCTATTTGAAATTCCAAATTTCCATCCACAATGACTGGAAATGGCAGTAGCGGTTGTGGTATAGAGGATGCAACGTATTTTTTTGAGTAGCGATTGATGAAACACATTGTGGAACCTAAAAGTGGGCCGAAAGGCAAGGCGGTAAGCTACAGGATGGTTGGCCAATACTGAAAAGTTTTTGATGATCTTATGGTAGTAGTTGGAGAAGTAGTAGTAGTTGGAGAAACCCAAAAACCTTTGTAACGCCTTCAAATTCTCAGGACGATCCCAAGCCAGTACCACCTGAACTTTTGCGGGATCCATGCGAAAATCGGTGAATGATAAAACATATCCTAGAAAAGAGATCTCCTCAACCAGGAACAGACATTTCTCTAGTTGACAAATAATTTACTGTGTCTGAGTATCTGTAAAACAGTTTTGGTCAGAGATAATGTCACAACTGTGTTGTCAGGTGTCCCAGCACCAGGGGCTCCTCCCTGTCCCTAACGCTAGGGGCGCCCTAGCTCGCCCTGTTCTCCAGCTTACTTCTGATGGTGAAGATGCCGGGGCCACATACCTTTTCCTTAGCTCCTGAATCCACCCTCAATCTCTGTCCTTCCCACACCCAGGGAAGAGGGGAGTAGTAGTGTACTATAATACACCAACCAGGCTAACAATATAATATAAACAGGGATAAAGGAAAACACCAAATATACACACATAAACACTGGAGAATGGAGGATAGGGAATTATCACACACTCAAAACCTAGCAGCAGCCACAGATAAATCCACCAAACGCATTCTCCAATAACCTCCAGCCATGCAATAAGCTATCTCTGATAATGAGTGTTAGCCAGGGCCTGGTTTATATAGGAGATGGGAGTGGCTAACAGTGCACAGCTGAACCTAAATGCAGGAAAGCTTCCAGGAGCTCTCAACTGAGCAGATTAAAACCTGCACTGCTAAAATAAATTTACACCACTTAGCATGAAAGTGAAGTGCTTCTAATTAGAGATGAGCGAATATTTCAATATTCGATTCGGCTCATGATCGCTGAATTTGCAATGGGTTTCCCTGTATTTTTGATAACCAGCCAGGCCATACTCACAACTAGGGGCTGCAACTCTCAGCTGTCAGCTTCAGGCTAGGTATTAAGAATAGAGGGGTCACTACGCCTTATTTTTAATTATTTAAATAAATAATTTAAAAAACCGCATGGGGTCCTCCCCATTTTTGACAACCAGCCTTGCTAAAAAATACAGCTGGGGCCTGGTATTCTCAGGCTGGTAAGGGGCCATGGATATGGATCCCCAGCCTAAAAATAGCAGCCCGCAGCTGCCCAGAAAAGGTGCATCTATTAGATGCGCCAATTCTGGTGCTTTGCCCAGCTCTTCCCACTTGCCCCATAGTGGCGGAAAGTGGGGTTCATATTTGTGGGGTTGATGTCACGTTTGTATTGTCAGGTGACATCAAGCCCACGGATTACTAATGGAGAGGCGTCTAAAAAACACTTATCCATTACTAATCCTTTAGTTATATGGTAAATAAAGACACAGCCAGAATGAAGTCTTTTATTAGAAATAAGACTAAACACAGTTTTCCATTTTATTTAAAAATAACAAACACAGTTATATTCACCTAACACCTATTCCACCTAAACTCTCATTCTCCTATAATAAAACTAAACTAAAAAACAACAATATCCCTCACCTGTCCGTCGTTCTGTCCCACACCATAATCCATGTCTGGAGGATTAATAGTTTTCAACCTGGACGGTGCCAAGATGTGACCATGCAGGCTGAGAAAAACTGATGAATGAGCTGCTGCGAGGACAGTGTCAGTGACCGTCGGTGACATCATCGAGGTTACATCTGGTCACTGAGGCTGCGTTCCCAGCTGGGCTGAACTGCTTTGACCTCGGTGAGATCCCCGCATGGAAAAAAGTAACTGAGTTTAACGCAGTTCAAGCTCAGTGACTTCACAGCAGATCACCGTAAGAATTTCTCACCATGATCTGCAGTGAAGTCACTGACCTTGACGGTGACCTCATCACTGACTTTTTCCCAAGATGCAGTAATGGCAAGATGAGGTAATGGCAGTTTGGCCCTGCTGGGAACGCAGCCTCAGTGACCAGAGGTAACCTCGATTATGTCACTGCTGATACTGGTGCTGCGCTCACAGCAGCTCAGTCACCAGTGGTTCTGAGCCTGGATGGTTGCATTTTGGAGCCATACAGGTTGAAAACTATTAAACCCCCAGACATGGATTATGGCGTGGAACAGAACGACAGACAGGTGAGGGATACTGTAGTTTTTTTATTTTAGTTTTATTACAAGAGAACGAGGATTATGGCATTGGGACAGAACGACAGACAGGTGAGGGATACTGTAGTTTTTTATTTTAGTTTTATTACAAGAGAACGAGGGCTTCGATGGAATTAGGCGTTATCTGAGTATAGCTGTGTTTTTTATTTTTAAATAAAAAAGTAAAACTGTTTAATCTTATTTCTAATAAAGGACTTTATTCTGGCTGTGTCTTTATTTAACATGTAGCTATAGGATTATAGTTACTTTTCCGCACTCTTACTGAATGTTAACGACATTTGATGATTTTAAGAAAAATGCTCGTGTTACCGATCACGAATCCGAATGTACCATATTCTTGCGGAATTAACGTTTGGCAATCGTTTTCCGAACATATTCGCTCATCTCTACTTCTAATCAGTGCAGCAGTAGGAGAAGTCAGATGCCGCAGAGTTTTGGCTCTTGTCTGTCGCAGTAAACCCGTGACGTGACAGATACCATTTTAAAAACTGAAACCCTCAGAAACTTCAAAACTGTTGACAGGAAAAACAAATTAACCCTTCACGTGCCACACAGGAATTAATGCAAAGTGGAATGAAAAAAATAAAATAAAAATTTTACCTCTAAAATGCTGCTTTGGCCCCAATTTTTCTCACTGTTGCTAGATGTAACACCAAAAAGTGGACCCCACATTTTGTTACTCCCTTTCGTTCGAACGCAGCATTTGCAGAGCCACTAAGGTGCCTAAACAGCAGCGAACCCCACAAATGATCCCATTTTGGAAATTACACTCCTCAAGGATTTTATCCAGGGGTATAGTGAGGATTTTTAACCCAAGTGTACTACAAAGAATTTGATGACATATTCAATATGATAAACTTATGTTATCATTAGTATTGAGTGCAACTGCTCTCTGCTCGACTTTGCATTGGGTGCTCGCGTATGCGCTGAGTATCGCGGGTGCTCCAGTGACATGCTTGAGTCCCCGCCCCTCATGTCCCCACCCTTATGGGGATTGCCAGTGTATGGAAAGCAATCCCTGCATGATTTTTTTGTTGTATAACAGCCAGAAAAAATGCAGAGCGGGGACTCGAGCATGTCACTCGCGTACCCGTGATACTTGTTCTGTAACCAAGCACCCAATGAAAACTCGAGATGCAAGCACTTGCACTCAACATTAATCATCATACTGTAATTTTTTCTAAGTTTGGAAAAAACCCAACCCTAAGCTCAGCCCTAACCTTAAACCCAACCTTAACCCTAAACCCAACACTATCGCTAGGCCCAACCCTAACCCAAATCCCAACCCAAACTCCTAGCCCAACACTAACCCTAAGCCCAACACTAACCCTATAACCCTGAGCTTAACTCTAATGACAAAAAATTAAAGAAATACAAATTATAAAATAGAAAAAATATAATCAAACCAAGGGGATGACATAGGGGGGATGATTTACTAATGATTGACTTTTGATCACAGTGATCAAGACAGGAACCAATAGGAAAATTCTGTGTTCTCCAGGGTCTCAGCTACACCTGGTAGCTGAAACCCCAGAGATTTTCAGACTCTGTGGGGCGCTATACCCTTATTCCCTATTTCCCATTATTCCCATTCTAAAATGGCGATGAGGTAATAAGGCCCCTTAGTGGCTGCTGTTTTATTGTGGCAGTCGTTAAAATAGTCTTGTTTTCCTTCAGCAAGAGGTCTAACTTATCACTGCTTAGTACATTTCTCCCTGTGTGTGTTCCATACAGGCCAGTGTAATTAGCAAACTCGTTTGTCCCTTGTGATTCTGCAGCAATCAAAGTACTTAAGTAGCTGCTGCGCTAATAACAAATTAGTATTCAAGTGTCTAATTTACACAAATTTCACCTTGTCATTGCTTTGTAATTAGTGACAATTATAGTAAAGCATAAGCAAGTGGGGCTAGTTCTCGATAAAAGCTTCCCCTATGGATGTGTTTCAACAAAAGTTCTAGGCTTAGAGAGGGATAATAAATCTTTTCAGGTCGTGTAAAAGAAGGGTCAACCTTTACTTGTATTTTATCTAGTGTGCATAAATTAATGATGACCTATAGTTTGAGTGGGTTGTTATAGGTATTATCGAACATAATAATCAGAGCAGCTACAAGATAGCATTTTGAGTAATGTGAGATACGATTTTTTTCATAAACATAGAAATAATGCTCTATATAATGAATCGCGCTCTTCAGCCACATAAACAGGTAATTTGAGCAAAATAAATCTTAATTTAAATAGGGAACCTTCTTTCTAAACAGCTTTGTACATACTGAATGCATGGGCAAAAAGAATGCCGCATTCTTCCATTGGCCATCTTATTGTTTATAAAGCTCATAAGGGACTGGATTTGCTATTTTGGGGCCTTAGATCAAACACTGTTAGCTTCAACAAGGCATGCAACAGATATATTGTACTGTATCTCGTGTGCACCGAGAACCATTGAGGCACAAAGCATTGCAATGTGTCTAACGCTCCCTGGCAGTACTTGCATTGAACCCTGTCAGTTATGCTAGAGGGTAGCCCCTCAGAAACTCACTATAGTATGGTAAGAAATAGTGATGAGCGAGCATGCTCACCACTGCTCGATACTCGATTACGCATCGAGTCTGGGTTTAATATTGCTAATGCAGTACTTACAGCTCTGGAAAAAATTAAGAGACCACCACATCAAAACCCTGTCATGGGCAGCCCAATTTCCAGAGCTGAACCCCATTGAAAACCTCTGGAATATAATCAAGAGGACGACGGATAGTCACAAGCCATCAAACAAAGAAGAACTGCTAAAAGTTTTGCGCCAGAAGCAGTGTGAAAGACTGGTGGAAAGCATGCCAAGACTCATGAAAGCTGTAATTAAAAATCATGGTTATTCCACAAAATATTGATTTCTGAACTCATCCTGAGTTAAAACATAAGTATTGTTGTTTCTAAATGATTATTAACTTGTGTTCTTTGCATTATTTGAGGTCTGAAAGCACTGTTGTTGTTTTTTTATTTTGACCATTTTTCTTTTTCAGAAAAAAAATACAAAATTTATTGCTTGGAAATTCAGAGACATGCTGTCAGACGTTTATAGAATAAATGAACAATTTACATTTTACTCAAAAATATTCCTATAAAGAGAAAAAATCAGACTAACTGAACATTTTGCAGTGGTCTCTTAATTTTTGCCAGAGCTGCATATACTGCTGCTGTACTGTTGAAACAACAGTCCTTGTAAGGGCTAAATATTTTCCTTTCTATAGTAAAGCCGCTGTTATGTGCATTTTCATGGAGGGAAAGTTTAGAATTAGAGGCAACCACGCAGGGTTTAATATTACAATTGCAATACTTGTATACCACTGGTGCACCTTTAAAACAACAGTCCTTGTCAGGACTAAATATAGTCTTTTCTGTATTAACACCACTGCCTGCACTCAGTGGAGGGAAAGTTTAGGATTAATAGCATCTAGGAAGGGTTTAATATTGTTATTGCAGTACTTATATAACGCTGCTGCACCATTAAAACAACAGTCCTTGTCAGGGCTAAATATTTTCTTTTCTGTTGTAAAACCACTGTTACTTGCATTCAGTTCAGGGAAAGTTTAGGATTAAAAGCATCTAGGAAGGGTTTAATATTGCTATGGTAGTACTTGTATACTGCTGGTACACCGTTGAAAGAACAGTCCTTGTCAGGGCTAAATATTTTCCTTTCTGTAGTGAAACCGCTGTTACCTGCATTCAGTGGAGGGAAAGCTTAGGATTAGAGGCATCTAGACAGGGTTTAATATTGCTATTGCAGTACTTATATAACGCTGCTGCACCATTAAAACAACAGTCCTTGTCAGGGCTAAATATTTTCTTATCGGAAAGTTCACAGGCATATATACCTAATTTAAAATGTGAAAGGTTTGCGGTAAGGGATGAGAAAGTGACTGTGCTGCTGATGGTGCTCAGAGAAGCTGAGACTGTGGGCCAGGTGATACTTTGCCTGCCGCTGGAACACAACAAACACGCTCATCCACGATACCTTTCCCACTTTACAGGAGCATACGGGATACCACTCTTGTATCCAGAACAGTCTGAACATGTGGTCAGTTGGATGGCATATAATGCTTCCAGTATGTTTCCCAGCACCACCCTTTCTTCCACATAGTCCAGTCTCACTAACCTAGAGTCTAGACCACATAGTCCTCACCCTTATGCTCCTTCCAACCACCATGGTGAGTCCCAGGAGACAAGTGATCCCACACATGGACACTCCAAGGAGCTCTTTACATTTTCATTTATTGATTCTGGCCTCTCACCCTGTCTGTTTCAAGAGAGACATGAGGATCTCATGTGTAGTGATGCCAAAATACTACAATGGTGGGGAACGACACTAAGTGTCTCAAGAAGTAAATGATGAGGATGAGACACAAGTGATGTTGCTAAGTCAACAAGTCAGGAGACCCAAAATTCGGAAGTGGAAGACGGGGTGGTGGATGATGAAGTCACTGACCCAACCAGGGAAAGTGCTATGCAGAGCGAAGCCAGCAGCACAGAGGGGGAGGAATCCACAGCACCACAACAGGCAGGAAGAGGTGGTGGAGTGGCCAGAGGGAGAGGATGGCCAACTGTTCCTAAGAGCACCCACATTTGTCAAGTTCCCAGGCCAAGCTTTAGATGTTCCCCGGTCTGCCGCTTTTTTAAAGAAAGTGCAGATGATAAAAGAATGATAATATTTGCAATCTATGCTGTACCAAGATGTGCTGGGGACTGACCACTACCAGCCTGACCACCACCAGCATGCTCAGCCACATATCATAAAAGAAACACACAATACGCGGGCTGAACACTTGGGTCCACAATCAGTGTCTGCGTGAGACATCACTGCTCTTCCCCTGTGCTACATGCTTGCCAATCCCCAGTCCAGGATGCAGGTGAGGATGCCTGCAGCCCTGCACCTGTCACTGCACATTCGCAAGCACCATCAGCAACCACGTCTAATTTGTGTCCCAGAGGAGCGCTCAGCTGTCCCTAAACCAGCTTTGGAAAGCAAAAGAAAACAACCAGCCACGCACCATAGGCACAAACACTAAACGGGCACATTTCCAGACTGCCTGCCTCGGAAATGTTTCAGTTTGGGCTTGTGGACACTGAGGCTTTCCACAACCTCATGGCAGTGTACATCCCTCAGTACACGGTCCTCAGTTGCAACTATTTTTCCTGGTGTGTTGTCCCCGCCTTACACCAGCACGTGTCCCATAACATCAACCATGCCCTGAAAAACGTAGTTACTAGGAAAGTCCACTTAACTGCCGACATGTGGACAAGTGCTTGTGTCCAGGGACACTACATTTCACTGGCGGCACACTGGGTGAACCTAGTAGAGGCTGGGACCGGATTGGACCCTCAGACAGCACACGTGCAACTGACGCCAAGGATTGTGGGCCACAGTTCCAACAGAATTTCCTCCATCTCCTACATCAGTTCCTGCGACCCTCCTCCTCCTTATCCTCAATCTCAAAATTGTCATCTTGGAGAATGTCATCCATATCAGTCGCAAGCTGGATGCATTGCAGCACTGCCTCTGTGAAGCGGCAACAGGCTCTGCTGAAACTAATTTGTTTAGGTGACAAACAGCACATTGCTGTTGAAAGGCATTTCAGACCAGATAGATCTATGGCTTTCTCCGCTGAACCTACAACCAGGCATGGTTGTGTGTGATAATGTGAAGCTTGGCAAGCTCGTACACGTACCATGCCTGGCCCACATGCTCAACTTAGTTGTTGAGTGATTTTCGAAAAACCTACCCAGATTTGTTTGAGCAACTTGTGAAGGTACTATGCATGTGCGCCCATTTCAGCAACTTAGCTACAGCTGCCATTGATCTGGCAGTGCTGCAGCAGAGATTTCATAGTCCAGCTCACCAACTGGTGTGAAAAATGACCATGCTCTGGATTTCAACATTACATATGTTGGCAAGGCTTTGTGAGCAGCAGAGGGCATTAGTTAAATTCCAGCTACAACATGCCCGTTTGAATTCTGGTCAGCCACCGCAAATAAAAACTGACGGATGGGCATGGATGTCTGACATCTGTGAGGTTCTAGAAAACTTTGAGGAATCAATCAAGATGGTGAGCAGCGATGATGCCATAATCAGTGAAATCATCCTGCTTCTGTTTCTACTCAAATGCTTGCTGATCACAATTAAAGAGAAAGCTTTGCATGTGGAGCAGGTAGAGATGGAGGAATAAAGTACACGGTAATACTCAACTCCTATAGGACTAAAACATAACTTTTACTAGACCAATTAAAATAAGTACAAAAAGTGCAAGGTGCAGACTAACAGACAAACAAACACATGTGAGCTGCGCTGTAGATATAACTCAGAGAGTCTCAAAACAACACCAAACGCAGCATACACAATATCCTCTAAAATAATCCAGAACGCCCTCAGGCGCGGATTAGAGGACCTAATAGGCTTAAGTCACGGGTATATGACACCCCTCTCTCTGTCTGCACTTTATAGGGTAAAGGGAACTAGATACACTGATACCCCATATACAAAGTGCTATGGACCGGGGTTACGAACAGTAAACACTCTGTAACATCACATACTGGCATAACAGCCTACCACTCGCGTGTTACCCTAATGAGAGTGCCTGTCCAATGATAGTAAGACTGGTAATAGAAAATACAGAACGGTCTCACCCGCCCGGAACCGTATATTAACTCCTTATTCGGTACTCCATCTGGCGGTGGACACTATCCCCTCCTCTCCCGACGCGTTTCAGTAATTCCTCATCAGGGGGTGATTACGGGGTTCCTTGCATGTGCATCATCCAGCCGACGCCAACATCCGTGTGCGTGCTTTAGACTTGCGCGTCAGTCTTTTAAATAAGCGCGCCTTGCTTGTCAACATCCGGTACATGCGACGCGTCTTGCCGCTCACGTGACCGGAAGTGACGTCATAAAGAATATCAGCTGTCCGGAAACACGGACCGCTGAAAGCCGCGCCTACTCCAGAGCGCAGAATGTACACTGCGCATGCGCTTCATGGTAGGCACCGTGCACCGCTTCATATAGCCTGGTCCAGGCTTATATTGAATCCCGGTGCGCTTCATTTTGTATACATCATCAGGAGACATGTATCTTAGATGCTCAAATCCGTGAATGATCACTTACACCCAATCCTGACAGTACCACTATTGTAATGTACAGGTTTACACTGATTTCGGTAAGACACTCATATGTACTTGGCCGGTATAGGACAATCTATGACAAGAGATACGTTGAGTACAGATACTGGTTACTAAAAATGAAAAATGAAAAAAGGAAAAAAGGGGGGCACAGTGGGGCGGAAGAAGTATATATTATAGAGGCACATAAAAAATATGCCCTGATAATTTAAGTATATGAATTGTGAATAGCGACATAGATTTAAACTCAGGAGAAAGGAAAGTTTTTGAAAGTATAGGTAAAGATGGAAAATGCAGGCCCCAGATAGATAAAGCCTGCCATAACCCTAGGGTACCCTATTCTCACTATTCCCTACCTATCGCGGAGGTTGGCACCCTAGGTCCTGCGCAGTGGCGCCCCCACTCGACGGCGGCTGTCCCTAACTATACTCCCTAATAAACCCTATATCATAGGAAGGAAGTAAAGGAGAGCTGTTCATTCAAACCGTGGGGGTGAACTGTATGCAGCCAGAAAATCCATTTACACTCTCTCTGAAGTATAAGCTGGTCCCAGTTACCTCCTCTGCTTGGAGGTTTAATCCTATCTATACCTATAAATTTAATTTTACTGACATTTCCTTGGTGATGTGTGTTCGTGTGATTGGCTATAGAGGTGTCTTTCTTGTTTTTAATGTCGCGTATATGTTTACATACTTTCCTACAGAGTTTTCTCCTCGTCTTTCCTACATATTCCAGCCCACACTCGCAAGTGGCCTTGTACACCACTCCCTCAGTTTGGCAGTTGATGAATTGCCTGATCTCATATTTATTTTCTGCCTGTATTGTTACTCACAAATACATCACCAAGGAAATGTCAGTAAAATTTATAGGTATAGATAGGATTAAACCTCCAAGCAGAGGAGGTAACTGGGACCAGCTTATACTTCAGAGAGAATGTAAATGGATTTTCTGGCTGCATACAGTTCACCCCCACGGTTTGAATGAACAGCTCTCCTTTACTTCCTTCCTATGATATAGGGTTTATTAGGGAGTATAGTTAGGGACAGCCGCCGTCGAGTGGGGGCGTCACCGCGCAGGACCTAGGGTGCCAACCTCCGCGATAGGTAGGGAATAGTGAGAATAGGGTACCCTAGGGTTATGGCAGGCTTTATCTATCTGGGGCCTGCATTTTCCATCTTTACCTATACTTTCAAAAACTTTCCTTTCTCCTGAGTTTAAATCTATGTCGCTATTCACAATTCATATACTTAAATTATCAGGGCATATTTTTTATGTGCCTCTATAATATATACTTCTTCCGCCCCACTGTGCCCCCCTTTTTTCCTTTTTTCATTTTTCATTTTTAGTAACCAGTATCTGTACTCAACGTATCTCTTGTCATAGATTGTCCTATATCGACCAAGTACATATGAGTGTCTTACCGAAATCAGTGTAAACCTGTACATTACAATAGTGGTACTGTCAGGATTGGGTGGAAGTGATCATTCACGGATGTGAGCATCTAAGATACACGCCCCCTGATGATGTATACAAAATGAAGCGCACCGGGATTCAATATAAGCCTGGACCAGGCTATATGAAGCGGTGCACGGTGCCTACCATGAAGCGCAGGCGCAGTGTACATTCTGCGCTCTGGAGTAGGCGCGGCTTTCAGCGGTCCGTGTTTCCGGACAGCTGATATTCTTTATGACGTCACTTCCGGTCACGTGAGCGGCAAGACGCGTCGCATGTACCGGATGTTGACAAGCAAGGCGCGCTTATTTAAAAGACTGAAGTGCAAGTCTAAAGCACGCACACGGATGTTGGCGTCGGCTGGATGATGCACATGCAAGGAACCCCGTAATCACCCCCTGATGAGGATTTACTGAAACGCGTCGGGAGAGGAGGGGATAGTGTCCACCGCCAGATGGAGTACCGAACAAGGAGTTAATATACGGTTCCGGGCGGGTGAGACCGTTCTGTATTTTCTATTACCAGTCTTACTATCATTGCACAGGCACTCTCATTAGGGTAACACGCGATTGGTAGGCTGTTATGCCAGTATGTGATGTTACAGAGTGTTTACTGTTCGTAACCCCGGTCCATAGCACTTTGTATATGGGGTATCAGCGTATCTAGTTCCCTTTACTCTATAAAGTGCGGACAGAGAGAGGGGTGTCATATACCCGTGACTTAAGCCTATTGGGTCCTCTAATCCGCGCCTGAGGGCATTCTGGATTATTTTAGAGGATATTGTGTATGCTGCGTTTGGTGTTGTTTTGAGACTCTCTGAGTTATATCTACAGCGCAGCTCACATGTGTTTGTTTGTCTGTTAGTCTGCACCTTGCACTTTTTGTACTTATTTTAATTGGTCTAGTAAAAGTTGTGTTTTAGTCCTATAGGAGTTGACAATTTTTTTGGAGGACTATACCACGGCTGTATTTATTATTACACGGTAATACTATCCAGCCCAACCTCATGTCATCTTCTCAGTGCTGATTGGGTACTAATGAGTAGGAGGAGGCTAAGGAGGAGGAGGAACAGGAGATGGTTACCTGCGCTGCTGAGGGAACTACCCACTGTAGCTTCATCCAGTATGTTCAGTATGTATGGGCTGAAGAAGAGGAGGAGGAGAGGCTGTAGGAGGAGGAGGAGAGTCATCCTCCTGGTGGGGATAGGGATGTCTTGCCTGTAGGGAGTCTGGCTGGCTTTAGATCCCGCTGACTGTTCCGTGACCCTTGCATTATGCGCAATCTGGTCAACACTGATTACTGTTTGTTCACCCTTCTCGAAGCACGATATAAGGAGAACTTTCCATTTCTCTTTCCTGTGGCAGAGAGGGCTAGTAAAATAGTCCAATACCATAAGGCAGTAGTTGAACAATTAGTAAAAATAATTCCCATCTGACAATGTTGGTGGCAGAGGTCATAGATCCTTGGGCAACGAGGGATGAGAGACAAGGGAGATGCACACTAGGTCCAACAGATGAACACTAGGTTTTGGACAGTTTCATTAGACCCTCACAGCACCCAGGCCCTGATGTGCGGGGTAGTCTGACAAAGAGTCAAAACTTGTTGAAGATGGTGAAGGAGTACCTAACTGACTGGGCAAGGGTCCTCTGTGTCATACAACTATTGGGTATCCAAGCTGGACATGTGGCATGAACTGTCCCTCTACACCTTGGAGATGCTGGGCTGCCCTGCCGCTGGCTTGGATTGGCCCAGACTTCTTAACCCCACCGGATGAGAGCAGCGGAATATGAAGTCAATTCAAATTTTCCTTTTTTTTCTGGTGTGTTTCCATGCATCCCTTCCCACCCTAAAAAGGGTATACAGTTCATGGTTTCTTCTTTTTCTTGTCCACCTCCACCATATCAACCAGGTCATCTTGCAGCCCTCACTCAAAATATTTAGCAGGTCATCAGGTGGCCTTCACTCAAAATCTTTATAGGGTCATCAGGCAACCCTCAATTAAATTTTTTATAGAGCCAGCAGGAGGCGCTCACTCAAAATCTTTAGGGAGTCATCAGGTGGCCCTCACTCAAAATCTTTATAGGGTCCTCAGGCAGTCCTCTCTTCAAAT